>NW_027186473.1:16338123-16345064 GCF_028583685.1 Petaurus breviceps papuanus
TAGATAGATAGATAGATAGATAGATAGATAGATAGATAGATAGATAGATATGCATGGGTGTATGCATGTGTATACACACCAAGTCAGGATAATAAATTCTGCCATTCAAAAATAATTTCTTGTTCATTCTCATTTTGTTTTCTAAACATTAGTATTATATTAAATTTTAGGCTTAGCAATGAAAGTATTATCTTCACATATTTTATCAGAAGTGGAACTATTTACTAGAACAAATCAGACCAAGATGTCCAATAATGTCACATCACTTGCTGAAAATATTGGCACAGTTCAAATGTTTTGATTGTCAATTACTTTGGAATAAATCAACCTGTCACTATCCAAGCTTCTAGTATTGTGGAAGCTTCTACAGAAGCACATAATTTCTACTGTCAGAAAAATAATTTCAAACTTCTCAGAGTCATTTAATGGGGAAAACTAAAGAAAGTGGCATTAACTTTATATAACCTCATCTTAATAACCTCATCTAACCACAATAATGAAATACTCTAGTTTGTCACTGTTATTTCAATCCATGAGCTGTCTTATCCATAGGATACTCTTTGCTATAGGACAGGTAACAGTACCTTCTTGTGTGGTTTTCATCTATGTCCTCTGTAAGTTCTTCACAGAACAACCACATAAAGTGTTATGGATCTTATTCTATATCTTAGATTTAGATACCATTAAGGAATTCAGTCTGTCAATCAATCATTTCATTTAATGAATTTCACCTCCCCCATCCTTTTCAGGGATGTTGTCCCTTCTACAAATTTAGTGTTCACAATTTATTACCTGTAATGTATGAAATACCTTGAAGCATCCCATTTTTCTTTAGCTAATGTGAAAACTTTGATTCTTTGAAGAAAGTAGCATTCCATGATTTGAAACTAGAAAGCATCTTCAGAATTTGGTTTTTTTTTAAGATGGGCCTTTGTTTCATAGAATGGCTTATGGGTTCATTTAAAATATTAGATTATTTCCTTCCATTTAATTTAGGCCCAATTTATTGTGGATAGCCACAATTTCCATTATATAAATTTTGATTTTTTTCAATCTTTTAGTCATGTCCAACTGTCTGTGAAAATTTGTTTTCCCAATATATTTTTATTTCATTTAATATTTCTCAATGACATTTTAAAAAAGTTTTAATATTCTTTTTTTTAATTGAATTCCAAGTTGTCTCCCTCCCTTAATACAGTCCCGCCCCCCTCTCTGAGACAGCAAGAAATTTAATATACATTCTATGCATAAAGTCAGGCAAAACATTTTCATATTAACCATGTTTCAAAAATAAAACAAGAAAAATAAAGTTAAAAAATATGCTTCAATGGGTAGTCAGACTCAATCAATTAATTCCTGGAGGTGGATAACATTTTTTCTTTATAATTCTTTAAAGAGGTCTTGGAAAATCAAAATTGATCAAAGGGTTAAGTTATTCACATTTTTTTCATTGCACAACATTGTTTTTATTGTGAAAGATGTTCTTTTGGTTCTTCTTACTTTACTTTCTGTCAATCCATGCTTGCATGGTGTAATGCCAAGGAAAGGTAACTTCCCAAGGTTCAAAATACCAGCATTGGTGCTCTCCATTTTATTCAGTGACCAACCAAGAACAGAGAAGATCAAAACATGACATCATTCAAAATACAGCATTTACTAAGAGTGATTAAATAATCTCCAAGTACAACCCCACCCCAGGACCTTCCAATCATTCAATCAATTACAAAGTCTCTGTTCTAAATACTTCTCCACCCCTAGGCTGTACCTTCATTTGGTCCATCACAAAGCACATAAAGATCAAAAGTTCCCCACCCCTGGATCACAATTGAATCTATCCCAGAGTTACATCAAGTTTAAGCACAGCACTTAATACCCAAATGGAGGTCTTTTCTTCATCTTGACAGGAGGCAAGTTCTCAGCAATCTTAGTTCCTGGGGAGACAAGGCTTAGCAAGACCACAAGATACATTGCCAGTCCCTTCATTAATTCATCCTCTGTCTGGAGAACAGTCCTAGAACCCCTGAAAACATTAGCAAAACCCTCTCCCAGGATTTCTGTAAACATACAACCAGAAAATCCTTCTTCAGGGCTTCTGAACCAACAGAAAAGTTCCCAGACCCCTGCAACAACAGCACTGTCCTTCACCAGTGGACAGTATTCACTCTCTGTCTGCAGGACAGTCTCAGGGCTTCTTAACCAAAAGCCAGGTTCCAGAACTTCTTCAACAACAGGACTGTCTTTCACCAGTGGACAAATCTGGCAAAACAACATCAAAACAGACAGACAAAGTACCAGCAAAACAGCCATGTCTCCTCAGTCCTTGGCAGCTCAGGGGGCAGATCTCAAAAGTCCAGGGCGATTCAAAGCAGCCGTCAGCAATCCATTCAGTCTCTCTCTCTGCCTGCAGGAGGTGCTGCTGCCAAAAAGTTCTTCTGCCTCTCTCTTGTCTCTCCAAATCTATGTCACCAGCTCCTCCCAGTTCTTGTCTCTCTTTTCACATCAAGTCCATCCCACAGGTGGGATTAACAAACTCTGGGTTTTAACACAATCAATTTGAAAACCAAGCCAATACAGGGGAATCTTTATGTTCCATTACTATCACACATGGTTTTCTGAAAGCATCCTGCTCATTACTTCTTGTAACAGAATAATATTCCATCACAAACACCATTTCACAATTTATGGTTAACAACACAATTTCTAATTCTTTGTCACTGCAAACCACTTCAATAGTTTTATACAAATATGTACTTTTCCTTTTTCTTTGATCTCTTTGTGATAAAGGTATAGTAATGATATTGCTGGGCCAAAGGTTATGAACACATTTAGAAACCTTGTACATAGTTTCAGATTGCTCTGAAGAACAGTTGGATCAGTTCACAACTCCACCAACAGTACATAAGTGTCCCAATTTCTCCATATCCCTTCCAATATTTGTCATTTTCTTTTTCTGTCATATTAGCCAATCTGATAAATATGAGGTGGTGCCTTAGATTTGTTTTAAGTTTTATTAATCTGATCAATACTGGTTTAGAGCATTTCATATGTATACAGATAACATTGATTACTTCTTGTGAAAACTACCTCTTCTAATGCTTGAATCATTTATCAATTGGGGATTAAATCATCTTCTTATAAATTTGACTAAATGTTGCATATATTTTGAAAATTAATCTCTATAAGAGAAATTTGCTGTAATCCCATCCCATGAGTTTCCTGCCTTCCTTCTAATTTTGGCTGCATTTGATTTATTTGTGCAAAAACTTTTAATATAATCCATATTATCCATTTAGCATACTCTAATGGTTTTTATCTCTTATTTAGTAATACATTCTTCCCTTATCCATGAATCTGGAAGCTAAAATTTTCCATTCTCCCCTAATTTGCTTATATCATCTTTTACATTTAAATCATATCCAATTTTGACCCAGTCTTGCCATACAGGGTGAAATATCAATTTATGTCTAGTTTTTGTCAAACTTCTTTCGAGTTTTCCTAGCAAGTTTTGGGAAAATATAGAATTCTCATTCCAAAAGCTTGTTTCATTGTATTTATCAAACATTAGATTACTATTATCATTTACTACTATTTCTACTTTTAACTACAAAAATATTTTATGCCCTAACATATGGTCAGTCTTTGAAAAGGTATTATGTACCATGCATTACTGAGAAAAAAAAGGTGTATTATTTTTTTATTCCCATCCAAATTTCTCTAAAAGTCTATTATATCTAACTTTTCTAAAATTATATTAATCTCTTTAATATATTTGTTGTCTATTTTAGCTTTACATATATCTAATTCTTGGGGGGGAGGATGAAGGTCTCCCACTGATAAGTTTCATTGCATTTTTTCTTTCTGACACATTTAAATTTTCCTTTGAGAATTTGGATGCTATGACATTTGATACATGTATCTTTAGCATTGATAGAACTTTATTGTCTTTAGTACTTTTTAGCAAAATGTAATTTCCCTACTTATCTTTTTCAAATGTGGTCTATTTTTACCTGGGATCATGATTCCTACCCTTGTTATTGTTGTTGTTATAATTTAACCTCAGTGGGGGTGGAATCAGGATGGCAGAGTAGAAGCAGGTCCTCCACGCAGCTCCGGATTCTCCCTTCTCCAATCCATGTAAAATGGGACTCTGAACAAACGTTGGAGCTGCAGAACCCACAAAATGACACAGGGAAGCTAACCTCCTGCTGAGGACAGCCCAGCAAGACGGCAGGAATTGGCCAGCACAGCACTCAGGGAGCCAAGCCCAGGCCTGCCTGAGCCAGAGGATTTAGCCCCAGGGCGAACCTGATTAGCCACATGCCAGAGGGACTCCAGATCACCAGCAGCTTTGGCAGTTTCCAGATTTATCAACACATAGATGCAAAGGACAAAGTGAGAGGTTAGTGCAGTCTGGACTTTGGGACCAGTAGTTGGGAGAGTGATGGCTTTTGCCTCAAGGGTGAGAAGCCGCTGAGATGCCTTGGCTCAGCCTGTGCCATGCTGCAGCTTCAGCTCCTGGCCTGCAGACTGTAAAGGGACTAAGCACCAGTATGAGAGGTAATTGCTCTTGCTTTAACCTACTTGAATCTGGATTGTGGTCTAGGGTGGAGGTTCTGGGGTGTGAACAGATTGCCAGAGCTTGTGGAGGCTTCAGAAAGGGCACCCAATTAATACATCCAGCAGCTGAGAAAACCCCAGTGTTTGGAATGAAAGCTTCCCTGTCTGGTGGCAGAGTCCCACTGTGGCAAAACCCCAGGAGTCAAGTGACTGAGGGGCAACATGACCAGGCAAAGGAAACAAAGCAAAGAGAAGAATCCAACATTAGACTCCTATTTTGAAGACAAAATGGAGCAAAACATGGAAAAGGAGGAAAAAAGTGAAGTCAGAACTCCTGCACCAAAAGCTTCAAAGGAAAATACGAACTGGTTACAGGCCATAGAGGACCTTAAGAAGCAGATAAGAGAAGTGGAGGAAAAATTGGGAAGAGAAATGAGAATGATGTGAGAAAATTATGAAATTAGAGTCAACAGCCTGGCTGAGGAAAATAACACCTTAAAAAACAGACTAACTAAATTGGCAAAAGAGGCTCAAAAAGGCAATGAGGAGAGGAATGCCTTAAAAAGTCGAATTTGCCAGATAGAAAAAGAAGCTCAAAAGCTCAATGAGGAGAATCATTCCCTCAGATTTAGAATGGAGCAAAGGGAAGCTAGTGACTTTATGAGACATCAAGATGCTTTTAAACAGATCCAAACAAATGAAAGAATAGAAGGCAATGTGAAATATCTCATTGGGAAAACCACTGACATGGAAAATAGATCCAGAAGAGATAATTTAAAAATTATTGGAGTACCTGAAGGTCATGATCAAAAAAGAACCTAGAAATCATCCTTTAAGAAATTCTCAAGAAAACTTCCCTGATGTTTGAGAACCAGAAGGCAAAACAGAGATTGAAAGAATCCACCAATCACCTCCTGGAAAAGATCCCAAAAAGAAAACTCCTAGTAATATTATAGCCAGGATCCAGAATTCCCAGATCAAGGAGAGAATATTACAAGCAGCCAGGAAGAAACAATTTGAATATTGTGGAAACACAATCAGGATAACCCAGGATCTGGCAGCTTCTACACTGAGGGATCGAAGGGTCTGGAATATGATATTCTGGAGGGCAGAGCAGCTGGGATTAAAACCAAGAATCACCTACCCAGCAAAACTGAGTATCATGTTTCAGGGAAAAATATGATCATTCAATGGAATAGAGGGCTTTCAAGCATTCTTAATGAAAAAAAAAACAGAGTTGAATAGAAAATGTGACATTCAGATACAAGAAGCAAGAGAAGCTTGCGATGGTAAACAGGAAAGAGAAATCATAAGCCACTTATCAAAGTTGAACTATTAACATTTCTACATGGAAACACAATAATTGTAACTGATGAAACTTTTTTTTCAGTATGAAAATAGTTGAAGGGAATATATATATATATATATGTATATATATGTATACACACATACATACATATGTCTATATTGGAAGGTATGAATACTTATGTGAATGTGTGTATATATGTTTGCAGGTATACATAGACAGAGGGCACAGGACCAAGTTAATAGGAAGTGGTGATACTTAAAAGGTGAAATTAAGAAGTGAGAGAGGAATATAATGATTGGAGATGGAAAGAGACAGAATGGGGTAAACTGTCTCATATAGAAGAGGCAAAGGGAAAATGGTTACAATGGAGGAGAAGAATAGGAAGGCAAAAGGGAATGGGTCAACGTTATTGTCTTTGAATTTGGCTTGGGGAAAGAAATATATACACGCTAAATAGGGTATCTCATCCTACAGGAGAATAGGGGGAAGTGGATGACAGGGGGAATGATGGAAGGGGGACAGCCTGTGGGGGGGCAGTTGAAAGCACTCACTTTTGAAAAAGGACGGGATCAAAGTAGAGAATAGAACAAGTGGGTGATGGGATAGAAGAGAGGAAAATATAGTCATTCTTTTACAATATATCTTCTATGTTAATGTTTTGCATTAGCTACACATGTACAACCTATACTGAACTGCTCATCTTCCAAAAAAGTGTAGGTGACAAGGGAGGAAGGGAATGAATCTGGAATTCAAAGTTTAAAATTATATATATATATATATATATATATATATAAAATTGTTATTATTGTTATTAATAATACTATTTTCCATGTAATTGGAAAATAAGATATACAGGCACTGGGGCATAGAGACCCACCATGCCCTCCTGGAAAAGTCAAAGGGGGTTTGGGAGAAGATATGGGAGAGAGCAGATTGGAGGAGAGGATATCCTATGAGACTGCTATTTTGGGGTGGCAGGTAGGAAAAACGGGGAGAATATTTGTAACTCAAAATCTGGCGGAAATTAATGATGTAAATCAGAAGTTAATAAAGCATTTGAAAAATGAAAAAAAAA
>NW_027186473.1:16345164-16446078 GCF_028583685.1 Petaurus breviceps papuanus
GTGCTTTTGGCTGCTGAGTTTCAATCCATTCTGCTCTCCATTTCTCTTTTATGAATAAGTCCATCCCATTGAGATTCACAATTATAATTATTGTGTATTTCCTTCCATTCTATTATTTTCTCTGTCTCTCTCTCTCTGTCTCTCTGTGTTCACACAGTCCCCCCTCAAAATTCTGTTTTCCTTTTGACCATTGCCTCACTTAATTTGCCCTCCCTTCTGTTAGCTTCTCCACCAAACCTGTCTTATTCATCTCCCTTTCCACTTTCTGGTATGTTGAGAGAGATTTCTATAGCCAACTAAGTGTGTATCTTATTCTCTCTTTGATCCAGTTACAATGAGAATAATGTTCAGGTGTTGAACATCCTTACATTTTCCACTTCACTTTAAAAGCTCTTCTTTTCTCACCTCTTTTATGTGAGAAAATTTATTGTTATCACTCTCTGTTCTCATAGGTGATCACTATCAGCATTTGTTTTTTCAAATCATTTCATCATAGTCAACTTACATCCATATTGTCTATGTATTCTCTTAACTGCCTTAATAATGATAAAGTTATTAAAATTTCACATTTTATATTCCAATGTAGGCTTATAATTTTTTTTATTGAATCCTTATGATTTCTCTTTCATTTTTATTTTTTCAATGCTTCTCTTGAGTCTGGTATATGAATATCAAATTTTGATTCAGCTCTTGTCTTTTCATCAGGAGTGCTTGAAGCCCAAGCACCACTTAATTATTTTTTGGACCCTCTGGGCTCAAAGTGAATGTAAATAATAACTGTTTTTCTTACAGTCAGCAACCATGATGGTCTTCCCCTCCTGAATAATTTATTTTTTTTTATTAAGTAGCAACCTCGATTCACTTCTTATAGGGGTCTGTTCACTGAATGGGCATTGCCTCACTCAAAGTGTGAACTTGAAAAGAACTTAGCTTAAAAGTGCCAAGGTCTTCCACTGTATCTTGGGGTATCTCCAGTTGTAATGATCAATATCTGGTCACTGGACCGAGATGACTCTGAAGGTTTAAGTGAGACTGGTGATTTTTCACAGACCTCGCTTACTCAAATCAAATTCACAGAGTCCTTAGCTTCAATTTGCTCAATTCTAATTTTTTTTCAATTTTGTTGTATTTTATAATCAAAGGCCAGAACACAAATACAGAATAGAGAAAGGAAACAAAAATGTACCACTTAAATATTAGATATTAAATACAAAGTAAGAAAGGGGGAAAATGCATGTCATTGCATAGCAGACCATAGGAGATGATTCAAAATATGTAACAACAAATTTTCATTTCAAGAAAGCCTGTATGATTAATAATGCACATTGGGTTGAAAACTGTCCATCTTTTCTTTACTTCCTTTTAAGTTTTATTTTTGTTCTTTTCTGTGCACTTTTTTATTTTGTTCTTTTTTTCCCCTCCCTGCTACCCCAGAAGGCTACAATTAAGTTTGGATATATTCCTCTATAGCTACAGACATACATATACATATATACATATATAGACATACACATTCCCACACAAATTCTACTCCTGATCTTTGTTTTTATATTTGTGCTTACCTCTTGTTTCCTATCCTTTCTGCTTCCTCTACTTGACTTTTACCTGCTATTTTCCCCACCTATGACTTAACTCTTCCCCCCTCCAAGATCCCTCATCTTTCCTCCCATTCCTTCTATGGTGCCCTTTGGTCTATTCCCTTACCCACCACTCTAAAGATCCCTCCCTTGTTCTCTCCTCCCTCCCTATACCTCTACCATTTTTATTATTTCTGAATTTAGAAGAGTTTTATACTAAATATATATATATATATGTATGTATGTATGTATGTATTGTTTCCTCTTAAAGCCATTCCTGATGGAATTAGTTTATCAGAACTACCAGCCCTCCTCCCCCATCTAATTCTTGTGTATCAATTCCTCCTCTTGCACCTCATTTATAAGAAAGTAATTACTCTTTGTAACTTTTCCTAAATGGTATTACTTTTTAAATTCATATTATTCTCAAGTCTACCCCAATCTTTCTTACAAACAATCCATTTAAAGATGGCAATCTTAGATATACAATTCACTTTTCACACACACACACATATATGTACACAATGCATGCTTATGAATCCCTTACAATCAGTCTTTGTTATGTACCTTATATTTCTCTTGGTTCTTGTATGTCAAATTTTCTAAGTTCATTTTTTTAAACAAAGTCTTAAAAGTCTGACAGTTGATGAAATGTCCATTTTTTTTTCTTTCAAAATAATACTTAACTTTGCAGGATGTGATATTTTAGGCCAGAGCCCCATTTCTTTTGCTCTTTAATAAATATTGTATTCTAAGACCTGCAGTCCTTTAATGTCTCCATTGCTAGATCTCGTATGATTCTTATTGTACCATAATCATATTTAAATTGTTTTAATCTTGATGTTTTAACATATTTTTTCCTTGAGCTGGAGGTTTTGGAATTTGACTATGATATTTCAATGAGTTTTCCTCATAGGATCTCTTTTAAGTGGTTATCAATTGATATTTTTTCCTCTATTTTTTAATTTTCTCCCCTTGTTCTAATGCTTCAGGACAATTTTATTTAATTATTTCTTGTATTATTGTATCAAGATTATTTTTTGAACACAGCTTTCAATTAATAAAATTATTTTTTTGTTTTCTCTCCTTGATCTATTCTCTAAATATGTTGTTTTTCCTTATAAGATATTTCACTTTCTCTTGTAGTTTTTTTTTATTATTCATGTTTTGTTTAATTATTTCTTGAACTCTTATAATTTTGCTGGCTGGCTTCACATTGCCCAATTCTAATTTTCAAGGTGTCATTTTCTTCCTTAAAATTCTCCATCTCCTTTTATAATTGGCTGACTTTCATAATCTTGTTTTTCTTGGATTATTCTTTTTTTTTTTTTTGTTTTCCTTCCCTTTTTTTTTTTTTTTTTTTTTTTTTTTTTTTTTTTTAGTTTTCCCTCCCTGTCTGTCGTTTGGTTTTATTTTTTTTAAAGATCTAGGAATTCTTTTTGGGCAGGTGACCATTTGATGTTACTCTTTGGGGATTTCTTTACTTCAGTATCCCCCTCTGAAGATGAACACTGGTTCTTCTCTCTTCCCATAATAGCTTTCTATGATTGGATTCTTTCTCCTTTGCCTGCACATTCTTTTTTGTGGTAATAGCTTAATTTTTGTGATCACTTCTAGCCCTGGGGTATGGTAGATGTTGCCCTTTGCCCCAGATCTTCAGTTGTTCTCTCTAGCCTGGAACTCAAACCAAAACTCCAATCTCTGGTAAATGCCCACAGCTAGGGCCATTCTGCCCCACTGCTTTTGCACTAACTAGATGTGTGTTGTTTCCTTCTTGCCCCAGCTACTTTTTGCAGCACAGCTGGGTCTGTCATTTCTCATCAGCAGAGCTTGTCTCAATCTTCCCAGAATCTGAAGCTGAAGTCCCTAACTATCCAGGGGTAAAAGTGCCTGTGATTGGTGCTGAGGCAACTTGCTTGTTAAACTAACTAATCCCAAGGTTTGTTGCTTGTTTTTAAAGCGTACCCTAGCCTGGAGGTGTTTACTCTTCACAGGAACAAACCTTGTCCTGGGATTTTTCTTCTACTCTTCTCAAATTGATCCAGGAAGACCCCAGTTGTGCCCCTATTTTTATTTATTTTTACCCACATTTTGTCCACCCTAAGGTGCTATACTTATCCCTTTTTGGGGGGTGTGGGGGGGAAATAGAGAGCTTGGGATTTTCTGACCTAATCTCCCATCTTCCCAGAATCCTCTCTCCATTCTAATTTTTAAAGCATTATTTTCTTCAGTAAGCTTTTGGACCTCCTTTTCCATTTGGCCAATTATGCTTTTTAAGGAATTCTCTTTATTGGCCTTTTGGACCTCTTTTGCCATTTGGGTTAGTCCATTTATTTTTTAAGGTGTTATTTTCTTTAGTATTCTTTAGGTCTCCTTGAATAATGTTGACTTGTTTTTCATGATTTTCTTGCATTACTCTCATTTCTCTTCCCCTTTTTTTTTTCTCTTTCTCTTACTTGATTTTCATAATCCTTTTTTAGCTCTTCCATAGTCTGGGATAAGTTCATATTTTTCTTGTTAACTTTGGATGCAGGAAATTTGACTTTGTTGTCTTCTTCTGTTTGTATGTTTTGACCTTTTTTGTCACCAAAAATAAGATTTTATAGTTTGAGTTTCCCCCCCTCTGCCCCCACTGGTCATTTTTCCAGTCAATTACTTGACTGTTTACCTCTTTGTTAAGGTAGAACTCTGCTTTCACTATGAAAGGTGTACTGTCCCAGGCTTTAGGGCTTTTGTGCAACTGTTTTCAGAAATACATCTAGGGACCTGTAAACTTTTAGTTCTTACAAGGTGATATTATCAAAGGTGAGGTATTAACTTCTCTCCTGGCCTGTAGTCTGGTCTATGAGTGAGGACAAGCACTCTTTTCTACCTTCTAACTATGAGGAGGATTCTTTCTCCACCACTGCCACAAACTCCACCCCACCAGAGATCCTCTTTGCCCCAGGACTTCCATCTAGGACTTTGGCCCAGATCCAAGCATGGCCAAAGCAAGAGAATCCTGCTCCAATGTCAGCAAAAAGATCTCTGCAATTGCCATCTGATGAACTCCTTGATCCACCTAAGTAGTCTGTGGGCTGAGAGCCCCCAGCAGCAGCTGTGCCCACTACTGCTACCACTGCCATGGAGCTTTGGCTAGACTACACTTCTTTCTCACCCAGGTCTGACAGACCTTTCCTACTGACCTTCTAAGTTGTCTTTGGTGTTGTAGGTCAAGAAGTCTGATAACCACCACAGCTGGCATTGATTCAGTCCCCTGAGGCCTATTCTTGGTCTGTGTTTGTGCATTTTGTGGTGAACTGCACTCCTGACAGTCTAGTGCAACAGACCTTTCTTGTTGACCTTCCAGGTTGTCTTGGGCCAGATATTAGTTTCACTCTGCCATTTTGTGGGTTCTGCTGCTCAAGAATTTGTTCAGAGTCATGTTTTACAGGCATATGGAGGGGTTTGGGGGAAACTCAAGTAAATCCCTGCTTTTACTCTGACATCTTGACTCTGCCCCTGCCAATTCTACTTTTTAAGGAGTTCTCTTCAGTGAATTTTTGTGCATGTAAATTTTGTGTATGTGTATCTATTTTGTGTGTGTGTGTGTGTGTGTGTGTGTGTGTGTGTGAATTTCATTTGGCCAATTCTGCTTTCAGTGCATTCTTCTCTTCAATGGATTTTTCTGCCTCTTTTACTATTTGGCCTTTCTATTTTATCTAAGGTGTTATTTTCTTCATCATATTTCATGCCTCCTTTACCAAAGCTGTTGACCCTTTTTTCCATTATATTCTTGCAACACTCTCATTACTCTTGCCAATTTTCCTCTACCTCTCTTACTTGATTTTTATTATATTTTTGAGCTTTTCCATGGCTTGAGATCTATTCATATTTTATTTTGAGGATTTGGATGCAGGAATTTTTCCTTCATTGTCTTCTTTTGAGTGTGTTTTGATCTTTCTTTTCACCCTAATAGCTTTCTTTTTTTTTTTAAAGCAATCAGGGTTAAGTAACTTGCTCAAGGTTACACGGCCAGTTATTTCTGGGTGTGGTGCTGAGTGTCTGAGCCCGGGATTCGATTTCCAGATCATCCCAACTGGAGCCGGTACTCTTACTCTCTGTGCTACCTGGCCGCCCCCATAGCTTTCTATTATTAGATTATTTTTCTTTTGCTTGCTCATTTTCCAACCTATTTCTCGACTTTTATCTCTATGTTAAATTGAGGCAATCTTCCTAATAAGAGGGGACATTTACAAGGCTCCATGGATATTGTACAACTGTTTTCATAGATATATCTAAGGACCCATAAGTTTTTGGTTCTTCCAAGATGATATGATCAAAGAAGAGGTGTTTACTACTCTCTTTGTCTGTGCTCTGGTCTGTGAGCAACTACAAACAGGCTTTGTAACCCTGCAATGGTCCCTATTCCTGTTTGTCTGCAAGATCTGTTGTGCTAGTGTCCTTTCACTCCTCCTCGTGCTAGGACTAAGACTCAGGATTGTGATCCAGATCCAAATACAGGCAATGCAAAAGAATCTTGCAACTTCTGCTAACAAAAGACCCCTGTAAACCTCCTTCTGAACTATTGTCCAATCCTCCTAACATCTGTGGAATAATAGGTCTGAAAATTGCCACTGACCGCACTGATTCAGTCACCAGAGATATGTTCCTGATTTATTAGGACCTGCTCTCTATTGTCGTGCCCTGTAATGGACAAGCTACACTCTCATCCTGATGAAATAGACCTTCTCTGTTGTCTGTTTCATTCCATCTCTTTGTGGCTTTCACTGCTTTAGAATTTGTTTAGAGTCATTATTTAAAGTTTTTTTTGGGTGGGTTTGGGGGAGAGCCCAGTTAAGTCCCAATTTTATTTCTTAAGGAGTTATCTTCAGTGAATTTCTATGCTGCTTTTATCATTTGTCCATTTTTAAGGGAACCCTCTTCAGAAATTTTTTGTGATTCTTTAACCATTTGTCCAATTCTGTTTTATTAAAACTATTATTTTCTTCAGTATGTTTTTGTGCCTTGTTCACCAAGCTATTGACTCTCTTTTTATAATTTTCTTGCATCACTCATTCTTTTCAAATTTTTTTCTCTGCCTCTCTTAGATATTATTTTTGACCTAGACCAGGAATTAATGTTGGGCTTTCATTCAATTCAAATATTTTTGAGGCTTTGTTTGTACATGTTTTGACATTGTTATCTTCTTTTTGGTTTGTATCTTGATCTTCTGTGTTATCATAGTAATTTTTTTATGGTCAGGTTCTTTATCAGTTAATTTCTTGACTTTAAACTTTATGTTAAAATTGGGCTTTGGTTCTAGAATATAGGGGACACTGTCCCAAGGTATTGGTTTATTGTACTGTTGTTTTTAGAGCTTGTTCTGAGATTCTATAAGTTTTCATTGGTTTCAAGGTGGTATAATATAAGTCATGGAATGGTCAATACTTTCTTGCCCATTTCACTGTTCTTTACCCAGGAAGGGACCTTGTTCCACTGTATTCTCAAGTGCTGCTGGTCATCTTGGTCTTGGAGCTGTGACCAAGCCCCTTGTTCTTATGTAACCCTGAGCACTAGTGTTTCTTTCTACCCTGGAATTGACACCAGGCCCCTACTCCTTTGTGAGTTACTACAACTACTCTTCTCAGTCCTGGAACTGTTACCAGGGCCTCTCTGATCCTACAGTTCCAAGTTTGCTTTCTCTTCTTTACTCTGGAACTATGACCCAGAACTGCATATAGGCAATGCAATGGGGTTCTGAACCAGCTCCAGTGAAGGGTACCTGTAATCTCTTTCTGTCCAAGTCTCTGACCCCCTTATCATCTCCTGGTTGAGAGATCCTGAAGTTGCTATTGCTGCCATTGCAGCCTCTTCTAAGCCCTGCTGTTGGCTTTGCCATACTACAGGCCATCCGTCACCCTAGTGTGAAAAACCTTTATTGCTGACTTCCCAGCCTATTTTGGTCTGGAAAATAGTTTTATCTCAATCATTTGTTGGCTCTGCTGTTCAGTAATATAATTTGAAGTGTTATTTTAAAGTCATTAGGAGAGAAACATTGGGAAAGTTCAGGTGAGCTCTTACCACTATTCTACTATCAATCGCTAACTTTTATGACCTTGGTAAAAACCTTAGTTTTAAAGACCAATGTCTTCCACTGCATCCTGGGTCATCTCCTGTCTTCCTGATCTCTATCTAGACACTGAGCCCAGATGGCTCTGGAGGAGAAAGTGAGGGTGGTGACTTTGCATAGCCTTCCTTCACTCAAATCCAATGCATTTGCCAGTCATGTCATCATCTTCCTGATATCAAGGTCATCTTCCAGAAAGAAGGACACACTACAAACTGTGAGCAGTCCCAGTTGCCCCAGTAGGAATCTAGCTGGCCAGTTCCAGTTGACCAGTTCAGCTTATCCTCTCCTCATGTGGGGTATCATGTCCTTACCGAGGAATGCTCTCCCCAAAGAAAGATAAATTTTGATGGCTGAAACCTACCTAGTTATCTTGGGATATACTCCCTAGATTCCTGTCTGAAAAACCATGCCTTAAACCCAGTTCACTCAGTCTCTCATTGATTGCAAAAAAATTAGGTAACTGCCCAAGCACCACTTAAAGGCTATTTTGGATCCCCCTGGCTCAGAGTGAATGTAAATAGTGATTATTTCTCTTTTGATCAGCAATCCTGAGTGTCTTCCACTCCCAGTTTCATTTTGCGTTTTGTTGTTGTTGTTGTTGTTATTGTTAAAGAGGCAATCCCTTGAATCACTTTTCTTAAATAGGTCTATTCACTGAATGGGCATTGCCTCACTCCAAGTGAGACCTCAGAGAGAACTTAGCTTAAAAAGGTTAAGGTATCATTACATCCTGAGTTATCTCCAGTCATCCTGATCTATATTTAACCACTGAACCCAGGTTGCTCTGGAGAGAAAGTGAGGCTTGTAACTTTGCACAACCCTCCTTCACTCAAATCCAATTCATTTGCAAGTAATGTCATTACCTTCCTGATGTCACTGTACTCTTCAAGAACAAAGAACAAACCTCACAAAAATGTTAGCATTAAAATGCTAGGTTCTTGGGAATCTTTTTTATTTCTCCCTCTCGCCTCCTATAATTAGTCACCAATTTCTTCCATGTATTTTTTAAGACTTTATCAGATCTGTTTCTTGCTTTCATTCCTACCACTGCTTTGTTACTTCAGGACCTTGTCCCTCTAGGCCTATACTTTGATAAAAGTTTTCTGGTCTTCTTGCTTCCCAAAATTGATGAGTTCTTCTTACTTTTAAATTTTATAACTTAGAGATTTTCAGTTTTTAAGATGATTACTAAGAATGGTCTACATAGATTCAGATGTTTTTAACAAAATATTTTTAATATATATTTCCTAGTGCTCCTTTTGCAGAATTTAGTTACCCAATTTTAGAAGCATTTAAAGAAAATCTGAAAATTCCATTCTGATTTACCATATTATCCTAACTCTAAATTCCTAATCTTATTATCCACAATTTTAACCACTGTTATGGGAGCTATTGATTCTTTACTGTACAAATGTACACATCTAAATTCAAAAGAAGATTCAATGAAAAAGACAGCATAGGATTTGCAACATTTTCGATAATGATATGGTTTAGCTTTCTAAACAAAAAATCCTAAAGCACATTTCACTATAATCAATCATAAAATCTTTAATAAATTTTAAGTGCAAGAAATATTACTTTACACATAATTATTCATTAATAAGTGAATATCTATTTGTATATTACCTGGAGGCTAAAGGCTTAAAAGAAACTACTACCCAAAATGCTCTCTCAAACTAATTTTCCAAAGTCTATTTTCTCCCTAATGCCAAAAAACAAGTGAGCAATGCCTTTAATTCACTCTACATTAAGATAACCTCTTAAGAGTACAGCAGTGTTTCAGAACATAATGCTATTAGCAGATATTTAAAAAGTTCTCTAACTAAATAAAGTGCTTTCATACAATATATCATTTGATCTTCAGAATAATCCTGTAGAGGACATGCTAATTCTGACCACAATTTTCAGGTAAAAAAAACTGAAACCCAACAAAAGTAGGGACTTGCTCAGGTTTCCAGAACTAACAAAGATCTGAGACACAATTTGGACCTAGTCAAGCACTCTATACCAAACTGATTTTTGTTGTTGTTCAGTTGTTTCAGTCATGTCTGACTCATTATGGCCCCATTTGGGGTTTTCTTAGAAAACGTACAAGACTGGTTTGCCATTTTCTTCTCAAGCTCATTTTACAGATAAGGAACTAAAACAAATAAGATTCCATGACTTGTCCTGGGTCACACACCTAGGAAGTGTCTGAGGTGAGATTTGAATTCAAGAAGATGAGCCTTTCTGAGTTTAAGTTGTATTTTATTCATTGAGACTCAGCTTCCACAAGTGTTTTTTTTTATAGTTGCCCTAATATTTTTGCTCATTTCTTCCAGTAAAATGTGATAGTATTTTTCTTCCTTTCACGAAATTTGGAACATTCCGAGGCTCTGTTTAGATCCTTTTACTCCTTGATATTGGATAATGTCAGAAAGAGGTTTTAACAAACAGGTGCCCATGGCTTGTGGTTACTGCTTTATATTTTATAGAACTATATTGGCCCAAAGTGGTTGTTTATAAAATAAAAAAGGTGTAGTGAAAAAGTGATGCTTTGCTTGTTATAAAACTGCAAGATATCTCCCTTGTGCTATAAGATATGCTGTGAGATAAATGGGATTTGAGATAGAGTTATTTTTATTGTATTTAAATAGGACCCTATTTTGTTTTGTTTCTCTAGCTGAATCAGAAAGGAAAAAGATTTTGAGGAGACTAGATGACACTACTTTAAGGGATGATTGTAATTTTTCCCCCTCTGGGAAACTTCTTTCTCTAGATAGATCAAATCTTTAATCTTAAAACAAACAAAGAAGCAAACAAAAAAAAAGTAGTGATCTCATTTCATTTTTTAAAAGTGAGATGTCAGGATTAATGTTATGAAAGTCTATTATTCTCTACCATAATTTTATCATATTTGGAAAACTTTATTCACTTCTGGGTACCATGATTTAGGAGGAATATTAATGAATCAGCGTACATCAAGAATAGAATTATCAGCATAATGATGGACCTCAAATTAAAATCATTCAAAAATCATTTGAAGAAATGGGTGTAGCTTAGAGAAGAGAACACTTAGGAGACCATAACAGCTGTCCTCCATTTGAAGGACTAGTTCATATAGATGGAATAATACTTGTTTCCTTTGATCCCAGAGGAGAGAATTAAGAGTAACTGGTAGAAACTGAATATAGATGATGTGTGGTGCAGAGTGCTAGACTGATCAAAGACTTATCCTCTCCAAGTTAAACAGTCACCTTCAACAAAACTACAACCCTAAGGCTGTGACTTCCATGATTACTATAAGTCTTAATATAAACAGATTATAACACTTTTCCATATGTGAACAGTTTGTTGCTGACTTGGAGGAAAAGCTGAGTCAACACATGACTGGCAACAGGGGAGCAGAAAAGAAGCAGACACCTTAGAACAGCTAGGTCCCACTGGTCCTAAAGTCAGGAGGTGCCCATGGCTTGTGGTTTAGCACTTATAGCTGTGTATCCTTGGGCAAGTCACTTAATCCCAATTGCCTTGTCTTCCCCACTCCAAAAGAAAAAAAAAGTAGACACCTTGCAGAGATTTGGCGTACTATACTGAATTTACTCATCTGCGCCAGAACAATTGCAAATATCAGGATTTGTTTGATTAAAATAAGGAGGAAATTCAGAACCTTCTAAATTAAAACAAGAACTCCACAAGGTTTATCAGCAGGATAATTTATCCATCTCTAAGAGAGCAGCAATCAACTTCATCAAAAATAAAGTCCTATTGAAACTTAAACAGATGTAGGATTCTTGGCTCGGTAAGTATGCAGATGAAAATCAGTTTTACAGGGGTTGCTAGGTGGCGCAATGAATAGAGCACCAGCCTTTCAGTCAGGAAGACCTGAGTTCAAATTCGACATCAGACACTTAACACACACACCCACACAAACTAGCCGTGTGACCTTGGGCAAGTCACTTAACCCCAATTGCCCTCCAAAAAGGAAAAATAAAAGAAAATCAGCTTTACACTGATAGTAAAAACCTAATACACTTCTATGATGCCCTAAAGGCTATTTTTTGTGTCAAAGACCCATGGTGTTCCTTTACTATCCAATGATGATGAAGTTACACTGGTAAGTGACTAGGACATGATCCTGGAGAAATGGGCTGAGCACTTCCACAGTGCTCTTAGAAGATCATTATCAAATAATGCTGAAGCTGGTGACCGTATACCTCAGGTTGAAGTCATACCCTCTGACCGAACTTTCAATAGAAGAAGAGATTATGAATGCCATTAGACTCTTCTTGTGTGGTGAAACACCTGGTGCTACTTCTGTTCCAAGTAAATCAAAAGGCAAAGTTTTCAATCCTCATATTGAAATCATCCTGGTTGGTTATATGGCAAGAGGAAGTTATCCTTCAGGAAGTCAAGAATGCCTCAATTATCCATCTCCGACAATCATGAGGGGTGAGGCATATCTCTCTATTTTAATCAATGCTGGCAAGATTCTTCCCAGTTCTCCTTAATAGGCACATCCTTCACCTGGAAGATAGTCATTTACCCTTGAGCTAGCATAGCCTCAGAAAAGGCTGAGGAATAGTAGATATGGTGTTTTCTACCCAACAACTCTTGGATAAATAATCAGGAGTAAAGCAGAGGTCTGTATACATCATTTGTTGATCTGACCAAGGCCTTTGATGCTGTAAATCTTGACAGTTTAGGAAGATCATGGGAAAATTTGATAGCCCAGAGAAGTTCATTAGTATTATATGCCACTTCCATGAAGGTGTGCTTGCACGGCTTCTGGATAATAGATAATGCTCTTATGCTTTCCTATTCACCAGTGGAGTAAAGTTGAGTTGTGCACTTGTAGTTATGCTTTTAAAAATGATGTTTTCAGCAATGTTATTAGATTGCTTCAAAGAGGATCATAGTCAGTGACTACACTGATGGTAAATTATTTAACTTGAAAAGACCAAAACTGCAGAGAACAGAGAGTTAGTGCATGATTTTTCATTTGCTGATGATTGTGTACTCTAGACAAACTGAGCTACTTCCTTTTCCCCAAGCAAGGTCTTCCATCTCCTGCCCTATGCCTTTATACAGACTGTCTCCTGAAAGTGAAATCTCCTTCCTTTTCAACTCAGTCTCTTGGCATCCCTAGCATTCTTCCCAGTATATCCCATGTGCCACTTTCTATGGAAAGTTTAAAAGCAAATTTAACTGATTTGGAATGAATTTCTTGATTTATTCATACTCTCAAATTATACTGTATCTACTTTCCTGTATAATAAAATATCCTCCTAATAGTATATAAGTTCTTTTCAAAGCTGGATTTATATTGTGTTGTTGCCTTTCTATACCTAACACATAGACAAGAGGCAATCACATAATAAATACTTTATGAATGCTTTATGAATGAGTGAATGAATATTTGGTGTAGGATCTCTGTCAAGACATATATCATCTAGATGACTAGAACTGATTCGTTTTTTTTTTTTTTGCAGGGCAATTGGGGTTAAGTGACTTGCCCAAGGTTACATGGCTAGTAAGTGTGTCAAGTGTCTGAGACCGCATTTGAACTCGGGTCCTCCTGTCTCCAGGCCAATGCTCTATTTACTGCACTACCTAGCCCCCCCCCCCCCCCATGAGTTAGCATTTTGAGAAAACCTGAATTATTTTCACTTTGTCACCAAGGTATTAGAAAATGTTGGTTTTGAGTTAGATTGTGTCACTCAGATGTCATTCATCTTCAAAGCTATGTTTATCAAGATAGTCATATCAGATCACTAGTCTAAAGAAAAGCAAATGCTTCTATATATTGTCAAAAAAATCATACAGATAGAAAAATAAATTCTTTTCAAAATAACAATAAAATGTATAAAATTCCAGAAAGCCTAATTCTTAAATATTCACATAAAATTTATATAATTAAGCATTCTTCAGAAATTAAAAAAAGTATTTAACTACAGAAATTAATGATTGAGTTATGATGATGTAAGAAGTACAAATAATAATAAATGTTAAATAAGTAATATAATAAATTACTATGTAACTAGATCACTAAGTTACATATCTAGCTCTATGCCAATCAAACTACCAAAGACTTCTTCATAGACTTAGGGAAAATAAAAATATAATTTATCTGGAGGCACAAAAATTCCACAATCCCTAGGGAATGCACAAAAAAAAGTGGGAAGTAAAGAGATCTAGCAATAATAGATTTAAAAGTATACTACAAATCATAAATCATCAAAGCTATTTGTTTCTCATCAAAATATAGAAAAGTTGATTTCTAGAGCAAGAACCAGAAGGCATGTTGTTTGATAAATCTAAGGACATCAAATATTTATTAAGGTATCCATATTTAAAACAAAATACAAAAATGAAACAAAGAAAAATGCTTGAGTAATTGGGTAGTAGGCTGTATTCTCAATATTGAATATTGCAACCATGTAAGAAAATTGATATTTAAGTTAACAACTTGGTACAATGGGATCCTTGAATGGAAGTCATGGAGGGGAAAAAAGCAAGATGATATATAGCAAGTAAAGTCAAATGTTCTGATGGACTCTGGATTGCTGGTGATTATAGATGCTTAGTATATCACATTTATTTTAGCTTTATTAAAGCTAACAAACATGCATTTAAGAGTAGGCTTTTGAGATCTGTTTGGTGGTTTTATTGATATGCTTCTTCCAGTCCTGCTTGTTGATGCATCTCTGGAGGAAGTTCTGTACATGAGGCCAGATTTTTGAAAAGGAAAGCTCTTCTGAGATGTTCATGATCAATGAACCCTGAGCCTCTAAGAGATACTTAGGGATCAGCGAGATAGAAAGATTTCTCTTTTTTATCTCCCCAGATGCAAAAAGCAGGTACTTTGAAACCCTGATATGAAAAGCTGATCCTCCTCAGGGCTGAAGAGACTTGCTCAGCTCAATGGTGGCTGAAATTCCTCCTTCTATTCAGAACCCTGCACAATACAATAAGCAACAACTCTTCTATCCTAAGGACCTTTCATAAAATGAATGATAAGGATTCAAAAAGGTTTTGTTTAAATTATCGAGTCCTATCTGACTTTTTTGTGACCCAGTGGACCATATTTTCTTTTTTTTTTTGTAAGCAATCGAGGTTAAGTCACTTCCTCAAAGTTACATGGCCAGTTATTTCTGGGTGTGGTGCTGAGTATCTGAGCCCAGATTTGATCCCCAGGTCATCCCAACGCTGGAGCCAGTGCTCTTACTCAGTGTGCTACCTGGCCGCCCCTGGGCCCTATTTTCAAAGGGATTTTCTTACCAACGATATTAGAGTAATTTGTCATTTCTTTCTTCAATGGATTAAGGGAAATAGAAGTTAAGTGGCATGCCTGGCTAGTGAATGTCAGGCAGCTGGTAAGTGTGTTAGGCTGAATTTGTACTCAGGTCGGTCCTGACTCCACGCCGAGCACTCTATGCCATTAGCCACCTACCTGCCTCCTCAGAAAGGTTAAAGTGGGGATAGTTAGAGCAGTTTTTAATCTTTTTTGTGTCATTGCTCCTTTGGCAACCTGGTAAAACTCATGTGGACCCTCTCTCTCAGAATAATTTTTTTAAACACATAGTTGAGTATATAGGATTGCAAAGAAAAAAAAACAACATTTTTTATGGAAACAGTTTCATGGACCCCAGTTTATAAACTCCTGAATTACAGGGGAATAAATCTTCTATCTTCTATCATAAACCCCATTCTTATAAAATTGTAATTATAACATATCTAACAAACATTTCTACTTTTGAGCTTTAGGCAGTCATTAGTTTTCTGGCTGCCTCTCATTATCAATGGTTTTAAATGATGTCAATGAAGCAGTGTCAGTGAGTAGATCCCTGACTTTTTTTATCCAAACCTGTGATTTAACTGTTGCAAGGCTCTACCAGTATTAGAGTTCCAGCCACCATTGTACATCTTTAATTTATTTGTAACATTGTCTTAGAGAGTTGCCTGAGATATGAAGAAGTAAATGACTATACATTTTCACATGGCTAGTATATATTAGTGGCAGTACTCAGACTGTGGTTTTACTACCTCAAGGTTACCCCTCTTTCCATTATAGCACACTGCTATTCTGATCCTCAAGTAAGCCATGGAATTTTATGTCCTTTCACAGCTATAGTCAGTGCTTTGAATCCATAGTACCTATCTTGAAAATATATCTCATGCAACTCTGTATAAGGGTAGAATTGATTGAAAATAAATGCATTACTGGTACTAGACATAATTAGAGTGAGGGAGAAAGAGAGGGGGAGGGAGAAAGAGAATGAGAAAACTGATGTTAGCTTACAAAATTTCTATTCTAGTCCTCAGAACATTTACCCCCCTATATATCTTTCTAGCTACACTGTTTGATAACATCTTAAATGGGTGAGTGCTTTAGGAGGCTAGTACCTATGGCCCACTGGAATCAATACATGACTTCATTGAAAGCTAGAGACAGGTTAAAAGAGATATATATGATGGAATATAGTGAGTGAGATTAGGGAAATGATAAACTGTTTCTAAGGCCCACTGCCCTTTCTCACACTATTTTACATTGGTAAGACTGTGATAGTATCATAGCTTATATGAATGATAGAGGTGGGGGGAACTACTTAGAATCTGACTGGGATAAAGTCACAGAGGACAAAATGATGAGAATAAAGAAGCAGGGTCATGACCATGTACAACAAAAGTTTAGTAGAATGTTTGGGCTGATTCTACACATTAACATATGTGCCATCTTTCAGAGGGCCTGAAAAGTAACTTCAAATCTTATTTCAGAGTGACAGATGCTGATTCACAGTGGAGATTTTTGTCATGAATGAAAAGCCCTGAGGAAAGAACTTTGTCAGTTTCCTGAAGGGAATGAGGAGAAAAGTCATCTGGGCTTTTGGTCTACTTATTACTGGCAGGAGATTGGGGAAAAGGAGAGAGGATGGCCATCATTATCAATGCAGAGATTGAAGGAACAAGGCAGGCTTAGGATTCTGGGTTCTGTGCATTACAAAGTTACACTTTCTCCTACTCTGTGATGCAGCCAGAGTAGATCCTGCCTTCTCCGTTTATCAAAAATTCCATTCCAAGCTCATTTCTCATCATTTCTTTTCTGCCCATGCCTGCATCTGGAATATACTCTTTCTTTACTTGTTCCTCATGAAAATTCCCCATTTCATTGAAAATTCATTTCAAGTGCCACCTTCTCCATGAATCATTCCTTTTTTGGTCTTCCCAATTTGCTAGTACCCTTCCTCCCAGACTACCTTGCATTTAACTACTTTAAATTTGTTTGTTATCTATTCTCTTTACATTGAATATGTATATATATACATATATATGTGTGTGTATTCAATTAGAGAGTATCTTGAAAGTCTTAGTGCTTAGTACTTCTCATATATGAATTGTCTCCCCTTCTTAGAGATTGTCTTTTATATTTGCATTCCTAATGCATAGCACAGTGCTTAGCAAAGTAAATACTTAAGGGATATTTTTAAATGTTTTTATTCATTTACTCATTTATTCATTCATGATTCTGGGAGTATTTGAAAATGTTCATATGGGGATAAATATGAAATCAGAAAAATTTTTCTTGCAGGTCTGCAAAAGGCTGAAGACAGTGGTGGATTCTTTAGAAATTAGGTTGACCAGGGCCGCTAGGTGGCATAGTGAATAGAACAGCAGCCCTGGAGTCAGGAGGACCCAAGTTCAAATGTGACCTCAGACACTTAACACGTGTGTCATTGGGCAAGTCACTTAAGCCCAAATGCCCTGCCTTCCCTTCTCCAACAACAAAAAAAATTAGGTTGACAACATTGAGGGTATTTATGACATGTTAGTATCATACCTTTATGTTATCTCCAGCTTTCCAATTAATCTTAAACAAAAATAATATCAAATTATTCATTGAAAAAAAACTGAACAAATGGATTTTACTTTAGTTATAATTGTTTTTATTCATGCATAAGTAGCTCCTAGATTTATAAACAAAATATTAAATGTTATTCCTGAAATTGGAAAGTTTAAAAGTATTTGCATGATATATCTTTTTATTTTGAAATCTTTTATTTTGCTAAAATGTCTTCTCAATGAATCTCCATGGAACATTAATACCTTACTTTCAGACTAGGACTTTTCAAGTACAATGATCAGAAGATAAAATAAGTCCTTTGTATTTTTCAGTAAGATTAAGAAATAAATGCTTTCTCAGCCCTAGAGATGACAAAGAGGCACTGTTTCTTAAACTAAAAAAATGTAAAATATAAGATTATAAAACTATATTGACAGACCATAGTCCATCTTATTGCAGTTTTTAACTAAAAGAAACTCTCATTGCTGTGAAATAACTATCTTTTGGGGGGAACAGATAATAAAACACAGAATTCCAAATCTGTGCTAATTATCTGGTAAAAACTTTTATCTTCTTTATGCTATCCATGGTGATAACTGGGCTTGTAACCAAAATAACCTAGTCTTTCTTTCTTAAATCTCAATGCTAGTCCAAGAATATTCTTCCAGAGTATTTATGTATAAAAAGATTTACATCTGTTTCCAGAGAAAATAATTTAGACCAATACTTTATTAAGTCAGTTTGCCAAATGAAGTATAACACTTATAACTACCTAAGCAGAAATAAGCAATGGAGAATTATATAGGTAAATCATCTAAGTTGTGTAAATAGTAGTGAGAATTTTCAAGTTAATTAATGGAAAACATTAAGAATTCTTACTTAAGCAATTGATCCAGGCATATATTTCACTCCTACAACCAATTTAAATAGTTCACCTTCCCCCTCCCCCCTCTAATAAGGAATAAGAAATAGCACCTGGGGAAAAATGGGAAGAAAATCTTAACTCAACCAAACATTAAAAAAAAAAAGTAATTCAAAATAAGTTTGTTGTCATTGAGGAATAATATCTCAATGTATCTGAGGGAAGTGGGGAAAGGTCAAGAAAACTGTGAGATCTTATTCTTATCAAAGATATTTATCAGGAAAATATCATTACCTGGAGAAGCATATGCCTATTGTCCACCTTTACAAAGTTATAACAATTTTTAACGTAATCTATTCCAACATTAAGGACATTATTAACAAAAGAAGAGAAATGAAAAATTAGAGTTTTGCACATTGTATTCTTTAAAGTTGTCTTACCATCTCTCAATTAAGTACTCGGTACAGAGAATGGAAGATATCTTTGACATTTATCTATTTTAAAAAGTATTGACTTGGGAGAATAAAATACCATGTTAAGAGTTCCCTTTCATCATGTCTTTTTTAAGTAAGTTCTTTGTTCATTTTGGTTCTCAAGCTTTTCCTTTTATAATTCTTCTTTTTTTTAAATGTAGATAGTTTTGATTTTTTCCCCAATTGCATATCAAGAAAATTTTTAGCATTCATTTTTACAAAATTTAAGTTCCAAATTTTTCTCTTTCCTCTTCTCTCTTCTGAAAATGGCAGATAGTTTGATATAGTTTATACATGTGCTATCATGTAAAACATATTTCTATATACATCACAAAGGTGGAAGAAGAAACAGATCAAAAGGAAATAAAACTACGAGAAAGAATAAAGTGAAAAAAATACACTTTGATATGCATTCTGAGTTCATTAGTTCTTTATCTGGATGTGCATAGCATTTTCTTTCATGAGTCCTTCTTAGATCATTGAGATACTGAGAAGAGCTGAGTTATTCATAGCTGATAATCACACAATGTTGCTGATACTGTGTACAAAGTTTTCCTGGTTTTACTCATTTCACTTAACATCAGTTTGTACAAGGTTTTCCAGCTGTTTTCTGAAATCTGCCTGTCCATTTCTTATTGTGCAATAGTATTCCATTACATACATACATACATACACCACAGCTGGTTCAGTCATTCCCCAATTGGTCAACATTCCCACAATTTCCAATATTTTTCTACCACAGAAAGGGCTGCAATAAATATTTTTGGACATATAGGTCCTTTTCCCTTTTTTATGATCTCTGGGATATAGCCCTGGTTGTGATGTTACTGAATGTAAAAGTATACACAGTTTAGTTGCCCTTAGGGCATAGTTCCAAAATTCCTTTCCAGAGTGGGAGGATCAGTTTATCCCTCTACCTATGGTGCATTAGTGTCCCAATGTTCCCACATCTTCACCAACATTTATCATTTTTTTCTTTTTTTGTCATATTAGCCAATTTGTTTGCTGTGAGGTGGTATTTCAGAGTTGTCTTAATTTGCATTTGTCCAATCAAAAGTGATTTAGAGCACTTCTTCATATCTTATAGATATCTTTGATTTCTTCATTTGAAAACAGCCTTTTCATATCCTTTGACCATTTTTCAAGCAAGAATGACTTATATTCTCATAAATGTGTCTCAGTTCTCTATATATTTGGGAAATGAGGCCTTTATCAGAGATGCTTGTTATAAAGATTGTTTCCCAGCTTTCTGATTTCCTTATAATCTTCGTTGAATTGGTTTTGTTTGTACAAAAGCTTTTCAATTTAATATGATGAAAAATATTTATTCTGCATTTCGTAATGCTCTCTATTTCTTGTTTACTCATGAATTCTTCCACTACTCATAGATCTGACAGGTAGACTATCCCTTGCTCTTCTAATTTTTTTGCTTCATTTTTTTCCTGAGTTTTTTTTTCAAAATTCTCTTGCACCACTATCATTTCTTTTTCTAATTTTTATTGTCTCTTATATGACTTTTAAGTTCCCCTTTGAGCTCTTCCATGAGATCTTTCTGGACTTGAGACCATTTCCCATTTTTCTTTGGGCTTTTGCACATAGGATTTTTAATGTTGTTGTACTCTTCTGAGTTTATCTTAGTCGTCCCTGTCACCATGATAACTTTCTATGGTCAGATGCTTTTGTTGCTATTGCTCTTGTTTTCTGTTCATCCCTTTTTCTTTTTTGGGGTGGTGGTGGTGATGGAGTCTTTTTCCTTTCTTTTAAATTTGAGCTCTGCTCCCAGGGTGGCAGCAACACTGTCTCTGGCTTCTTGTACTAGTGGTTGCATACACTGACTGTTTACCTGGTGCTGACCTGATGTTATCCTATGGTCCATGATGGACCCTTTCATATGGTGCTATACTGAGAGACTGGACTGGGTATTGATTTGTGCTGCTGGAGGCCATAGGGGTCTGGCAGTTTACCTGGTGCTGATCTGGGGTCCTAGTGGTTATATCTGGTCTGTGTTGAGGCCCAGTGGGGTGTTTCAGTGTTTCCCCATGGCTACTCTGAAGTATGTGGTAGTCAGGATGCTGGTGGCTGCATGTTTGCACGGGGCTACAGTGAATCTTGGCTAGTGGATGTTGGCCACTAGCTGCCTGTTTGCTTAGGCACCTATAGAGTAGGTGTCTACCTATTTACCCATGACTGTGCTGAAGAACATGAAGGTCTGGCCACTGGAGGATGACTGTTTGCCAGGGCCCATACTGAAGTACATGGGGGTTCTTGGAACTGCAGTCTGCTTGTGGCTATGCTAATTCATGTGGCGGGGTCCTGGTGCTGGTGTTTGCCTGTTTTCCCATGTTGTGGCTCAGGACCTCCTACTGGATTGTTGAGGTGGGACTTTCTGCTGGATTGCTGACATACTTCCCATCTTGGGCTGCTTTCCTTTTCACCCAAGTGAAATGGATCTTTCCAAGTTTCTTGGGCTAAAATATTGCTTTACCCCATCTTGTTTCTGGTTCTGCTCTCCCAGGATTTGTTTTGGGGCTCCATTTTATGGTTGTTTGGAGGTGAGAATGGGAAAGTTGCAGCAGTTTACTGCTTACTCCACCATCTTCACTCCCACTTCTTTCTTCTTTATGATTTCCATCTTTTAAGGCCCAGTTCTTTCACAGTCATCTCTTTCATCAAGAAGTGATTTTTCTGTTCTTTGGACTCATATTACTCCTACTATTCAGATGGTGTAGTGGAAGGATAGGATTGACTACATCTAGGATTGCTTTTAATGAACTTTGGAACCTAGAAAAAGACACAACTTCTCTATGTCTAGTATTCTGATTTGTAGAAAGATAACATCTAAAATTTCTCATAGCTCTGAAATGTAATAAACTTGTTTTATCCCCCTTTTTAAAGATTTCCTTGGATTGTGTTGTCTTTCTTCTTTAATCACATTAAAAATCTTTGAGGAAAAAATTTTGTTTTTTAGTACTTTTAGTCTTGTTCAACTCTTTGTGACCCCACTTCAAATTTTCTTGGCAAAGATACTGGCATCGTTTGCCATTTTTTTCTCCAGGTCATTTTCTAGACAAGGAACCTTAGGCAAACAGGGTTAACTGATTGCCTAGAGTCACACAGATAATAAATATCTGAGGCCAGATTCGAACTCATGAAGATGAATCTGATTCCAATACTAGTGTTATATCTACTGCATGACAAGATGACAAGTCCATACAATGTTCTAAATTTTCATTAGAAAGATAAACTTTTGATGCTTTCAAAAGCAATGATATTTGAGGTTATAAAGCTAAATTTATTTTTTTGTCCTTGTTTGTTCATTTTAGTTGTGTCTCATTCTTTGTGACCTCATTTGAACTTTTCTTCGTAAAGACTGGAGTGGTTTGCATTTTCTTCAGCTCATTTTCATAATAGACAGTACATAACCATAAAGCATTAAAAAATTCAATAAACAAGAGGAAATCCATTCTGTTATCTAATTAGAACTAACCAGATTCTTTCTACTCATCTCTGAATTCCTCCCTTTTCAGTGTCTACAAAGGGTGGGAGGGAAGAACAAGAAGTTTTTGTTCAGTCATTTTCAATTGTGCCTAACTCTTTTTCACCCCATTTGTTATTCTCTTGGCAAAGACATTAGAGTGGTTTTCCATTTCCTTCCCCAGATCCTTTTACAGATGATAAAACCGAGGCAAACAGGTTTAATTACCTTGTCCAGGGTCACATAACTAGTGATTGTCTGAGGCCAAATTTGAACTCAATAAGATCCTAACTGCTTATAAAGAAAACTGAATTGGGAGCCCAGGAACCTGGGTTCTAGTCTCATTTGTTGTTGTTATTGTTGTTTAGTCAATTGCTTCTGACCCTTTGTGACCCCATTTGGGGTTTTCTTGGCAAAGATAACAGATTGGTTTGTCATGTCCTTCCCTAGCTTATTTTACAGGTGAATAAACTGAGGCTGGATTTGAACCAAGGTCTTCCTGACTCTAGGTCTTCCATTGTACTGCTTAGCAGCCCCTTAGGTTTTTTTTTTTTATTAATATCAGGAAAAAAAGCAAAAAACTTAAAAAAAACAACACACTCAAGATACAAGCATAAAGAATGAACCCTAATTGTCTGAACATTCACATCATGTGTAAGCAGAATATAATCCTGTTGACTCACCTTTTCCACCTCTCTTCCCCCCTTCCTGCCACCTTCACTTTGTCCATGAAAACCACTTATCTCTGATTTCCTAGGCCACTAGACTCTGTTCCTTATATTTCAGTGCAGTCTTCTGAGTATCATCAATACAAAACTTAACTCATTTATCAAATAAAACAAGACAGTACATAGGACAAAAGGTTATAATATCATAGAATCTTTTTTTTTTTATATTTCTGGTGAGAAAATAAAACATCAACACCCAACATAGAATCTAACTATGCTGAGTGGAGTCATTGCTATGTTAATGTAGTATCTCGGACCATGTGATTTGATTTACATTATATCTCATTCCTTATAATTGTGAGTCATTTAATAGTGGGAAGTGGAAGGGATTTCTTCTAAAACAACTGTTTTTCCTTTTTAACAGATGTGATTCTCTTTTCTCCTATGACATATATAAGAATACTTTAATTGGGTATTTAGAACTTGGGTTTGAAAAAATAACTTTATATTCAATCAAATATTTTCTGTCTATCCCCTCATTACATATGAGGGAACATGAAAAGTAAGAGATTTCTCTTTGATATCATTTAATTTTTAATATGACTCAGATTAGATCTTTCAGCACTGGGGTGCCTTCTTGTCCTTGAGATAGCTCATTGGAGCCGTTACCTGTTCTTTTTTCCCTCTGACAGATGAAGAAATTTGATTTAAAAGGCAAAGAGACCATAAGAAATACAAATTAAATGCTACCTATAGAGATGTTTTATATTTCCCTGTTATTCACATTTTCAGCTTTCCATGTTCTATTCTCAGTTACTTGTTCTACCTACTAGAATCATCATTGTGTAATTTGACCAGTGGAAGAAGAGAATTGCACTACAGTTACATAAAAAATGAGATCTTCTGGTGTTTGTGCTAATGGGGTGTTAACACAGAATTCTAATTATTCTTTAAATGGACCAAACCACTTTACTGAAAATTGGCATACTGGCAAGCATTTATTAAGTTTAATAGGTGTTCATCAAATCCTGATACCCCCACTCATCTAAATAGATATTTGATCAGAGAGTACATGGGGACAAGTTGACATTCCTATGGCTGTAGTGGCCACAGGGACTTAGAGATAAATCTCAAGGTGATTCAGAGCTCAGACATTCATTTAAGTGTGTTGGGCATAAAGAGAAATTGTTTCACAAAAGTGAATCTAGTACTAGCATAAAGTTAGACCCTGAAAATGCTATTTTAATCTTGAAACAATTTTACTATAAGAATATATTCAATTAGTTCTGTTCTCTTCACTTTCAAAGTCTGCCTTCCCCAGGTTTGGATTTCACACTATAGGACCCATAGAAATTCATAGCAAGACCAATCTATAGTCTAGGCACCCCTTTGTAACTTGTCTTCTCCTCCTCTTCATCATTAAAATTAATTTAATTATGTTTTACTGTTGATCAGTAATAATATTCAGATATCACTGACTTCCTCTGTGTAAGATGTTTTTGTTATGGAAATTCCCTTTGTCTCCACAGATTGGCAACTCCTCTGGTGGAGGGAATGTTCAGTATTTAGAGCATATTCATTATGTGAATGAATCAATGAAAAAAAAAATACAGTGGTTAAAAACTGTACTAAGTTCTGGTGATATAAATTATCATGTAAAACAGTTCCTTTTTTTTAAGGGTTTAGGTTTTAACCATTAAGATGGATGGAGGCATAAGAATGAATCTTTGGAAAGGGGTCATGAGGATCCAGAGTAGACATAGAATAGTCAAATATAACAGCCTTTCCTGACTACTTTTCCTATAGCAAGAGGTAAGGGATATCTGGATATATGATGGCAGGGGAGATGGCAAAACAAAATGCCTTGTTAGGCCTGGATTGTTGATGGATAGGATATCAAGCATGGTTGGAGGCAGATTTACACTCACTCACCAATCAGGACAACATTTATCTTATGTTGTTATGATGCTGGTCCTAATAAGTAATTTGGTAGGAAATTGAATATGGATGCCTACTCTGCTGGGCAATTTAGCATTAAAATAAATTTACTTAAAATATGACTCAAGCTCCTACTGATAGTAAAGAATAAGTGACTGACTAATTTAAACATGTTTCTTCACACTATCTTTGTGATAATTATCACTGAAATCTGGGCAAATTTATGTCTTGCAGTTTATAATTTGGGGGTAAGATTTTGTAGGGGTAGGGGCTATCACACTTTATTTGCTTGCATAAATGTCATGCAATATATAACCTAAAAAAATTCCATTAAGTTAAATGCCTCACTAGACCTTCCAAATTTTCCAGTGTCCTCTGAGATACTTCCAGTAACACCAAGCTTTTTGTATACTCACCACAGCTATCAGTGCTCTGCCCCTTAACAAAATTGTGAATTAAGTAGAATTTTACACAGAAGTCTCTGTTTTCATAACCCTTCCACCTCTCATGAAAGCTTTCCCCTTTGTCTTCTAGGCACCCAATGACTATGTTGCTTCCCGGATTCCTGCTGCCTTTTTCCCCTTAAGACTGAATTAATTACAAGTATGCCATGCACAGAATTCATACTATTCTTCAAGCTTTTTGCTTTTTAAACAGATGGACAAAACTAAGGCCTCAAGAGATTAAACATGTCCAAAGTCACAAAGTTAGAGATGCAGAGCTAGAATATCCAGCCAAGTCTCTGACTTTAAACCCCATGTTCCTTCCATTAAATATTAATGCCACAAAAGCGTGAAAATCAGTAAAGGTGTTTTATAGCTCTTTGATTAGTCCCAGAAACTCCCACCTTCACTCCCAGGCTTCTTTCCTTGTTTATCTGCATATTCACTATGCAGATAAGACATTGCTCCTGCCTGTTAGAAGTTCAGACTCTGACAGTCATGATTTGTAAGAAAAAGGAAGAAAGGAAAAACAGAAATTGAGCAGAGGAGATATAGATGTACACTATCATAGGGATACACACACACACACTTGTGTGTGTGTAAAAAGAAAGGAATTCTCTAACTGTATGTAGATAGATATGGATATAATTCTTTCCTTAAGATTATGTATATTTGTGTGTATATTCATAGACGAATATACACACAGTCCTAAATTAGGCACACCATAAGAAATATTAGTAAGAAAAATTACAATTAGGAGCTAGCATACCTCCTAGCTTGTGTAAATTTAAATCCACCTAGATTTCATAAATTAAAATGTTTTCCTGCACATATTTATAAATTGATTTTCTTCATGCAGTGGGAACATGTTATAGTGAATGCATCATTAGGCTAATAGCCAGGGAAACCTAGATTCAAAATCTGCCTCTAAATACTTACTATATGACCTTCTTTCATGAAGAGATACTTTTCACGCTGGGAATTCCCTACTCTGATGAAATTTCAGATGCTTCATATATCCATATATTTTCATATTAATGTAGAAACATTTCATTTGCTTAAAATCACTAAATGTCTCCTTAATTAGTCACATATCCAAGGCTTTAATTGTTTTAATTTCACCCTCTTTTTACACAGACTACTTCATTTCATATATACTGTTTTACTAAAACTGAATTTCTTATTCTTCCCTTTTTTCTGTTACCTCAATTACCTGTTACCTGTTACGCTAGAGGTCACTTGAAGTTCAGCTCAAATGCTTGTACCTCCAATTAAATATCACAAATCTCCAAAACTGCAAATGATCTTTTGATCTTCAAACTTTCAATTAATTCTGTTTATATTTTTGTTATGGAATTATTGGAGTTCACTTATTATAGTTGTGAATCCATCATAAATTCCAACTAGATTTTAAGCTCCCCAAGGGCAAGGGTATCTTATTTATCCTTGGATCTCATGTTATGCCTATCACTTTTCTTTGCCTTTATTAATATATCTATACTTTCTATTTGTTTACTTATTCCATTAAATAAATTCTAAGCATTATATTTCAGTAACTCTAAAGCAATTTGGAAACAATACCATTATAACAATAATTAGATAAACCAGTATAGCAATAAAAGTAAGCCAACTAAATGACAAATTAACCATATCATTTAAAACTCATCTGGTAAATGAAAGTCATGGTGATGAATACATTTTAAGGTCCTTACAAAAATGCAATTCTTCTTTGATCCCTTTAGGCAGTCATGAATTATAATCTCTGGAAGAAGTTTGTTCTAAGCATAATTCTCAATGATAGATGAGCCAAGGCCATAATTTGTGATCTCAGGTAATAATTCTGAGTTGCAGCTTCCAATTTTTCTTCTAAAATGTTATTATTGTTATGACAAATTATTCAACTTTTTCTCTGACCTGAGTAAATTAAGACTGGTGAGTAATAGCAAGGTTGTAAATGATCTAAAGTCTTGAGTTTGTTTGTTGGGCATCTGACACATATAAGGTTATCCTTCAGATTAACCACATTTTGTGAATCTTAGAAATTTTTTTTTTAGCAAATCAGGAATTGGTTTCTTTCTTGTGCTTGTCTATATGATTCTCTTAGTGTAGTGCCTTGAACTTTCTAGTCCTTTATATCCTTAATCAATTTCATTTCTCTGCTGATTATTGTCTTTGTAAGAATGAAGCACCATAGTCATGTGATGGGAGGATGCTATGGTTAGATTCAGGAAGATGAGTCCCAGTCTTGCCTTTGACACAATAGGTGTGTGACCATAGGCAAGTCACTCAGTTTCATGAACCTCAGCTTCCTTATCCTTGAATGGGAATAATAAGAGTAACAACACCTGCTTGCAGGGAATTAAGGTTCCAGTAAAATAGTGTTAAATAAAGTGCAGTTTCTAAATCATTATGTAAATGTCAGTTCTTTCATGAAATCAGATAATTTAGAGTCTTAGAGAAATGTTACATGAATCCATGGATAAAAGATCAACCTTACAATCAAGGAGACCTTGATTCCGATGCATTCTAATTAGCTGTATGATGATGAACATGTCTCTAAAAACTTTTAGTCCCTCACTTAAATCTCTAAAAATTAAAGGTATATATGACTTGATAGGCTGCCTCATGTGGAGAGAATTTCCACATTACTCTCCCACTCTAGGAGTTCCCAACAGAGTTGGAATTACAAGTCCAAATGAACAAGGAAGGAAGGGAACTAGGTTGAAACAGAGACAGCAATAAGAAATGTTCCCTGAGCCTAAGGGAGTTTAAATAACTTGTTCCTTTTTATACAATAAGAAAATGTCAGAGGTAGGATTTGAACCTTAATCTTCCTGATTCAGAGTCAAGCACTCTGTCCAATACTATGCCAGGTTATCTACAAGATGACACTTATTATTACTGTTTTTAATGGTAAAGCATGTTTGCAACTTTTGAATTACTATAATTATCCATAACTCCTTGCCATAAAGGGAAATTGACCAAATCACCTTAAGTCAAAATCAAAAGAACAAAAAGTAAATAAACAAATAAAAAAGCAAAAAAAGTGCATTATTCTGACTGTGTTTTCTTTGTGAGGAATGTATGCTTTTTGAAATATTTTGAAACATGTTGATTGTGACTATATAAAGTGTTTTCTGGTGGTATTTATGGCATATTACCCAACCTTATCTGAACTACCTTTTTAAAAAAAAAATCTTATACAATTGCCAGTCTTTTAATTTCTCTTAAATAATTAATCTTATTTTTCCACAGATAACCTGGAACCAAATAAAGTACTAATTTTGATTTATGCTTGCCTTTCTTCCAATTCAAATAATACTTCTTTAGTCTCAGGTGGGAATTCCCCTTTTGTCTTCTTTGAGATTTTCCTGATGGATTTGACATGCTCAACTTGAAGGGAATTCTCTAATAGAAAGTCAGGGGTTCTATTTTTAACCCCATTCAATTTAATCCTATCAATAACTTGTATGAAATCACAGCATGCTTATGAGTTTATGGAAAACCTAGATTAATTGTAATTAATTCAGGGGTGAGGGGAAAATGGTAGTATATACTGGAGAAATAACAGTAAATCATTGGGTGCCTAGAAGACATGGGAAGAAACTTTCATGAGAGATGGAGAGCTTATAAAAACATGTATTTCCGTGGGTATAAAATAGCTCAGTGTTACTGGCAGCATCTTAGAAGACATTGGGGACTTGTATACTTTCTTTGTTATTTTTGAGTAAACCTTATTTTACAAATAGTGAATTACCTAGAAAGTACTATATTTTGTTACAGTATTACACCTAAACTATCAGGAAGTGGCCTGAGTCAGGCTTAGTCCACAATGCCTAATTGCATGCTTTTTGAGAATACCATACATAGTAAAATATAGGAGTGGGGCAAAAGGCAGTAGAGAAGAGTTAAAAAAAATGGGGGTGGAGTCATGATCTTAATGATAGAAATGCCAACTATAGCTGGCATATAGAAAAAGATTAACACCGAAAGAAAGGGATAGAAATTAGGGGCTGCTCCAGAAACTGACTAGAGGCACAGGGAGCCTGGTAGTTAACCCAGAGTGCCCTCTGGTGATGATTGGCATTTATGACAGGTGGGGCTGAGAACTTACTTGATAGGAGATGATCCAGTTGGGACTAATAAATAAAGCAGGCACTAGTTACAGTGCTCTTCCTTCCCTTCCTCCATGTAATATACAGTAATACATAAGGACCTTTGTGCAAAGCAGTGGATTCATATCCTAGAAAGCTTGAGTATTTTGATTCAAAGTATCTTGTCCTAGATGTGACCTGGATCTTATTATGTTACAGAGACACCTGTATAGTCTTGAACAAAGTAGATTTAGCATAGGTCACTTGGTTCCATAATATCATGACTGGGTTTTCTATCTCATTTTGATATTCCTTTGCGCCTCAAATCAAAGCCATGATTACAGAAGTTGAGGTGGGAATAGGTCTAACAGATGTTGTACAAAAATACTTCAATGTAGTCCCAGTCTCCCTTACAGTCTACAGTTTGAGGTTTGAGTGGAGAAAAGGAAAAGACAAGACAACAACACACAGAGAAAAACAGCTCCCCATGTGATTTTCTTCAAATGCCTTGCAGCTGGACTAGTACTAGCTTATGTTCTTCATTTTGCATTGCCTTCACATGCAGGCTCTGCTGGTCGTTATTTCTGGCTGTGATTTTTCCTGGTTGTATGATTCTCCATCTGCTCCTTTTAGAGAATAGCGATGTGGCCTTATTTGCTTCTGATCTCATGCTATGTTACCTATTTTGCTACATTGATACTTTAACTATGTGTCTCAAAGGCATAGACTAGTAGATTAATATAAAGAAGAAATCTCATGCCACCATAAAACTTTCGGTGAAAAGGGTAATTTTTCACTGACTGGTGAAGCTCCATCATGAAAAAAAGTTCACAGAAAACTGATCTGTGTATCTTGATATATCCCTGTAACAGAGAAGTTCATTTCTAAGCTCCATTTGTATTCTTCTTAATGTTCTATGTCAAGCATGAATCACAGTAGTGCTTTGTAAACTATAAAATGCTGTGTAATTATGAGACATTTATTTTTAAAATAATCAAAATATTATAGCAGAACACTCAGCCTTCAGAAAGACATGTGATAGGAGTCCTCACAAGAATTTGGGACATGGAAACAGTCTTTATTTGGAAATAATATCTTTCTGCAATGATCTAAAATAATTCCAAAGGACTCATGATGGAAAATGCTTTCCACATCCAGAGAAAGAACTATGGAGTTTGAATGAAGATCAAAGAATATTATTTTTTTCCTTTTTTTGTTCTTTTTTCTCTTGGGAAGGGGAGAGTGGAAGGAGGGGGGGGATTTAAAATAAAATTTTTAAAGGTGAATTTTCAAATCTAAAAATAAATATTATTTAAAAATCGAATAACTCCTTTTTCTCAGGGTACATAGATCGACTTTTTAGACTAATGATTGAAGAATATATAAGAAATAAAGTACCTCTAATGTCCTGAATTGATAACATTCATATAAAAACATTTTAAACTTGGAAAATGTAAATAACATATCTGTGTATGAGAGAATAGTAATCTTCAGAAATCAACACTGCACTTAAAAACATTGCAATAGCAATAGATCCCCATTATGTAGGCCTTTTATGATTTACAAACAACTTCTTCTTAACAACCTTCTGAGGGAGAAGATAGGACAGATATCATTATCCCCATGCTATAAATAAGTGGTAAAATGAAGTGCCTACTTTGTCTTTGTCCTTTTATTACTAGGCAAGTCCAAGGAAGCTACACCATCACAGAAGCAAATTACCTACTCATTGCATGCCTGTCAAAGTAGAAAGAGTAAGAGAAAGTACTACAAGCAGCAGATCATTGTTTACTCTATCCCACTCCCTATTTCCTACATTATCACCCACCTCTCCTTAAGTTTCCTTAACTTAACAGGTCATAGATCTATTCCTGAGCCATGTTTGTCTCTAGCATTGGATTAGAAGGGGTCAAGTATTACATTGAATATTATATTTGGTGTATGTCTTATTTTTCTACTAGACTTAAATCTCTGTGATGGAAAAGATAGTACCTTCTTTAAGATGTGTGTCCACCCTAGCATATAAGATACTTAATAAACCCATCTGTATGCTTAGTCATATTTGTTGAGTTGGACCAAAACTTTTAAAATCATTGCACAGAGCTGGAATTGAAAGCCGCATGTTCTGATCAACAATCCAGTAGTCTTTCCCCTCTACTAGGCTGATAATGGTCTCATTAATACTGAAATATGCCTACTAAATATGTCACCTCAGAATTATAGGATCAGAACTGAGATTGAAAGGGATGTGCTTGAAGATTTCCATAGGTTGGGAGCGGGATACAACATCTCTTGAGACAACCCATTCTTTCCAATTTTAGATAGTTCTGGTGGTTAAGAAGTGTTTTACCTCTTTATTTTCAACCCATTCCTCCTGGACCTGCCCTTTGAAGACAAAAGAACACATCTACTATAACCTCCACATAACGTTCAGATACTTGCAAGAAGTTATCATGTTCCCTTCCATCCCCATATGTCTTATCATTTCCAAGCCGTTCATTCTATTGATTGATCCTCTTGCTGCTGCTTTCTCTCTTGAGTCATTCCTAGATCATTGGTGCTTTTTTGTTCTATTGGTTAATGATTATGCTGTGTTTACTCATGTATTCCTCCCATCCCATATACTATTTGTTTCATCTCCCTTCTAAAAGAGGAAATGCAGTCTTACATATCTATATTTTCCTCTTAGAAGATTGGCATTTACTGCCCATAGCAGTGATAATGTCAATTTTTTTTTAAAGCAATTGGGCTTAAGTAACTTGCTCAAGGTTACATGGCCAGTTTTGTGTGTGTGTGTGTGTGGGTGTGTGTGTGTGTGTGTGTGTGTGTGTGGGTGTGGGTGTTAATTATCTGAGGCCGGAACTGATCCTGGGTCTCCCGACTCTGGGGCCAGTGCTCTTACCGGGGACACCTAGCTACCCGATAATGTCAATTCTTGACAGGAGTAGTTGGAGGACTGTGAATTTGTTTCAAGGACAATCACAGAATCTTAGAGGTGTAGGAGAACTCAGAAAACAAAAATTTCAACCTTTTCCTGGGGTAAGATTCCTTCTAGAACATACCAAATATATGGTTGTCTAGACTTCACTTGGAACTCTTCATTGTTGGGGAATTTATTACCACTTGAAGTAGACCATTGTAACATTGACAGGACTCTTATTTTATAGATAACAATATATACGTAACTGAAATCTGTCTTTTGTTAACTTCTACCCACTGGTTCTATTTTTGCCTTTGGAGAACAAGAAGAATGATATGTCCCTCATAATCATGAGACACCCTTCAGATAAATAAGATCAACTATAATGACTCTTAATATTATATTAGCTTAACTATATCATCTCGAGCTATATATCCTCACTTATATTTTCTTCAACTGATGCTCTTATGATACTGTTTTCAATCTCTTGATGGGTGACTTTTTGGATGTACTTGAGAGCACCAATTCCTTTCCTACAATATAGCACCCAAAACTGACCATCATATTCTAAACATGTTTCAACCAGGAAACTCTCTATCCGCCCCCACCCCAACATAATGTTATCTAACCCTGTCTCTTTTCCCCCTTCCTTCCACTTTTTGTTAAAAATATATTCAGTAGGGGTGGCCAGGTAACACAGCGAGTAAGAGCACTGGCTCCAGTGTCAGGATGACCTGGAGATTGAATCCCGGACTCAGACACTTAGCACCCACCCAGAAACACCTGGCCGTGTAACCTTGAGGAAGTTACTTAACCCCAATTACTTAGGGGCAGCCAGGTGGCTCAGCGAGTAAGAGCACGGGCTCCAGTGTTGGGATAACCTGGAGATCTAATCCTGAGCTCAGACACTCAGCACCACACCCAGAAATAATTGGCCGTGTAACCTTGAGGAAGTTACTTAACCCTGATTGCTTAAAAAAAAATATATATATATATATATATATATATATATATATATTCAGTATTTTTCATTCATCTCACTGTTTCTTCTTTGTAGGATTGTAGCATTATAGATTTAGACCTAGACAGATCTTTAGAGATAATTGAGTTCTAACATTCATTTTACAGATGAGGGAACAGAGGGCAGGGGAAGTGAACTGATTTGCTCAAGTTAACCTAACATATTCCACTTATTTATCATTCTGCCATTGTTATTATTGTTGCTGATATTGTTTGGCCGTTGCTGATATTTTTATCTCATGTCTGCATCCAATTGTCTTAATTAACTACCTTTCCCAGCCTAATAATAAACAAATACCAACATGATGTGATGGCTAGGACTTTAGAATGGGAGGCAGGAAAACCTACCTCTGAATCCTGCCTCTGATATTTCCTCACTTTGTCACTATGGGAAAATCACTTAATCTCTCAGAGTCTCATCTTCCTCATGTATAAAAGGGAAAAAAAAATTAGAATGCCAGTAGGACCTGCCTCATAGTGTTGCTATGAAGACCAAATTAGATATTGTATGTAGTTATATACAAACTTTTAAACACTATATAAAAGTAAGCCATTACTATTATGTATGCCTTCGTCATGGTACTGGAAAAAATAGTACTCAACAGACAGAATCAACAATAGTTATTGGTGACACTGCATTAGAAACTGCCCCCCCCCAAGTTATCACTGATCTATGAAGCCATACTCTTTTGGTCTGATTGTTCAGTGGCTGTGAATCACCTAAGTGTACCACCCTATATCTCTCCACTCCATCTTGTCCTCAAGGATATCATGAGAGACTGTTGGCTGAAAGGAAAACCATGGAAGAGTGCTTAACCACTATTTACAACTCTTCAGTTACTCTTCTGAATGCTTCAAAGGCATCACTATGATAAGAGATTGTTACTACTGGTGCTTCTTAAAAGCCACAAAATCCATGTGGATAAAAATGTCCTTTGAATTTCAATGTCTTTCAGTTGTCCTTATTCCTTTTTTGCTAATATCAATAGAAGTTTTTAGTAAATACAGTGCATTTGAATGGTTTAAGAGGATTAACTTTTCTAGTATGTTATTTATTCCCTAACATATGGTATTTGCGTGTATGTGTGTGTGTGTTAGAGAGACAGAGAGACAGAGACAGTCAGAAAAACAGAGACAGAGAGACAGAGAGAAAGAGAGAGAGAGAGAGAGAGAGAGAGAGAGAGAGAGAGAGAGAGAGAGAGAGAGAGAGAGAGAGAGATACACAGAGAAATGGAGGCAGGAAGACAAAGACAAAGAGGAAGACAGAAATACTGAGGGAAGAAACCTTAAATTCCTTGCCCCTAAAGAAGGGAATAAAGGAAGAATTTTAAATAATCTGGAAAGAAAGAGAAAAAGAATGAGTAAAAAATAGAAAGAGAGGTGAGATGTTTATTTCCTTATTATGAAAAAAGAGGAAGAATATTTTAAATAACAGATAAATCAAATTGGTCATTCAACAATTTGAGGCATCAGTTTACCCTTTCACTGTACTCAGAAATCTATGCCAATGATATTAGGGTACTGAGTTCTCATTCTTTCCAGATTTAGGGGATGCTTCCCTGGAGCCACAGAGGATGGGAATCTGGTACAATGCGATATATATTCCTGAGGGATTTTAAAATTAATGAAAATATTATTTGTGACAAAAAATGCCTAGTGCTTGCATTTGTAATGGGCTGTGCCTGCAGCAGCAGCTGTGCCCAAATCAAAAAGGTGCCATACTGAGAAATGGAAGGTTGATTTCTGCTGGGTTTTTTATCCCCCCTTACATTTGTTGTTTATCATTTTGAAAGCAATTGGAGTCATTTTTAATTTTTTTTTTGTTTTACTACACTATGGGGGCAAGAATAATGGCTTGCCTGAAAATGAGCCTATACTCAACACACAGCTAGTAACATGTAGACCTTTATTTTAATAGCACTGGGTTTGATCAAATAATGCCACTAACTGCCCTAGATAAATCAGTGTTAACTGTTTCTTCCCCAGGAAATTGGTGTACCACCAATTCTGCATGACTGTCAATCAGTGGGGTAACCTGGAATTGCAAGGCTGGATTTAGTCCTGGCTCATCCACTTTTTAGCTAAATGACTTTGATCGAATCACTTAACTATTTAATTTTAATTTTTGCATCTATAAAAGGAGAAAAATAACTTTTACTTTTTATCACAGGATTTTGTCAATTTCAAATATGAGGATGTATGTATAATTGTTTTAAAAACTTCTTAACAACTAGAAAAAAGCAAAATGCTTTTATTCAATGTATGCACCACACTTCTAAGGGAGTAAACTCTTTAGTTGTTTTTGGAGAAATGGACCAAGGTTATCTTTAATTTTAGCTAATTCTTCACCTGTTGCAAGTAGTTGGAACAGACTCTTGAAATAATGTACTTTAAAACTCCCACCTAAGTTAGTGATTTTTTCTATAAAACTAATTATCCTCCAGGTATAGCCTGAACACTTCTATTCACAAAGGAGTCCTTATCTTATAGGAAGCATTTCTCTTTGCTGAAAAGTTTTTGTTTTTGTTGTTTTTTGGGGGGAAAGGGGTTGGAGGGAAATTGGGGTTAAGTGACCAGCCCAAAGTCACATGGCTAGTAAGTGTGTAAAGTGTCTGAGGCTGGATTTGAACTCAGGTCCTTCTGACTCCAGGGCCAGTGCTCTATTAACTGCACCACCTAATCGCCCCTGCTGGAAAGTTTTGATCAAGATTCAAGATGGCCTTAGAGTAAATACATACATAGATACATACACACGTACACATACATGTGTGTATACACATATGTGTATGTATGAGTGTACAAAATTCCTGTTGATAAAACACAATCTGCTGATAGCAGCATGGAATGACCAACATAGAATGAAACTCATACCAGTAAGTTTTAAATGAATGATTGGAATGTGGAGAGACTATTCAGTTTATCCATTCCTTTGTGAACAACTTTTCTTAAGTCATGCATTTCTTGACAGGTGGAGTTTATTTGGGGCCTTCATGTTAGGAAACACTTCATTAACCCTCCAAATGTTCTGGATCATAAGTTTGAATGGAAAAAAGAGGGCTTTTTTGCACTGCATTCTTCTCAGTAAAATGTAAGCTTAGCAAAAATGACTGTTGTTATATTATTAAATCATTTCTGTTGTTGTATCCCGAGTGCTTATCACAGTGTCTGACACATAGCATGTGCCCAATAAATGCTCTTGCAATTATATTGAATTGAATGCTTCATAAAGAAGCTCACTTTTTAAAAAGAAATTAAAATCCTTAGATTAAGAAAGATGCCAAAGAGAACTTTCCATTTCTTAGTTTGTCACTTAAATGAAACAGACACAGAATATCTACAAATACATCTCTTGATTACAAATATCCCTGACATTCCTTTTACAAATATCCATGGCATTAATTCAGAAATCACTCAAACATAAATTATATATGAACATGTATATGCATACATATATACATACACATGTATATGTATATATGTGCACATATATACATATACATACATATATATTAAATAGCAGACAGAAAACCTTATTCCCTGTGCTAAGAGGGGAGAAGCTTCATAACCAATACATTGGCTTCTCTAGTAAATTTTGACTTCTTTACTATGCATCATGGAGAATATTCATAATTCTAACTCATCATAAGAACCTAAAGTAAGATAAAAAAGATAGCAATATTATCACAAAACATATTCCTTCTGACTTCATTTCTGAAGAAGACAAAGACTAAGACGAAGATGAAGACGAAGAAGAAGAAAAGGAGGAGAAGAAGGAAGGGAGGAAGGAAGGAAGGAAAGGATGGAAGGAAGGAAGGAAGGAAAAGAAAAGAAAGGAAGAGAATGAAAATTATGAATAAGCATAAGAACCATTGGCATAGGTCAATGTCAGATTATGTTACTCTTTTCTAATTTATTTGTTCATGTCTAATGTTTCCTTTTATATTTTCTGATTTATGTATGGTGGTTGACTGACCTAGAGTGGACACAACAACCAGATCAAAATTAGTGAGTTAATGTGTTCCCACATAGACATTTCCTCAGAGTTGTAAGTAATTCCCATATACTCTAAAAGTAATCTTTTGGTACCTATACCAAATAGAGTTGCTGTCCATATTATTTCGTTAACAGATTTTGTTTGCTATAACCTTGAGAGTTTGTGTAGTAGAACAGAGAGCTAGTCTTGGACTCAGATGATGAAGATTTATCTTACCTAAGATACATACTATCTACATGACCCTGGACAAGTAAATTAAATCTAAGTGTCCTAGGTAATTCACTAAGACTGTAATTTACAGAATATGTGTTGGTCTGCATTGGTAGAGGAAGTTTCTTCATTGGAAGTTCCATATACAAATAAACTTACATATCCCAACAGTGTCATATGTGTTGGTAAAGTTGCCATTCAGCTAATTTATTGGGGCATTGAGAGGCATTGTGGCACAATGGATAGAGTCAGGTTTGTAGTCTGGAGAGTTTGGATTCTGAACAAACTGTCTGATGCTGTTTAAGTTACATTAATTTTTTTAGGTGCCAAACAACTAGCTTTAGTTATAAGCAGAAAGATATTTAAATATCTGAACTAGGAGAGGTAGTTTCCTCTACTTAGATCACCTGTACTTAGGAAACCACAGAAATGGAGAAGAAAAAAACAAAGTTATTAGGGCATCACAGAACTGTGATCATAAATATAAGGGACAGGGTAGTTTCACTTGATATAAAATTTCACCAGATCAGGAAGTAAGGAGACTTTGGGAGTATAAAGGAAAATGCACTAGGTGGATTTGGAATGAGATCATCTGAGATCAAAATGTAACACTGTTGTTGATTAGCTGGGTGATACTGGTTAAGTCACAATCTCTCATTATTAGTTTCCACAAATGAACAATGAAAGGGATTCACCTTTCTACCTATATAGTCTTCTTATACTTTACTTCTCCTTATTCTAGGATCTAGCTACACTAAACCAGCTTGCTTCATGGAACTTCAACTCTTGATTGTATGTTTTTTTACCCATTTTTCCTCCATACCTAGAATCGTCTCCTTCCTCACTGTGAACCCCCAGATTCCTTGTCTTTCTCAAGGACTCAATTCACATTTCACCTTCTGCTGGATGACCTGTGACTTACCTGGACAATCTCCTAATTGCATTCTCTATCTCTTTCCACTTAATGAAAGATAGTTATTTTTATTTTGTCTCCCACATTAGAATGTCAGCTCCTTAAAAGCAGGGCCTGTGTCTTTTGTCTTTCTTTATGTTCCTAGCACTTAGTACTGTTCCTGTACATGGTTGGTGCTTAATAAATGCATATCGATTGATGGATTTACTGACTTGGTAGAGTTATCCAATTGGTTGCTTCATGGAGTTACTCAATCTGAAAAATTTACACAATATTTTTTAATGTTTCAGTATGTGAATATCGATGTTGTCATGCATTTCCTATAGAGTATGGGATCATCATCTCATAAATATAGAATGGCAGCTATAGAACTTGAAGAAAATTTTCAGATGGCATAGTTCAGCCTTTTCATTTCATTAAAGAGAAAGCCTGGAATATAAAAGTTAAGTGAATTATCCAAGGTCACATAGGTAGTAAATCACAGTGCAACTGAGAATTCAGATCCTCTGACTCCAAGTTCAACACTTTTCCCACTGTACTACAGCATTTTCTATTGAATGATTTTCAGTGATTACACTGAGCAAATAGCATTAAAATACCATTACTTAGAGTGCCTTTCTGCAACACTTTTTCCACTCTGTCAATGCAAATTATATGAAAATTATCATTTAGTTCTGTATCATATGTCAAAAGTCAGATATTGACCACCTTTTTAGTGCCTATTCTTGACTAATGGAAATTATTGTAAAAATTGAAGGGTTACTTGGAATAAAATAAGAAAATACAATATTGGATCATAAGATGATGATCTACTTTTTTTTTGTTCAAGGAGACTACTCTGCCTGAGGGATGACTAGGCTTCCAAAGCACTTCTACAGTTACATCTTATACAACATGACTTTCACTATCACAGTTTCATTATATTTCAGGTTGGCATAAGAAATTAGATGGAGTTTAGGGGGAGTATTGAAGAAGCCATAGACAACACATGAAGGGCAGCAAACATAGAAAACATTTAGAAACTCAAAATGCATAAATACATATATATTATTATAAAATACAAGCCCAAATTTTACAACACCAAGAAAATACCCAGTAAACACCAAGAAAAAAATCAGACTTCTCTGGTATGAAGGGAGAGCCAATTGTCAGTCTAGAAGAGTATCTCAGGGTAGTATAGAAATTCAGTGTCATATATGTTTTTCCTCAAAATTTTATTTATTAGATTGCATATGCTTACATTTCATTATGAGATGATAAAATGTAGCACCCTCTAAATATCTATGGGTTGCAGTACCTAATATATCCTTATACTTTATTAAAGACAACTGAAAAACAATAAGAAAATTAAGCATTTTCATGTTATCAGAGGGTTTCAGGGTGTTATGAAAGTGAATTAATTGAAGGAGGGATTCTCTTCCCAGTATTTTTGAGAATCTCAAAGCAGGTGGCTAATAGCTAATAGTAGGTTGCTTCTTACTTTATTTTTTTAATCCTGCTACTTTACTAGAAAGAAAAGTATTTATTCATTACTGTGTCTATGAAGCATTGAAGAATCTAACAGAGCCTCTACCCTGGGATGAGTCATTGGAGGGGAAATAGCAGTGACAACAATAATAACAATTCATTATGGAGTCATGAAAAGACACTGATTTCGGTTCCAGAATAGCATAACATTTCTGAATTTCTGTTTTCTTATCCAGAAAATAGGGATATTGATACTTATAGATTCCAAAGCACTCTTACTGAATAAAAGGTATTTCAAACCAAAAATCACAATAGAAATGTAATTTATTTTCATTGGTTTATAATTAGAGTATGACCACAGAATTACGGCTGAAAAGAAGATCATCTAGTCCAATCTCTTCATTTTAAAGATGAGGAAACTGAGGCATAAATAGTTAAATCACTTGCTCAAGAACACACAAGCAAAAAGGGACAGAGCAATGATCTTCCCTCAGTTCCTCTGACTCTAAATCCAAAGCTTTTTTTGACTGCTATTTCCCTCTATAGGTTTGGTTCTAGCCCTCTAGTTCCTTTTCAAATTCATTCTATGGCATATAATGTGTTAGCTACTCATCCTAGCTTTGTGTCATCTGCAAATCTGACAAGCATGGCATTAATGGCTTTATCAAAGTACTTAATTATAATGTGACTCAACAAAGAGTTCTCCCCTATTCTCAAAATATGATGCATATTTCATTCAACCTGATTGTAGACTATGGTTAACTTTTTGTTCCGTTGTATTTATTTTAAAGGTACATTATTACTACATTAATTGTAACTCCAATGACACTTTTAAATGGAACATTTCTTTGTTAGAATTTCTTTTAACAAAAGGCAGAAACAATCTAATTATTAAAGAAGATGCCTAAAGATTCAGATTCCCTACTTGTCACACCTCTTCAAGTCATTCTCTTACTCTAGTATGTGTCACGTGAGATCCAATCCTCATGATCATCTTCCCACAATGGATTCAAGTATTATATATGTTTTCCCTCTGATCTCATCATTGCTTCTGATATAGCTAGAATACATGCAATTATCTTGCCTCTTGTTGAACAGAATAGAAAGTGACTCTATGTAGCCTAGGTAGTACCTCTCCTAGTCCCTAGGGACAAGTTTTGAAAGTCCTCAAGTCATAGAGTGTCCAGCTCCTGTTTCCACCATAACAGAACAGTTGTCAGTCTTCTCAGTCATTAATACCTTTGAACATTCAACATCATAAGAAATCTGCCTTATACATCCATATCCACAATTATTTTACATTTTTCTCTGTTATGGACTTTTTTTTCTGTCTTTACCCAGTAAAATATAGACCTTTTCTTATCCATATAGTAAGTAGACGTTGAATGGAATTGAATTGAAACATTATAGAGGAGGCCAAAATTGGTCCAAACCACCTCAACATGAAACCAATCTCTTAAAAGAACTTTGTAGATAATTTATTGATTGAAGTGTCATTGCATCCATGAATGTAGAATGGTTTGTAACATAATGGTTTTTAATAAAACAGATTACATCATATTCTGTGAATAATTTCTGATTTTAAATGTGTGCTTAAAAAATCAAAATGTTATTTCTCTGTTTCTTTTTTTTGCCTGTCTTTTTGCCTCTGTATTTTTTCTCACACTTTCAACCCCTCTGTCTTTGTTTTTCTCAGTTTCTTTCTCTTTCTCTCTCCCCCTGCCTCTGTTTCTCTATTTCCATATGTCTCAGTTCCCATAGCTTCTTTCTTTGTCTTTCTTTGTCTCCTCTTCTCCCCCTTTCTCTTCCTTCCATTTTCCTCTCTTCCTACCTTCTCCCCTCTCTGATCTGTTACATTTCTGGGTACATCTTCATGACAATGTCTATGGATATCTTTGAATATGTATAACACAAGTGGCCTGAGAGATAGAGGAAACTCAGTTAAATGCATGATTTCTATGTCATAATGGCAATTGGGATTGTAACTAGATATGATTCACACTTATTGTAGAAGAAGGGAGAGTTAATGAGAGTCTGAAAATATTAATCATATAAATGGGATAATGTAAAGCTGGGGAGATTTTTTAAAATTCAGTATTGTTTCAGAAAAATATTCAAGAATATTTCATGGTTCCACTAAGATTTCCTTTCTTTGTTCTTGTTGTTTAATATAAAAATCCCAAACAGAAAATGGTAGCTATTAAATACTACTGTGTGGTGCATCTGAGATCTTATGCCCTTAATTTTAATGTTATTGATATCTTTTGGTTTTAATGTGACCTTTAAATCCAAATATATCACTGGTCACTTCCTACCTAGAAAGCCAACTCATATACATTTTAAAAGGAAAAACAACAATAATATCATTCAGTAAAACTTGTTCATGTAGTAATTGAGCCTGCTAATCTATGTAATGTTCTCCACTCATAGTGACCAACACTTTCAACGAAGGAAGGAAGGTTAATTTCTCACTTTTTCATTGGCATCAAACTTGAAGATACCTTATTTCTTACTTAAGGAATATATTAACATATTACTCACAGAATCTCTGAGCTGAAAGTGATCTCAGAAATCATGCTGTCTAATCTAAATCTGAATAAGTCTTATTTTCCCCAATATCCCTGACAAGTGGTCTTATAGAATCTCCTTTAAAATTTCTAGTGATTGTGAATAAGGAGAATAATAATACGTTAGAGTTAACATAGAAGTTTGTAATTGGCAAAACACCTCAACAACTAAACCTTTCTGGCATGTGATGCTTTCATTTATTCTCAAATTGTCTTTCTTTTGTTTTATTTTTTACTTAAATAGAAAAGTTATTGAGAACTGAAACAAGTTTTAGATGATCTTTTCGGGTCTTAAAATATTTTGATGATTCTTATTATATTTTATTTTGCATTTTAAGTAAATATTCCATAATAACTTATTGAAATAAATTAGTAAATTTGCTTTCAAGGTATATATTGAGATTATGATCAGCTCTTAATTATTCATTCTAATAGAGTGGTACACTGTTACAAATAATTCAAATTGTTACATAATAAATTATTTATATGCAGCAGAAAAGGAACTGGTATGGACATACAAATATTAGGCACACATGCCTAATAATTCACAAAAATTTCTTCCAAATAATAAAAAGAGCAGGAAGTTCTGACTTTGAAAAAGATGGAAATTGACATAATGGCTAATTCTATCTTTCCTTCTTAGAACTGTCCGTTGGAAATTAATTTTTCACTGCCATATTGATCTGAAATATCAACCTTATCTGAAAAGTTCTTTTTAAGGATGTATATTCACACTTTCTTCAGTCTAGAGGGGGTAATCAATTGACTTTGTTTAAAAGACTTCTTCTGGGAGTCAAGATGGTGGATTAAAAACAAGGCTTCCATGGCTCCAGCTTCCACCTTCCCCACTTCATGTAAAAGGGAACTCTTAACAAACTTTGGAGCTACAGAACTCACAAAATGACACAGAAAAGCTAACCTCCCACTTAGGACAACCCGGCAGACTGGCAGAAATTGGCCATCACAAAGCTCTGGGAGCCAAGCCCACACCCACGTGAACTGGAGGTTTTAGCCCCAGGGCAGGCCTGAACAGATGTCAGCTGGAAAGACTCCAGATAACCAGCAGCTGTGGGCATTTTCAGAATTATCAACACACATATGCTAAGGACAAAGAGAGAGGTCAGTGCAATATGGACTTTGGGTTACCAGTAGTTGTCCCTGCCATGTGGCAGCTTCACCTACTGGCCTGGAGAGTGTAGGGGGACCAAGCACCAGTCTGAGGGGTAATCGCTCTTGCTTTAACCTGCTTACACCTAAATTGCAGTCTAGGGTGGAGGTCCTGGGATTTGTGACAAGTTTGCCAGAGCTTGTGGAGGCTTCAGATAGGGCACCCAACTAATACCTCCAGCAGCTGAGAAAACTCCAGCATTTGACACTAAGATCCCCTGTCTGGCAGCAGAGTCCTACTGTGGCAAAAAGCCCAAAAGTCAAGCAATCAAGTGGCAACATGCTAGGCAAAGGAAGCAAAGCAAACAGAAGAATTCAACATTAGACTCCTATTTGAGGACAAAAAGGACCAAAGTATGGAACAGGAAGAAGGCAGTGAAGTCAGAACTCCTGCACCAAAAGCTTCAAAGGAAAATATTAGCTGGTTACAGGCCATAGAGGACCTTAAGAAGGCAGATAAGAGAAGTGGAGGAAAAATTGGGAAGAGAAATGAGAATGATGCAAGAAAATTACAAAATGAGTGTCAACAGACTGACTGAGGAAAATTGCACCTTAAAAAAATAAACTAACTCAAATGGCAAAAGAGGCTCAAAAAAGGCAATGAGGAGAAGAATGCCTTCAAAACTCGAATTTGCCAGATGGAAAAAGAATCTCAAAAGCTCACTGAGAAGAATCATTCCTTCAGAATTAGATTGGAGCAAATGGAAGCTAATGACAATGAGAGATCAAGTTGCTGTTAAAGAGATACAAACAAATGAAAGAATAGAAGGCAATGTGAAATATCTCAATGGAAAAATCACTGACCTGGAAAATAGATTCAGGAGAGATAATTTAAAAATTATTGGACTACCTGAAAGCCATGATCAAAGAAAGAACCTAGAAATCATCCTCCAAGAAATTCTCAAGGAAAATTGCCCTGATGTTTTAGAACCAGATGGCAAAATAGAGGTTGAAAGAATCCACTGATCACCTCCTGAAAAAGATCCCAAAAAAGAAAACTCCTAGGAATATTATAGCCAGGTTCTGGAATTCCCAGATTAAGGAGAGAATATTACAAGCAGCCAGGAAGAAACAATTTGAATATTGCAGAAACACAATCAGGATAACCCAGGATCTTGCAGCTTCTACACTGAGGGATCAAAGGGCTTGGAATATGTTATTCTGGAAGGCAAAGGAACTGGGATTAAAACCAAGAATCATCTACTCAGCAAAATTGATTATCATGTTTCAGGGAAAAATATGATCATTCAATTGAATAGAGGACTTTCAAGCATTCTTGATGAAAATAACCAGAGTTGAATAGAAAATTTGACATTCAGATATAAGAAGCATGAGAAGGTAAAGAGGAAAAAGAAATCATAAGAAACTTATAAAAGTTGAACTATTAACATTCCTACATGGAAAAACTTTTTTTGTAACTGATGAAACTGTTCTCAGTATGAAAATAGTTGAAGGGAATAGAAATATATAAATAAATATAAATATATTCTATATCGGAGGGTATACAGGAGTATGAATACATATGTGGATGTGTGTATATATGTATACAGGTATACATAGATAGAAGGCCCAGGACAATTTAATAGGAAGGGATGATACTTAAAACGTGAAATTAAGAGGTGAGAGAGGAATATAATGAGAGGAGATGGAGAGAGACAGACTGGGGTAAATTATCTCATTAAGAAGAGGCAAAGGTAAAGGCTTACAATGGAGGGGAAGAATAGGAAGGCAAAAGGGGATGGGTCAACATTATTTTCATTGTATTTGGCTTGGGGAGGGAATGAAATACACACTAAAAAGGGTATCTCAATAGTAGAGTAGGGGGGAAGGGAATGAGAGGGGGGAAGGAAGGGAGGGCAGGCTGGGAGGGAGGGAATTTGGAAGCATTCATTTTTGAAAAGGGACAGACAATGATAGAGAATAGAACAAGTGGGAGGTGGGATAGGAGAGAGGGAAATATAGTCATTCTTTTACAATATATCTAATATATTAATGTTTTGCATTAGCTACACATGTACAACTAATACTGAACTGCTTATATATATATATATGCATATATATATAAGTATACACACATATATACACACTATTATTAATACTATTTTACATGTAATTGGGAAATTAGATATACAGGCACTGGGGCATAGGAATCCATCATGCCCTACTGGAAAAGTTGAAGAGGGTATGGGAGAAGATATGGGAGAGAGCATATTGGAGGAGGGGATATCCTGTGAGACTGCTATTTTGGGGTGGTGGGTAGGGGAAAAATGGGGAGAAATTTTTGTAATTCAAAATCTGGTGGAAATGAATGATGTAAATCAGAAGTTAATAAAGCATTTGTAATATGAAAAAATATAAAAGACTTCTGGGAGTTTCATGCTACATGGAGAAAACAATCCAAAAAGTGATAGCAATCTACAACCTATTTAGCTACTTTATTTAATTGTGTTTATGTGAATATGAAAACAAGATTTTGTAGATCATTTGCCTGCCAGTATTCAAAAGATTACTCTCTCTCCCTCTCTCTCTCTCTCTCTCTCTCTATCTTTCTCTCTCTGTCTCTCTCCCTCTCCCTCTCTTTACATATATATGTATGTATGTATGCATATACATACATACTTATATATGTGTGTGTATGAGATACTCATGGTGCTTTGAAACTGATGAAGGCACTGAGATGGAAAGAGACAAAGTGGAAATTAGAAATATAAGGCCAGATATATCATCCTCTTATTTATAAATCTATTCATAAAGAAAGTATAATGTAGCACAAATGTTTAGCATACCCCCTTTCTCCCATCTTAGAAAAATTTGGAGTTTACTTATCTTTGTATAGTTTCTCCCCAGTAAAAATAAGGTCCTTGAGAATGGCAATGTTTCCAATTTTGCTTTTTTATCCCTAGAATCTAGCATAGAATCTGGCACATGGTAGACTCAACTGGGGCTTTTTGAATTAAGGGAAATGAAATTAGGGAGTTCTGGACTTGAAGTTAAGAAAACATTCCTTAATGATTATCAGCGAAGTCAAGGATACTCATAGAAGATTCATATTCTATTTGTAGTGTGATGTTTCATAATTTCCCCTTTCTTATTCATATATTTTAATCATAACTAAAAGATATTAACTTTGGTATTTCACAGAAGTTTGGCAAAACTAAGCATATACATAGACCAAAATCTCAGATATCCCCACAAAAATATACAAAATGGCAAAGCCATCACCAAATAGATAATACAACAAGCTAAATTTTTAAAAGTAGCAACATGTGCAATTTAATTAACCTAATCTAATTAGATTTAGATTTAATTCAATTAAAACAAAAGTGAGGAAGAAATCTTGGAAGAAAATTTGAGGAAATAGAAGAAAGAATACTCTAAAATGAGACTGCAGAAGTAATAAATTTAAATGAAGGATCAAAATGTATTTTAAAAAATCAACTGTTCAAATAAAAAATAATGGGCACTAATATGACTAAACCACTGAATACATCAAAAGTACCTGAAAACCAAAAAAAAAAATTTGTTGTAGAACAGAAGTTCAATATAGCAACAAAAATGCTGATTTGATTTAATATTGAATTTATTGTGTCTAAATGAGGGAAATGGTCATATTAATGTACCATACCATGGTAAGATGTCAACTGGAATATTATATTTAGTTATTTGAACAATATTTTTATAAGTAAAAGCTAATTTACAGTACTTCTGGAGAAGGATTTGTCATTGTTCAGGAATTTTTCAGTCATGTCCAACTCTTTGTGACCATATTTGGGCTTTTCTTGATGAAGATACTGGAGCGATTTGTCATTTCCTTCTTTAGTTCATTTAAAATAAGGAAACTGAGGCAAACAGGGTTAAATGATTTTCAGGACCACCCAACTGGTAAGTGTCTGAAGTTGGACATGAACTCAGTAAGATAAATATTCTTTATTTTAGACCTAATATTCTATCCACTCTACAACCATCTAAGAATTCAGGATTGATCTAATTTTAATAATTTTCAAAACTGATAAAATAATGATTAGCAAAGCAATTTTTACCATCCTGTTTGAAGGAATAAATGAGTGGTCCAAAAAGATATTTCCCCTAAGTCTCAACCTGTGTGGGTGGAAATTAAGAATAATTTGTGGAATCTATAAAGACAATTAATAAGGCTTATAAACTTTTATAGGAACAGCTTATGGACTTAACATTGCTCATCTTCAAACTGAACAGGCAAGATGCACACCCAGGAATGCATGGAACAGTACTCATGCCCAAAAAAATCAAATGTGGATCCTTTTATTTTAACATTAGGCACAATTGATAACAAAACACAAACTTTAGAAAATATGCCTTTGCTTTTGTCAGGGACCTTTGATTTCTTCAGTTTAAGTAACTTGCATTGTGAAAAATTACTTCGTAGAGAAATAGTTCTATAGAATAGCCTAAGGTTTGAACTTGCATGAAAATAGAGCAAAAATGTGTGATGTGAATTACTTGAATGTCTTCCTGAGTCCATAGCCAGTTCATTACCATGATACTGAGCTGATAGATAGATATAGACAGATAGACATGCATATATGTGTATATGTATATACACACATATGCATGCACAAACACAAGTTACATATATGTGCGTTCACATGTGTACGTATATGTATATATGATGCATATGTGCATATATGAGTATTGACATAAAGAAATGACAGTGATATTTATAGCTTTATAGATAAAGACAGGTTTAGATATATATACACATGCACATGTATATACAAAAATATATGTAAGTACATAAAAATGTATTCACATATACATAAGCTTACACATATTTAAATATATGTGTATATGTATTTGAGTCTGTATGTTTATATATTTATTCATGAAGATAGCACTAAGATAGAGCACTAAGCCTGGAGTCAACTTGAAATCTAGCTTCAGAACTTGAGTAGCTGTGTGACTGGGCAAGTCACTTAACCCATATCTGCTAAGTTTCCTTAACAGGATCATGAAGATAATAATAACACATGCTTCCTGATTATTTTGAAAAACAAATAATACAATATTCATAAAATTATTACTTAGCACAGTGCATGAAACATAGTATAATAAGTGCTTAATAAGTTTCTGTTTGCTTTCCCTTTCTTCGTTTGTCACAAGGAAAAAATTTACTGAGGTGAATCATCGAAAAATATTGGGGATATTTATGTTTATAAAAGAACATCAATAAAATCTTATTTTTTATTCAGTATTTTTATTTTTTCCCAATTACATGTAAAAAACAACATTTAATTTTAAAATTTTGAGTTCCAAATTCTCCCCCTCCCTTCCAAATCCCTTATTATGAAGGCAAGCAATTCAAAATAGGTTATACATGTGTAGTTACACAAAACATATTTACATGGTGGTCATATTGTGAAAGAAAAGAGACCAAAGAAAAGGACCCCCCCAAAAAGAAACATTCTTAGATGTGTATTCAGACTCCATCAGTTCTTTCTCTGTGGAGGAATAACATATTTCATCATAAGATCCTAAGAGTTGTCTTAGATTTTTGTGTTATTACAATGGCAAGCAAATACATACTTAACACCTTATTTCAGCTATTTAATTATTTAGCACCTCTGTTCCAGTTCAACTTTCTTTTAAGCCTTTCCCATGATTATATCAATGTTTGTTAAGAATCAGAACTTCTGAATGCCACAAGTTGTGAACCCCTGTTGCAGATGCAACAGGAAGGGGAAGAACAGGGAGGAACCAATGATCATATATAAGGAGAAGCCCAAGCTTGGAAAGAGCAGAACTGAGAAGATAGTACTTGTGGTGGCAGAGTTGAGAAGGAGAAAACATGTGCTTTGTCTTCCCAGAAACAGAAACTGTGAAGGACTTGATGTAGACTGAACACCGTGAGATTCAGTATGGAATAGGAACCAGACAAGGAACTGGATGAGGAGCTGGTCGAGATGCTGAGAGCTTAGACCTTTGAATGCAGGTGACAATTGAGTAGATTCAGGCAGGAGCTGGGACCATGGAAGAAGAACCATGGAATATAAGAGCCAGCCTCTAGTCAAGATGAAAACTTCTCTTCTTGGGTACTTAATGCTGACTGAGAAGATCATGACGTACTGTGACCTAGGGGTGGAGAACTTTGACCTTTGGATTTTGTACCCCTGAAGGAGGCTTGTTCCTTAAGGATAATTGAGTTAAGGACTTACTGAATGAAATCTTTTGTTTAAAACTATGTGGCCACTTTAGTGTTAACTTGTGATGTTATAACATTGTGAATGATGTACGTTGGTTTCTGTGAATATATTTCTTTAATTTACTGCTGAATAAATAGAGAGTTCACTATACTATGTAATCTGAATCTTAAAGCTGTTCACAGCAGCAGTCCTCTGGAAAGCTGCTTATGTTTGATTTTATAATTACTTAGAAGAGTTAAGTCATTCACAGTTGATCATCTTTCAATATGGCTGTTACTGTGCAGATTGTTTTCCTGGTTCCACTCATTTCACTTTATGTAAGTTAATGTAAATCTTGCTGGGTTTTTCTGAAAACATCCTGCTCATCATTCCTTATAGCACAATAGTATTTCCATCACAATTATATGCCACAACTTGTTCAATTATTCCACAATTGCTGTACGTCTCCTCAATTTCCAATTCTTTGCCACTAGAAAAGAGCTACTATAAAATCTGGCTTGCAGAAAGTTGGGGGAGGGCTAAGTGGAAATGGTCAAGGTTGGAAAAATAGAAGGAATAAAAGGTTTATCTAAGAACAGGTGATATCATATATAATTGGAACAACGAGACAGCTTGCCAGGTTGAACAAAGAGAATTCTAGACTAGTACTTCAGTGTTCCTACAAATTTTCAAGGTTACTATAGTTTATGAAGAATGCATTGTGTCTTGCTTTTCTCATCAGAATAAGGAAGTTTCAGTCTTTTATTAATTCATAGAATTTAATGTGTAGAAAACCCATTTGTTCAGTATATAAAAATTTTAGGAGAAAGTCTAAAATATAGCTTTGAAAGTAAAAATTAAAACTTTCACAATTTACCTACTTGATATATGATTTGAATCAAATAATTGTGTTTAATGGTTTATAACCCTAAGGCACTATGGTAAATTATACTATTTTGCTCTGACAGTTACAATGTTAATGGATATGTAAGTATAAACAGATGATTAAGAATATAGATTCAGGTTTTCTTTAATTTCTCCTATTCTAATTAGTTAGTAGATTTTTAAATGATTTTTAAGGAATAAAAATAAATCAATTATTAATTAGTGAAGTCATATGCAATGATATTCTTACTTTACATTTTATTTATTTTTTCATGGCTGCCCTCTAAATTTTTACTTAGTTTGCTTAAAAGAAAGCTGAGACTGCTAGAACAGTTACTTGAACATCTGGGGAACAACTGCCTTTATAAAGATATGAAAAACAATCCCAGATGACAATTAAGAATAAATAATAGAGATGATGGAAGGTGAAAATTTGAGAAGTTATGTTTTCAGAGTTTCAGCACAGATCAGTGACCATAAAAGGTCCAGAGTTAAACATTCCAATTAACTTACACATTTGTACAATATAAAAATGATTTAAAAATAAATGAGACCTAATTTAAATTTAGATTGTTTAATCAGATTACCACAGTCAAGAAATAAGATCCAACAATAGGGCAAGGGATATATCAGAAGATGGGGATTTAAAACACTTCAAAGGCTTACTGTCAAGGAAACCATTTATACATTTATTTTATTTTTATTTTAATTTTTCAAATGCTTTATTAACTTCTGATGTACATCATTCATTTCCACACGACTTTGAGTTACAAATTTTCTTCCCGTTTTTCCCTGACCCCCACCCCAAAATAGCAGTCTTGCAGGATATCCCCTCCTCCAATCTGTTCTCTCCCATATTTACTCTCATACTCCTTTCGACTTTTCTAGTGGATCTCTATGCCCCAGTGCCTGTATATCTTATTTCCAAATTACATGTAAAATTGTATTAAATATAGTGTGTGTGTGTGTATATAACATCTGATTTTAAAACTTTGAATTCCATATTCATTCCCTTCCTCCCTTGTCACCCACCCTTACTGGGAAGATAAGAAGTTCAGTATAGGTTGTACATGTGTGGCTAATGCAAAACAATAACATAGTTGATATATTTTAAAAGACTGGCTATATTTCCCTCCCTACTGTCCTAACTCCCACTTGGTCTTTTCTCTAATTCGATCCTGTCCCTTTTCAAAAGTGGGTGCTCTCAACTTCCCTCACCCTAAGCCTGCCCTCCCTTTCATCATCCTCCCTCTCATCCCCTTGCCCCCTACTCTCCTGTAGGCTGATATACCTTATTTAGTGTGTATTTCATTCCCTCCTCAAGCCAAATTCAATTGGAATAAGGTTAACCTATTCCCTTTTGCCTTTCTATTCTTCCCCTCCATCATAACCATTTTCCCTTGCATCTTCTATATGAGATAGTTTACTCCATTCTGTCTCTCCCCATCTCCTCTCATTATATTCCTCTCACCTCTTAATTTCACCTTTTAAATATCATCCCTTCCTGTTAAATTATTCCTATGCCCTCTATCTATGTATACCTGTAAACATATATACATAAATTCACAAATGTATTCATCTGCCCATATACCCTCAAATATAGACATATATATATATATATATGTGTGTGTGTGTGTGTGTGTGTGTATATATATATATATGTATATGTGTGTGTGTATTTCTATTTCCTTCAACTACTGAGAAAAGTTTCATAAGTTACAATCATTGTTTTTCCATGTAGGAATGTTAATAGTTCAGCTTCGATAAGTTCCTTATGATTTCTTTTTTTCTGTTTACCTTCTCATGCTTCTCTTGCTTCTTGTATCTAAATGGCAAATTTTTTATTCAACTCTGTTTTTTTTTTAACAAGAATATTTAAAGGTCCTCTATTCCACTGAATGATCATATTTTCCCCTGAAACATGATAATCAGTGTTGCTGGGTAGGTGACTCTTGGTTTTAATCCCAGCTCCTTTGCCCCCTAGAATATCATATTCCAAGCCCTTCGATCCCTCAGTGTAGAAGCTGCCAGATGCTGGGTTATCCTGATTGTGTTTCTGCAATATTCAAATTGTTTCTTTCTGGCTGCTTGTAATATTCTCTCCTTAATCTGGGAATTCCAGAACCTGGCTATAATATTCCTAGGAGTTTTCTTTTTGGGATCTTTTTCAGGAGGTGGATTCTTTCAACCTCTATTTTGCTCTCTGGTTCTTAAATATCAGGGCATTTTTCTTTGAGAACTTCCTGGAGGATGATTTCTAGGTTCTTACTTTGATCACAGCTTTCAGGTAGTCCAATAATTTTTAAATTATCTCTGCTGGATCTGTTTTCCAGGTCAGTCATTTTTCCCATGAGATATTTCACATTGCCTTCTATTCTTTCATTTGTTTGTATCTGTTTAACAGCATCTTGATTTATCATAAAGGCATTAGCTTCCATTTTCTCCAATCTAATTCTGAAGGAATGATTTTCCTCAGTGAGCTTTCAAGATTCTTTTTTTTCCATGTGGCAAATTTGACTTTTTTAAGGCATTCTTCTCCTCATTGCTTTTGTAAGCCTCTTTTGCCATTTGAGTTAGTCTATTTTTTAAGGTATGATTTTCCTCAGTCAGGCTGTTGATTCTCATTTTGTAATTTTCCTTCATCATTCTAATTTATCTTTCCAATTTTTCTTCCACTTCTCTTATCTGCTTCTTAAGGTCCTCTATGGCCTATAACCAGCTCATATTTTCCTTTGAAGCTTTTGTGCAAGAATTCTGACTTCACTGTCTTCCTCCTGCTCCATGCTTTGCTCCTTTTGTCCCCAAAATAGGACTCTAATGTTGGAATCTTCTGTCTTCTTTGTTTCCTTTGCCTGTTCATGTCACCCTTCAGTCACTTGACTTTTGGGCTTTTTGCCACAGTAGGACTCTGCCACTAGACAGGGAAGCTTTTGTCCCAAATGCTGGGGTTTTCTTAGCTGCCAGTTATTAGATGGGTGCCCTACTTGAGGACTCCACACACTCTGGCAAGCTGGTCATGAACCCCAGGACCTCCATCCTAGACTGCAATCCAGATCCAAGCATGTTAAAGCAAGAGCGATTACCTCTCAGACTGGTATTTGGTCCCCCTACACTTTGCAGGCCAAGAGCTGAAGCTAACACTTGGGGCTGGATGGCTGTGCTGGTGTCTCGGCTGCTTCTTGCCCCAGTGGCAAAAACCATGCTCTCCCACTTACTGGGTCCCAAAATCCAGACTTCACTGACTTCTCACTTTGTCCTTTGCATCTATGCATTGATAAATATGGACATGGCCACAGCTCCTGCTGATGTACCTCAGGCCCGCAGCTTGTCAGGCCCGCCCTGGGGCTAAGCCTCAGTGTGGGGCTGGGCTGGGCCCTCAGAGCACTGAGCTAGCTGATTCCTGCCAGCCTGCCAGGCTGTCCTCAGCGGGAGGTTAGCTTCTCTGTGTCATTTTGTGGGTTCTGCAGCTCCAAAGTTTGTTTAGAGTCCCCTTTTTACATGGATTGGGGAAGGTGGAAGCTGGAGCTGCTGACAGGTTGTGCTTCTACTCTACCATCTTGACTCTGCCCCCCTCTATATATTTAAATAAGTTGCTATCCTGTAATTCCTTGTGTAAATATGGATCACTCAAATTCTAGTATTTTGAAACAGTTACACTTTTGTATTATGTTAATAATAAACTTTCCTCTCCATAGAAAGCTAAGTAGTCTTTGGAGTGATTAGTATATATCTTAGTTGGTAACAGAGTTGTCACTGTTACAATTATCTTTATTATCGTTCTGATCCCAACATATGAGAATATTCTCTTGTAGGTATGTAATGTGAGAATGTTCTGAATCTCCTAAGCCTTGTATTATACTCTTCTTAGAAATTTAGTTATTTCTAATTAACCTCTCCTCTTGGATTATAAACTCCTTGAGGTCAGGGACTGGTGACTTATTTATCTTCATATTGTCCAAAATGCCTCCTGCAGTGTGTTGTAGTATCATCAAAAATGGTCATTCATTTGAATTATCCTCAGGTATTTATTAAGCATTTACTAAGTCCTTTTAAGTCTGTGGGGTGGAGGGAATTCTTCTTCCTCTGAGGGGTCTTATCACAGAAATTAAGAAATGAATGGAAAGGCATGTGTATCTCTGAATGCCAGCAGGATTTTAGATATGAGCTATTCTATTTCACATTCAAAGCACAAAGGTGTAAGATCTGATCTAGCATATTGGAATCAGGCTACTTAGTGGAGGCTTTGTGCTTAGCTATAAAATCTTAAGAGAATGAATTATGAAATTTCACCTTCAAAAGGAGGCTTTTGCTGAACCTAAGAAATTCTTAATTTTCCAAGTATCCTTTAGTGCCTACAACCTAAGTCTCAGTTTCCTGGTCACATTTATATCCATAAGCCCTCAAGGATTCCAAATCCATTACCCATGCCCATTCCACCAATGGGTTATCATATTAATAAAGAATCCTTTAGAAAGCATTGGTCTCACAGCATTGTGCATGTCATTTACAAAATGAATAGTTGTCATAGGTTCAAATCAAATGGGTTATGTCAAAACATATCTGTTTTATCTATTCTCCTTCATATCAGTAATATTCCTTATCACTGCCCTGTGCCATTTGGCAAAAAATGAGAACCATATTTCAATGACTTCTCAGGAAAAGCTATTATTTTTGCCACAGGTCACTCTGGCACTAAATAGGGGCTACACAGGTTACATTGAAAAGAGAAACACTGAGTAGTTTCTTGTCATTTCTCCAAAGCTTAAGGCAGAAGGCATTTGGGAGCACTGCTCCAAACAGTCCCTGAAACAAAAGGGTATCACTCTCAAATGATGGAGCTGATGACTTCCTGATTTCAATTGCATTTATAGAGGGCCAACAAGATGACCTACGGCCTTTCAGTAGCCAGGCCCAGTGAGATGGGAAATAGTAATTATAGTGTAATAAAGCATATGAAGACTACTTTTAAATGGCATAATTTGCATTTAAATGGAAATTTCAAAATGAAAACATGTAAAAACTTGATAGGTGTGATATTTAGTATACAGTGCATGCTGGCAATCAGAAGTACACTTAATCAGACATTAGTAGAGTAATGCATGTGTGTATGTACATATATATATATATATTATGTGTGTATATGTGTGTGTGTAGAAGGTATTTAAATGTTAAATTTAGCTGGGGAGAGGTGTCAGGGAAGCAAGGGGCAATGGGAAGATCAGTTCAAGGGCTTGACATATTTTAAGGAATTTAAATTAATATTCAAATTTTGATTATTAAATATAGTAGTGTCTAAGTACTTTGAACAATGTAACATCATGTTCTATAGAACATAAAACAACTTACTGGGCAACAATTAGGGAATATAATGGAATTTGTGTTTTGAAGTGGCCTCAGTCCTTGTACATTAATCAAAATACTTATTTACATTTTAGATTCACAAAGTAGACATGAATAAGGGGATATTTGCTTTAATATTGGGAACTATTTGATGCAATAGATGAATACTCTGATATGACATTCTCTCTACAATACACTCACCTCATTTTGAACAAAGAGTCATCATGTAGATAACTATGAAGGAGGAAGATGATGCTTTAGCAGTATGTACTATGTAACAAGATGAGGGAAAATTATATTTCCAAAAAGGTTATTTGACAAACATATTAAGGAGTACTCATTTGTTTTGTTATTGATGCTGTTGAAAAATTATGATTAGTCATTCCTTTTAAAACAAATTTAAAACATTTCATTTAAAATATTTTTTATATAAGTCCCAGGAAATATTTTAAGAATTACACCAATAAAATTTGATCAACCAATTTCCCTAAATCATGCATTTCATTAAGATGTATTTGTTTTTGTTTTTTTACCAAGTATCAAATCAAATTGTAAAGACCTGTCCCCATTTTGCAGAGGATATTATGTATTACAACTATCACCTCCAACCATTGGAGTTTGTACATCAAAAGGCAAATACATCTACTTTTCATGAAAACAAAAGAATCACTTTGTCAATATGAGGCTTCAAACTCTTCCCTGCTTTCTTTCTTCACTTTGTCTTCTCACTTTACTCCGAAATTAATATCAACTCACATGCAGATTGCAAGGGTAGACCTTACCAACAACCCAAATCCTCAGCTATTTCACTTTTCATCAGCATATCTATTTCTAAAGATTTTGAATTATTGAAAACTAAAACAAACAGATCTTTCAAAAAAGCAGCTACCCACCTGTGCTGTGATAGATATCTTCCCTGTATGCAAGCTACAACAGAGGAAGAGATACTGAGTCGATCAGGCAGTGGATTTACTGGTGTTTTTGGTGAGGTTAAAAACAGGGTAGGAATTTTAGAAACAACCCAGTTATCATGTCAAAAGATAGTTGTGGATACTGAGGCAAAATTGTTAGAGATTGTAGTGGCAAGCAAAGAAATACTTGTTTCAGCTATTTAATTATTTAGCACCTTATTTCAGTTCAAGTTTCTTCTGAGCCTTTGCCCATGATTATATCAAGTGTTTGTTAAGAAACAGAACTTGTGAAACCCACAGTGGGAGGAACTTGCTGATGCAACAGGAAGGAGTAGAACAGGGAGGAGTTAATGACCATATGTAAGGAAAAGCCCAAGCTGTGAAAGAGCAGAACTGAGAAGGGAACTCTTGTGGTGACAGAATTAAGAGGGAGAAAACTTGTGGTATCCCAGCACTGTGTTTGTCGGTTCTGTCTGTGTTGATTTGGGTTTATAATACTTTGTACAGAAACTCTGGGACCTTATTGGAAGCCCTGAAAGGGGATTTTCTTGTTTGTTTACAGAAGTCCTGGAGGAGAGATTCAGAGGTCCTGGGATAATTTGTGTTGAGTCTCCGACTTTGTTTGTGAGTCTGTTTTGATTTCACAGACATAAAGTGAATTGAGGATGGTGCGAGCAATGTGGATGAGTGTCATTTTGATGCTGTTAAGTTTTGTCTTCCCAGAAACAGAAACTGTGAAGGACTTGAGAAGTTCACAGGACACTGTGAACTTCAGGGTGTAATGGGAACTGGACAAGGAGCTGGATGAGGAGTTGAGAGCTGCCTACCTTTGAATTCAGGTGACAGTTGGGTAAACTCAGGCAAAAGCTGTTACCTTGGAAGAGGAACAGTGGAATCTGAGAGACATCCTCGAGTCAAGATAAAAAGACCTCTCCTTACTTAATGCTGACTGAGAGGGGTGGGAGAACTTTGTACTCTTTACCTTGTACAGAGGATAATTGAGTTAAGGATGATTGGAAACTAATCTCCAATCATGGAGAAAGAAGACTTTTTGCCTGAGAGATTAAGGCAATGTGACCTGGGGGTGGAGAAGTTTGACCTTTGGATTTTGTGTGCCTTAAAGAAGCTTACTCCTTAAGGATGATTGAATTAAAGACTTACTGAATAATATCTTTTGTTTACAACTATGTGGCCACTTTGGTGATAACTTGTTATCTTATAACATTGTGAACACTGTACTTTGGTTTCTGTGAATGTTTTGCTTTAGTTTCCTGCTGAATAAATAGAGAGTTCACTGTACTGTGTGATCAGAACCCTAAAGCTGTTCACAGCAGCAGTCCTCTGGAAAGCTGCTCATGCTTGGCTTTACAGGGATGAACAGAATGCCACATAGGATGAATACAGAAGATCTTATACATATTTAGTTCCCTATTCTTGACAACACTGTAAGAGACTGTAAGATTATGATTCTACCTGTATGTAATTTGGGATAGCCAAGAACCTGATGTCTCTTATATTTCCATCCCTAGAACTCTCTCCTTCCTCACCATTGTGTCCTGTTTTTTTTTTTCTGGATTCCTTCAATTATCAACTAAAGTCCCAACTTTTGCAAGAAGCCCTTCTGAATCTCCCTTAATCTTAGTAGTTCCTTCTGATATAACCTCCTATTAACTCCCCATGTATTTTGTACATGCTTAGATGTTCACTTGTTGTTTCCCCATTGAGCCAATGAGATTCTTAAAAGGAAGAGCTGTTTTTGTTTTTCTTTTGTTTTATTTTCCCTTCTTTGTATTACTAGTGCTTAGCTTAGTACCTGACACTTAGTAGGCACTTAATAAATGCTATTTGACTGACTAGCTATATAGATTGGTAAATAGATATTTTGTTATTCAGTTGTTTTTCAGTCAGGTCCAACTCTGTGTTACACCATTTGAGGTTTTCTTGGCAAAGATACTATAGTGGTTTGCCACTTCCTTCTCCAGCTCCTTTTACAGATAAGGAACTGAGGCACACAGTTAAGTGACTTGCCTATGGTCACAAAGCTAGTAAGAACACTACTAATTTTATGAGGTCATATTTGAACTCAGGAAGATGAGTATTCCTGAGTTCCAGTCTGGTACTCTATTCACTATGCCATCTACATGCATGCACCATGATAATTCCATGGACATTTAAGATACTCCTCTTTTCCCTTCTTGAAAAAGGCCCTGAAATTTTCATCCTTCAGAGCATTAAGTAAACAATTAGGGTGCACTGACTATTCTGGATGTAATTCTGGTAAATAGAAAGAACCATTTGACAAAGCAGTACTGGGAAACAAGGGAAGAAATTAGTAATCTGTCAAGGAAATCAAGAGAGATAAACAGGGTGAGTGCCAAACACAGCTGAATGCATACCCTAGACTTTGGAAAAGTAGAGCTCAAGGCCTTCAAATAAAGGAGTATTATTCAATGAAAGCAACAGGAATAAGAGGAGGCACTCTCACACAAAATTATTATGACACAAACAAAAATCATTCTAATAAAGAAGGAAAGTTATTGTCCATCTTTTTTTGAAGAAAGACATATATAGACAATGGAAGTAAGGGATGATACCCTCGTGTTGATGCACACATAAGCTTGGCATGGTGCTATATGCTGAAACCCAGAATATATGGAGATTTCATATATTGGGAAAAATGGAAAGAGTTCTTTAGGTATCATGGGGAAAGGGAATCTCAACTAAGGACTAATGGGACCACTCCTTGCCCTGGTAAGACTATGATAATGATTAAAAGAAAACAGAATGACAAAACTTTTCATTTTCTTTCAAATAAAATGGTTCTCATTGAGAAGCATAGAACAGAAATATTTAACTGATACAGAGGTGAGCCAGGCACCATTAGACTGAGACTACAGAAATAAATAAGCTGTGCCATTTCTTGTCCTTTATTTTTCCTTAGAGGTAGCCCCCAATATATTTTTGGGGGGATTGCCTCATCACCCGAGAAAATAGTGCTTCAATTCTATCCACACCTCAGTTTCCTGAGGAACAGTGTTTTTGTACTAGTTTAGATGGTCTTCTCCTTGGGATGAGGTGAAAGAATTTAAAAGGGGGAAAGAATATTAAAAGTTAAAAACATAGGGGTGTCTAGGTGGTACAGAGAATAGAAAGCACCGGCCCTGGAGTCAGGAGGACCTGAGTTCAAATCTGGCCTCAGACATTTAACACAAAAACTAATCATGTGACCTTGGGCAAGTCACTTAACCCCAATTGCTGTACAAAAAGCAAAAAAAAAGTTAAAAACATGAATTAGTTAAGGAATGGGGAATTTTTATCCAGTACAGAAATTCATATTGAATCACAGAAGAACCATCAAATGAAAGGGTTATATATGTCTGGATATTTGCAACAGGGCTGTTCATTAACTCATTTTATCCCCCATTCTCAACTAGTATAGTCCTATAAATATCAAGTGAACTCTTTCTTATGGCTTCTCTCTCTGTGGGTCATTCTATTCCTCTCCAATGTAGCTTCCATAAATATTTATTTCTATAACCTAAACTCCACTGTTCAGATGTGTAGGACACCAACTGCCTTTATAGATTCAAAAAATCTAGGGGAAAACAACATGAGGAAGGTACAATTTAGTGTCAGAAAAAGTCTTTCCTCAAAGGCCTTGTGTCCATGGGCTGGCTGGGTAGGAAGAAATCAATTCTCCCTCTGGCAGTTAGAAGTTCAGAAAGTTGTCCTTCTCAGAGAGACTAGAAGGAAAGAGAGATCAAAAAGCTAGAATTTCCTCTTGAGTATATCTCCAAAGTTCCACCTCACCAGCCAGTAATCAAGTTGTCATGGCCAGCATGAAGGACCTCTTCATCATTTATCGTCACAGGAGTGATATACTTAATAGGGAAACAAAATCTATATGTAAGAACATACTAAAATAGTTTTTAGTTGCTTTCAATCAGTGTAAATCACCATGCCCAGACAAACTATGTCCCAAGGTAGGAAGAAAACGTTCAGATACATATGAACTACTGTCTTTAAAAATGTAGAGAATAAAAGAAGTACCAAAAAACTAAAGACACACAAGTGTGAAACTCTTTTTTGTTTCTTTGTTTTTATTTTTTGTTTTTCCCCTATGGGACAAAAGTAAATTCTTCAGACTACTGCTCAATGAACTTGACCTCAATTACTAATGGTGTTTTAGGATTTGATATAAGTTAATAAATTGAGAAAACCTACAAAAGAAAGTAGGGGTACTTATGGGACAGTATGAGTTCAGTAAGACCAAGTCATTCCATTCTATCCTCATTTCCTTATCTGATACAGTTACTACATTGTCTAGTCAAGGGACTGAAAAAGACAAGGTATATGGTCATTTTAACTAACCATTTGCCAAACTAACTCTTCATATATTTGTAGACAAAATAAAGAAAAAGAGACTGGATGATTGGGGGTGGAGTCAAGATGGCAGAAGAGAAGCAGCAATTTTTCTAAGCTCCTCCATGAATCCTGTCACTAAACTTTAAAAAGTGAATTTGAATGGATTTTAGAGTGACAGAATCCATTGGGAGATGGAGCATGGCAGATTTCCAGCCCAAGAAAGTGTGCATGTAGGTCTGGCCAGGGGGATTGAGGAGCACACAAGGGCTGCAACAGCATAGACCAGTGAGGAGACTATAGCAGAGTGAGAATGAGACCCAGCCAGCAGACTTACCCACCCCAAGGTGGCAGTCATCTCATCACAGAACAGGAGGATCAATCAGAGCTGGTTAAGAGAAAGTTCAGGGCCTGCAGCAGCAACAGCATCTTCTCCTGGGGCTATCAGCCCACAACCTGGACGTTTAAAAATCCCCTACCTGAATTTCCAGAAGCCAAGATGGCAAAGTAAACCCTAGCTGCTGTGAATGCTCCTCCATGACCCAGAAAACACAGAGATAAATGTCCCACCCAGAGTAAAATCCTAAAATAGTGGACATAGCCTCAGCCTAAGTAGTCACTGAGAAAGGGAATAATTGAGGCAAAAAGGATTCTGAAGTGAAGGGTGGCAGAGGTCCCAACAAGCCATATCTCAGGTGACCAGCAGGAGCTCCCAAAGCCCAGGGTGATGGAGCCAGCAAGCACTAACAACACAAGTCCATGTGGACCTTAGCACCACCAGAAGAATCTGTAGACACCAGCTCTGCTGGCTGCCAGCTGCTGAGCCTGCCTGAGCTGTAGACTAGGGGCATACAGGTAGAAGCCTGAAGCAGCCAGAGCAACCCTCCCCCACAGATTACTCTGTGAGCCTCATTGTAAGTCAGGGGAAAAATTGAGAATCCTGGCCTTGGCCGCAGCCTAGAAACCCAAAGGCTACAGCACACAAAGTCAACAACCAGGCCCTTAGCTCCCAATGTGAGAAATCATGAAATAGGAAATCACAATGGGAAAGAAGGAAGCTGAGAAAGGAAAAGCAAGAAAATTGATCGGAGCTTATTATAGCGAGCAAGAACAATCAAATATAGAGGATAACATGGACTCTATACTTACACCTGAGACCACAGAAGGAAATGTGAACTGGTCTCAAGCCCAAAAAGCATTCTTGGAGGAGCTCAAGAAAGATTTTAAAAGCCAAATTAGAGAGGTAGAAGATAAATCTAAATCTAAAGTGACCACATTGGAAAAAAAATCTTACTGAAGAAAACAAATCCTTAGAAAATAAAATTTGTGAACTGGGACCACATCGGAAAAAAAATCTTACTGAAGAAAACAAATCCTTAAAAAATAAAATTTGTGAACTGGGGCAGAAGGTTCAAAATCTAACTGGAGAAAATACCTCCCTAACAAAGGAACTTTAAGGGGGAAGGCGTCAAAATGGTGGAGTGAAACAGGACTTCTGTGGGGCTCAGGGTTCCACCTCCTCCAATTCATGTAAAAGATGACTCTGAACAAACTTTGGTGTTACAGAACCCATAAAATGACACAGAGAAGCTAATCTGCTGAGGACAGCCTGGCAGGCTGGCAGGAAGTGGACAGCACAGAACTCTGGCAGCTGAATCCAGCCCTGCATGATGGCAAGGTTTTATCCTCAGGGCAGCCTGACCAGTTACTGGCTGGACAGACTTCAGATCATCAGCAGCTGTAGCGGTTTCCAGAATTATCGACACTAAATGCTAAGGACAAAGTGAGAGGTCAGTGCATTGTGGACTTTGGGATCTGGTAGTTTGGGATTGTGGTCCAGCCTATATCCCCTGGATGGAGAAGTGATTGAGGGGCAGCTGCCATGCAGCTGCCACCACATGGGAGATTCAGCTCTTGGCCTGCAGATTGTAGGGGGACCAAGCACCCAGTCTGAGGGGTAATTGATCTTGCTTTAAGCTGCTTGGATCTGGATTGTGGTCTAGGGTGGAAGTCCTGGGGTGTACAACCGGCTTGCCAGGGCGTGTGGAAGCTTCAGAGGGAGCACCCAACTAATACCTTCAGCAGCTGAGAAAACCCCAGTAATTGGGACAAATGTCCCTGTCTGGTAGCAGAGTACTACTGTGGCAAAAAGCTTAGAAGTCAAGTAATTGAGTGGCAACATGAGCAAACCAGGGAAGCAAAGCAAGCAGAGCAACCCAACTTTACACTCCTATTTTGGGGACAAAAAGGATCAAAGCATGGAACAGGAGGAAGACAGCAAAGTCAGAATTCCTGCAACAAAAGCTTCCAAGAAAAATACGAGCTGGTTACAAGCCATAGAGGACCTTAAGAAGGACTTTAAAAAGCAATAATAGAAGTAGATGAAAAATTGGGAAGAGAAATGAAAGTCAACAACCTGAGTGAAGAAAATAACACCTTAAAAAATAAACAAATTCAAATGGCAAAAGACTGGAGCAAATTTAAGCTAGTGACTTTATGAGAAATCAAGATACTATAAAACATCCAAATAAAAAAAAATAGAAGGCATTGTGAAATATCTCATTGGAAAAACCACTGACCTGGAAAATAGATCCAGGAGAGATGATTTTAAAAATTATTGGACTACCTGAAAGTAATGATCAAAAAAAGAACCTAGAAATCAGCCTTCAAGAAATTATTAAGGAAGGGTGGCTAGGTGGCACAGTGAGTAAAAGTGCCGGCCCTGGAGTCAGGAGGACCTGAGGTCGGTTCTGGCATCAGACACTTAAAACCCACACACACACACAAAAAAAAAAAAAACTGGCTGTGTAACCTTGGGTAAGTTACTTAATCCCAACTGCCCTCCAAAAAGCAAACAAAACAAACAAACAAGGAAATTATCAAAGAAATTTGCCCCAATGTTTTAGAACCAGAGGGCAAAATAGAGGTTGAAAAAATCCACAGATCAACTCCTGAAAATGATTCCTCCCCCCCCCCCAAAAAAAATAGGAATATTATTGCCAGGTTCCAGAATTCACAGATAAAGGAGAAAATATTACAAGCAGCCAGGAAGAAGCAATTTGAATATTGTGGAAACACAATCAGGATAACAGAGGATGTGGCAACTTCTACACTGAGGGATAAAAGGGCTTGGAATATGATATTCAAGAGGCCAAAGGAGCTGAGATTAAACTAAGAATCACTTACCCAGCAAAAATGAGTTTCATGTTTCAGGAGAAAATATGGTAATTCGGTGGAATAGAGGACTTTCAAGCATTGTTGATGAAAAAAACAGAGTTGAATAGAAAATTAGATATTCAGATACAAGAAGCAAGAGAAGCATGAGAAGATAAACAGGGAAAAGAAATCATAAGGAACTTATCAAAATTGAACTATTTACATTCCCACATAGAAAAAAAAAATCATTGTAACTTATGAAACTTTTCTCAGTCTGAGAATAATTTGAAGGGAATAGAAATGTGTGTGTGTGTGTGTGTGTCTATATTGGATGGTATATGGGTGTATGAATATATATGTAAATGTGCATATATGTGTACAGGTATACATATATAGAGGACACAGGGACAATTTAGTAGGAAGGGATGATACTTAGAAGGTGAAATTAAGAGGTAAGAGATGAATATAATGAGAGGAGATGGGGAGAGACAGAGTGGGGTAAACTACCTCAAATAGAAGAGGCAAGGGAAAATGGTTACAATGGAGGGGAAGAATAGGAAGGCAAAAGGGAATGGGTCAACCTTATTCTCATTGAATTTGGCTTAGGGGGGGAATGAAATACACACTAAAGAGGGTATGTCACCCTGCAAAAGAGTAGGGGGGAAGGAAATGAGAGGGAGGATGATGGAAGGGAGGGCAGGCTGGGGGGAAGGGAAGTTGGAGATATCTGCTTTTGAAAAGGGATGGGATCAAAGTAGAGAATAGAACAAGTCGGAGGTGGGATAGGAGGGAGGGAAATATAGTCAGTCTTTTACAATATATCCACTTTGGAAATGTTTTACATAGTTACACATATGCAACCTATACTGAATTGCTTATCTTTCCAGTAAGGGTGGGTGACAAGGGAGGAAGGGAATGAATCTGGAATTCAAAGTTTTAAAATAAAATGCTTAAATATATATGTATATATGTGTGTGTGTGCGTGTGTGTGTGTGCATATATATATATATATCCCATTATTAATATTATTTTCTATGTAACTGGGAAATAAAATATACAGGCACTGGGGCATAGAGACGCACCGTGCCCCAGAAATTCAAAGGGAGTATGCGAGAAGATATGGGATAGAGCAGAATAGAGGAGGGGATATCCGCTATTTTGGGATGGTGGGTAGGAGAAAAACAGGGATAAAATTTGTAACTCAAAATCTTGCGGAAATGAAGGATGTAAACTATAAGTTAGTAAAGCATTTTGCTAAAAAAAAAATTTAAAGAAGCTTCAAAAATTAGCTGAGGAATATAATTCACTAAAAATTAGCATCAGTCAAATAACTGCTAAGGACTCTATGATGCATAAAGAGTTAGTAAAAAAAAACATGAACTTTGAAAAATTAGAAGAAAGTGTAAAATATCTCACTGGAAAAATAACTGACCTGGGAAATAGATCCAGGAGAGATAACTTAAGAATTACTGGTCTACTAGAAAGCCATGATGAAAAAAGCATGCTAGACAACATCCTCGAAGAGATTGTCAAAGAAAGCTGTCCTGAAGTTTTGGAATCAGAGAATAAAATAGTCATCAAAAGAATTCACTGGCTCTTCCTGAAAGACATCCAAAACTGAAATTTCTGAGAAATATTGTAGCTAAATTCCAGAATTAAAAGTTCAAGGAGAGAATACTGCAAGCAGCCAAAATGAAAAAAAATCAAATATTGTGGAACTACAGTCAGGATTACACAGGATCTAGCAGCTTGTACATTAAAAGATCAGAGGGGTGGGAATTTGATATTTCTTAAGGCAAAAGAGCTAGGACAGCAACCAAGGATCAACTACGTGGCAAAACTTAGCGAAGAAGATGGTCATTTAATGAAATAAGGGACTTTGAGACTTTCCTAATGGAAAAAAAAAACCAGAATTCAATGGAAAATTTGATCTCTAATTACAAGACTCACGAAAGTAGTAGGTAAATAAATTAAACACTCTTTCACACACACACGTACACACATGCACATAACTTGGGATTTAGTAAGAGCAAATTGTTTACATCCCTATGTGAGAAGCTGATACCTGTCAATATTGAAATTTATATGATTATCATGACCTTTAAAAGGGATATACATAGATAGAGGGCATGGATATAAATGAACTAATCTGATGATTAAAAAAAAAACTTATTAAGGGGTTCAAAGGAACTGCAATGGGAGAAAAGGAAAGGATGAGGCAGAAAAAGGTAATTTATGCCACACGAAGATGCATAAAAATATATTTTAATAGAGGAGAAGGGGGGAAGGAAATAGACATTATATGAACTTTAATCTGATTGGTTCTGGTTCAAAGAGGGATCAACAGAATCAGTAAAGTTTAAGATTTTAATGCGAAAAGACACAAATCTCATTATAATAGAGGGAAAGGAGGGGGGGAGAGGAGCACCATATGAAATTTACTCTCATTAGTTTGGGGTCAAAGAGGGAATAATATACTCCAATAAGTATAAAAATCCATTGTGCTGTAAAAGTTGTAGGAGTGGTAAGGGGGTGATAAGAAGGAGGGAGGGTTAGAAAGAAGGGAAATAGTAGTAAGGGAAAAGGGTAGATAAACAGGGGGGGGGGTCACAAGGAGGGAACACTGTGGGAGGCAGTGGTCAAAATAAAAACCTTTAAGGAAGGGAAGGGAGAAGGAAGAACCAAAAACATAAGCAGGGGAGGGAATAGGATGGAGGGAAAGACACAGATAGTAATCATAACTATGAATGTGAAAGGGATGAACTCTTCCATAAAACAGAGACAGATAGCACAATGGATTAAACACCATAATCCTACAGTATGCTGTCTACAAGAAACACATTTGAAACAAGGGGATACACAAAAGGTAAAGGTAAAAGGCTGGAGGAGAATATATTATGCTTCAGCTAAAGTAAAAAAAAAAAAAGCAGGGGTAGCAATCCTTAACTCAGATAAAGCAAAAGCAGAAATAGATCTAATTAAAAGAGATAAGGAAGGAAACTATATCCTGCTAAAAGGCAGCAAAGAGAATGAAACATTATCATTACTTAACATATATGCACCAAGGGGTATAACATCCAGATTCCTAGAGGAGAGGTTAAAGGAATTAGAGGAAGAAATAGATAGCAAAACTATACTAGCAGGGAACCTCAATCTCCTCCTCTCTGAACTTGATAAATATAACCTCAAAATAAACAATAAAGAAGTTAAGGAGGTGAAAAGAATTTTAGAGGGGCTAAATATGATAGATCTCTGTAGAAAATTGAATGGGGATGTAAAGGAATATGCCTTCTTCTCAGTGGTACATGGTGCATACACAAAAGTTGACCATATACTAGGGCATAAAAACCTCACAATTCAGTGCAGAAAGGCAGAAATATTGAATACACAATTCTCAGATCATGATGCAATAAAAATCATATGCAATAAAGGGCTATGGAAAGATACACTAAAAACTAAATGGAAATTAAATAATTTAATCCTAAAGAATGAGCTAGTCAAACAAGAAATTATAGAAACAATTGGTAACTTCATTCAAGAGAATGACAATAATGAGACAACATACCAAAACTTGTGAGATGCAGTAAAGGCAGTTCTTAGAGGAAGTTTCATATCTCTGAGTGCATACATGAATAAATTAGAGAAAATGGAGGTCAACAAATTGGGCATGCAAATTGAAAAAGCTAGAAAAAGAGCAAATTGAAAATCCCCAATTAAATACTAAATTAAAATAACGAAAAACAGGAAAGATTAATAAAGGAAATTAAGAAAACAATTGAATTAATAAATAAAAGTAAGAGTGGGTTTTATGTAAAAACCAATAAAATTATTCAATATTATAAAAAAGAAAGACTAAAACCAAATTATGAGTATCAAAAATGAAAAGGGTTAATCCCCCTCCAATGAAGAGGAGATTAAACAATAATTAGGAATTATTGTTCCAAATTGTGTGCACCTAAATTTGACAATCTTAGTGAAGTGGTTGAATATTTTCAAAAATGAAGAGCAAGTAAATTACTTAACCCCATCTCAGAAAAAGAAATCAAACAAGCCATCTGCGAACTCCCCAGGAAAAATCTCCAGGGCCAGTTGGATTTACTAGAGAATTCTATCAAACATTTAAAGAACAAATTGATTCCAATACTCCCCAAACTGTTTGAGAGAATTAGTGAAGAAGGAGTCCTACAAAATTCTTTTTATGACACAAATATGGTACTGATACCCAAATCAGGAAGAGATAAAACAGAGAAAAAAAAATTATAGACCAATCTCCCTCATGAATATAGATGTAAAAATTTTAAATAAAATATTAGCACAAAGAGTACAGCAACTTATCACTGGAATAATACACTTTGCTCAAGTAGGATTTATTTCAGGAATGCAAGGATGTTTTAATATTAGGAAAATTATCAGTATAATTGATCATATCAACAGTAATATTAGCAGAAACCACATGATTATCTCAATAGATGCAGAAAGGGCTTTTGACAGAATACAACATCCATTCCTATTACAAACACTAGAAAGTATAGGAATAAATGGGGTCTTCCTTAAAAATAATATGTAGCATCTATTTAGTGCCTTCAGCAAGCATTATATGTTATGTGGATAAGCTAGAAGCATTTCCAGTAAGAGCAGTTGTGAAACAAGGATGTCCACTATCACCCCTCTTATTCAATCTGGTACTAAAAATATTAGCAGTGGAAATTAGAGAAGATGGGGCGGCCAGGTAGCACAGCGAGTAAGAGCACCGGCTCCAGTGTTGAGAAGACCTGGAGATCCAATCCCGGGCTCAGACACTTAGCACCCACCCAGAAACAACTGGCCATGTAACCTTGAGCAAGTTACTTAACCCCAATTGCTTAAGGGTGGCCAGGTGGCTCAGCGAGTAAGAGCACCGGCTCCAGTGTCGGGATGACCTGGATCAAATCCGGGCTCAGATACTCAGCACCACACCCAGAAATAACTGGCCGTGTAACCTTGAGCAAGTTACTTAACCCCAATTGCTTTAAAAAAAAAAAAAAGGAAATTAGAGAAGAAAAAGAAATCAAAGGAATCAAATTAGGCAAAGAAGAGACCAAGCTATCACTCTTCGCAGATGATATGATGATATACTTAGAGAGTCCTAGAGAATCAAGTAAAAAACAACTTGAGACAATAAATAAATTTGGCAAATATCAAATATTTACAGGTTATCAAATAAACCCACATAAATGCTCAGCATTTCTATACATTTCTAACAAAATCCAACAGCAAGAGATAGAGCAATCCTATTTAAAGTTAGTGTAGACATAAAATAGTTGGGAATCTTCCAGCCAAAACAAACCCAAGACCTATATGAACACAACTACAAAACACTTTGCATACAAATAAAGTCAGATATAACTGATTGGAAAAACATCAATTGCTTGTGGCTGGGTTGAGGTAATATAATAAAAATGACAATTTTACCTAAATTAAATTACGTATTTAGTTCCATACCAATCAACTACCAAAAGTTACTTTATAAAGCTAGAAAAAATAGTGACCAAATTCATTGGGAAGAACAAATTGTCCAAAATATGAAGGAAATAAATGTAAAGGAATGTTAGGGAAGGTGGATAAATTATAATCCATATTATAAAGCAGCAGTCATCAAAACTGCTTGGTACTGGCTAAGGAATAGGGTAGTGGGTCAGTAGAATACATTGGGTACATGAGAGTTAGGAGTCAATGAGTATAGTAATCAACTGTTTGATAAACCCAAAGGTCCCAGTTTTGGGGATAAGAACTCTCTATTTGACAAAAACTGCTGGGAAAACTGGAATATAGTATGGCAGAAACTGGGCATAGACCATTATCTAACACTGCATACCAAAATCAAGTCTAAATGGGGACATCATCTAGGTCTAAAGGCTGATTCTGTAAGCAATCTGGGAAAGCAAGGAATAGTGTACCTGTCAGATTTATGGAGAGGGGAAGACTTTATTACCAAACAAGGATTAGAAAACATTATAACATGCAAAATGGATAATTTTGATTACATTAAGTTGAAAAGTTTCTGTACAAAGTCAATATAACCAAGATTAAGAGGAAAGTGGGAAATTGCAAAGTAATTTTTACAACCAATGTCTCTGATAAAGGAGTCATTTCTAAAATATACAGAGAATTATTCAAATCTATAAGAGTATAAGTTATTTTCTAATTGATAAATATTCAAAAGATATGAACAGGCAGTTTTCAGAGGAAGAAATTAAAGATATGCATAAGCATATGAAAAAATGCTCTAAATCACTATTGATTAGAGAAATGCAAATCAATACAGCTCTGAGGCACAACATCTCACTTGTCAGATTGGATAAGACGACAAAAGAGGAAAATGATAAATTCTGGAGAGCATATGGGAAAATTGCAACATTAATGCATTGTTGGTGGAGTTGTGAACTGATTCAACCATTTTGCAATCTGGAGCAATCTGGAACTATACCCAAAGGGCTACAAATAATTTCATAGCCTTTGACCCAGAAATACCACTTCTAGGGTTGTACCCCAAAGAGATCATAGAAGTGGAAGACCCATATGTACACAAATATTTATAGCAGCTGTTTTTATGGTGGCAAAGAATTGGAAATTAAGGGGATGCCCATCAATTGGGGAATGGCTAAACAAGCTGTGGTATATGAATGTAATGGAATACTATTGTGCTATAAGAAATAAGGAGCAGATGAACTTCATATTTACCTGGAGAGGACAATACGAACTGATGCTGAGCAAGAAGAACAGAATGAGGAGAAATTTGTACACAATTACAGACACACCATATGTGTGACAACCAACTTTGATAGACTGGAATCTTCTCAGCAATGCAGGGTTATAAGACAACTCCAAAAGATCCGTGATGGAGAGAGATGTCTAGATTCTGAGAAAGAACTGCGTTTGAATGCAGATTGAAGCAAACTACCTGCTCTCTTTCTTTTTCTTGTTTGGTTTTGTTTCCTCTTTCCTGTTATTCATTCCATCCATTATGATACTTCTTTATAACCTTACTAATGTCTAATGTGAAAGTATTTGCAGTTCTTATACTTGATTGCATGCCGCCACAGGGAGGGGGAATACAGGAAGGGGGAGAAAATTTGAAAGTCAAGGGATTGTGGAACTGAATTTTGTAAACTAAAAGTAAATTAATAAAGACAAAAAACAGAGAGACTGCATGGTAGTATTAGTAGATAGATTTGCAGCTGTTTAAAATACTCGACACAAAGAATAAGCTTGTTGGAAAATGGAGTATACTTTTGAAGGAAATTGTCTAGCAGAAGGTCTGCCTTTGAACCTTTTCAAATCTACATTTGTGAGTGATTTGATGTTCTTGATTTTCTGAGACATACTTTGATGCTTTTTTTTTTCATGTCCTGACTTATGCTTCCCTCTGCACTAAAGTCAACCGATAATGAAGTTTTCATTGATTTCATTAGGAAAGTCTTTTGGGGGTCTTCATAGACTTTCTCTATTTTCTCATCCTCTGAAACAGATGTTGACAGAGAAGTTGCAAACATTTGTTGGTTAATCAATGAAAATACATTAAGCACCATGTGCCAGTTGTTGTGAGAAAGATAAAAACACAGTCCCTGCTCTTAGGGAATTCACCTTTTTAAAGGACAGACAAAAAGCTGTGTAAGTAACTTGAGAAGTAGAAATAGTCTATTACTAGCACCACATTCCAGACTTTTTTTTTTGTTTTAATCATGGTAGATCTTTGTATCTACCTGCATAATCTTCAAGCACTCATGGTTACATACTTCTTGGTCTCTGTCCCAAAGAGATCATAAAAATGGGAAAAAGACCTAGATGTACAAAAATATTTATAGCAACTCTTTTTGTGGTGGCAAACAATTAGAAATTGAGGGGATGTCCATCAATTAGGGTATGGCTGAGCAAGTTGTGGCACATAAATATAATGTAATACTATTGTGCTCTAAGAAATGATAAACAAGCAGACTTCAGAAAAACCTGTAAAGACTAATATGAGCTGATCCTGAGTTAAATGAACAGAACCAGGATAATATTGTACACTGTAACAACCACATTGTGTAATGACAGGCTTTGAGAGACTTTGCTCTTCTCAGCAATACAAGGGCCTAAGACAACTCTAAAAGACTCACAATGGAAAATGTTATCCACACCAAAGAAAGAACTTGCAATCTGACTGTAGATGAAAATATACTATTTGCTCTCCTTTTCTTTTGTTGTTTTGTTTTGTTTCTTCTTTCTTTTGATTCCTCCGATAAGTTCTAATTCTTCTTTACTTCGTGACTAATATGAAAATATGTTTAATATAAATGCATAGAGTCTATTACAGATTGCATGCCATCTTGGGATAGGAGAAGGAGGGGAAAAATTCAAACTCTAAATCTTATGAAAGTGTATGTTGAAAACTAAAAATAAATTAATCAATTAAAATTGAATTCATGGTTACAGAAATATTGTAAGATGATCAGTTATGAATTACCTAATTATTCTCAGCAATGCATTGATATAAGACAGCTCTGAGGGGACATATAATGAAAAATGCTATCCATTCCAAGAGAAAGAAATGATGGTATTTGAATACAGATGGAAGCATGCTTTTTTTTTTTTTACTTTCTAAATATTGGGAGGGGTTTTTTTTTTTGGTCTACGTTTTCTATAACATGACTATTACATAAATGTTTTGCTTGTTGACACATGTATAATCTGTATCAAATTTCTTGCCTTCTCAATGAGGAGAGGGCGGGGAGAGAGTAAGGGAGAAAATTTGGAACTCAGAGTTTTAAAAAGATGTTAAAAATTTTTTTTACATGTAACTGGGAAAAAATAAAATACTAAATAAAAAAGAACTCATGGTTACTTCCATGTCGTGATGTTTAACACTTTATTAACTAAAGTAGGGCTTGATTTATGTGTATGTATGTATATATACATATATGTATAGTTATATATGTATATTCATATGCATGTGTGTATGTATCTGTATGTGTGTATGTGTCTATAGTATGAGTTGATATTATGTTAGCTGAGAAAGATAACTTATATTCTAACTAACTTAGAGGCTAGTTTACTTGGGTAATGGGATGATATAGTACTACTCACTCTCACTAAGCTAACAGCAGAGCTCTGTGGGAATGCTGGAAATCTTAGTTTTAATGAGTGATTCAGAATGGAAAACCAAACCAAACAAAATTCAATAATACTCAGTTGATCATTGTAGCAGGAGGTCCTAGATGTTATTGAATAACATGAGAAATATAAAATAGGGAATAAGAGCGATGTCCTAAAGCCAGATCAATGGATACTTCACTATTTTAATTTTTCAGTGGTTATTTCATCTTACTGAAATAAGCATTCCCTCCAATGGCAATATTAGATCCCACCATCAGCTTATTATTCTGTGCATCTTTTATCTATGTCCTCCCAAAACTTCTACATAGAGTAGCAATCCAAGACACTAAAGGCATTCTTCTTATACTTTTTAGTATACTTGTGACTAGAGAAGCCCAAGGGCCCTCTATCTGTCATCTCTCTCTCTTTCAACTTGGTCAGCATACTTCCATCAGAACTGATCATGAATTTCCTCAATGATATTTTTCCTTGACATGACTCCACATTTTATGTGACAAGTGGTATGAGACAGATGCCAAAGAAAATATATTATCTTGCTTGATAATACCATTGCCTTGAGTACACACTTAACTACTTATGTGCTGTACAACTTTTGCTATATCACTAAACTCTTAGCTTCAGTTTCTGCAATTGTGAAAAAGGCATGAATAAAATAAAAAATGCAAAATTTCAGAGTAAAAATTGACTCAACTGGCCATCCAGGTCCATGTATACTTGAAAAAGATTTCCCTCCACAACATCTCTAACAAAATAGTTAACTGCCTTTGCTTGCATATTTCCAGTGATAAGGAATCCATTAAATGAAAATAAACAAACAACAAAAAAAGTCAACAACAGTAAACATAGATAACAACATAATCACCATTGCTAGTGCCTATACCAGTAAGCACTAGTTTTCTAGAGTTGGGGTGGGGGGAAATGGGGGAGATTGAAATGAAATCATCCAAGTTCCATGTCCTTTCAAACTTTTAAAATATGGGTTGTAGAAAAAAAAAGGAAACTTCAGGTAAGAATAGGGGGAGTTAGGAACTTTCCATTTTCAGTTTAATGAAGAGATTTAGGAGGCATTTGATTTTTTATCATAATCAGAAACTGATGCTTAAACTCAGATAAATGGTGTCATGTATAGATCATTTTCTAGGGAGTTAAAGGCAAAAGTAACTTGTAGTTGTGGATTTGCTACTAAGTAACCATGTGACTCCTGCAAGCTGTTGATTTCTTCCTCTTTTAAAGGAGAGGCTTGAACTATTTTTTGAACAGATCTTTTCTAAAGCAACATTTCTATGACTCTATAACTGAGCCAGAATCTAGATCTAGAGATTATGAACACTATAAACAGAAATGACACAAGGAGGAGTGAGATAAACATTAAGTACACATTTGCCTGTTTCTGAGAATTTTTATCTCTATCCTTAGACATATAACAATATAAATACATCTGTTATATGAATTTGGCATTAAGATAATCCGAAACCATATTTGATTCTCATTTTTAACTTAATTTTGCCTTTAATATTTTTTAAGACTTACTCTGACTCCATCAGAACTCACTGAATTCTTTTCCAGGAGCCATAAGACTTAATTTTATTTGATTGTTGTATTGTTTGGTTATTGCCCTTAATGCTCAAAGAGGCCCGAAATGACATCTTATGTCAAAATGAAGGTAAAATGTATCTTATTAGTTAATGAAACCAATATGAGCTTGGAACTCTCTACCACAGGTTGGGACAAATAGTCAGTGTGATCATTTTGGAGTGAAGATGTCTCTAAATTGTGCATCTCATATTTCTTTTGACCTACTACAATTCTGCCTTGCTCTTAGAGCACAGAGGCTGTAGCCTTTTAGTCAAACACACACATTTGTCATTAAAACAACATGGCCAGCCTGTTAGTCCTGTGCTCTCTGAAATAAAGTTGGAGTGGATGGCTAGGTGGTGCAGTGAATAGATCACATACCCTGGAGTCAGGAGGACATCATGAGTTCAAATCGGACCTCAGATGCTTGACACACTTACTAGCCTTGTGACTTTGGGCAAGTCATTTACTTAACCCCAATTGCCCTCCAAAAAGCAAAAAACAAATATATATATATGTAATAAAATAAAGTTGGAGTGCTTGGTAATTCAGCTAGAGAACTGGATACCTTATCTTGTTAGATGGTCTTCAGAATCTTCCTTAGATAATTGAAATAGAAATGATTCAGCTTCCTGGCATTCCATTTAGTATTTATTTAATATATTCCATATGTTCTATTTATCCTTTCCTTCTATATGGCTATGCCACTTACTAGCTGTGTGATCTTAGGCAAGTCATTTATCCCCTTACTCCAAACTCAAGCCTTGCTTTTTTATCTTAAATATCCAGTTTTTTAATCTGACACTCCCCTCGCCCCACCCAAAAGAAGAGGGAGTGTTGGATTTGATGATTTCTAAGTGCACTTCAAAGAAAAAAAGAGATTAAATGATTAATTTGTTGTCCAGTTGTTTCAGCCATTTCTGACTCTGTTACCCCATTGGTGGTTATCTTGGCAAAGACACTTGAGTGTTTGTCATTTCCTTCTCCAACTCATTTTGCAGACACATAACCTGAGGCAAACAAGATTAGATGACTTACCCAGGATCACACAGCTAGGAAGTTTCTGAGATCAGATTAACTCAGGTCCTTCTGACTTTAGGGTCAACACTTAATTCACTGCACCACCTAATTTGCCTATGGATGTATAGTAAGTGTCAGAACTAAGAATAAAAAGAAAATGTTTTCTCCTGAATTCATGTCCATAGTCCTTTTCATTATTACATATTTCCTTTTCTCCACCATTCTGCTATTTAATAATAACAAGAGGATAGGACTTTGATGAATATGGTACATATAGAATGTCAGAGGATAGTAGACAGTCTTTTTATCAAACTGCTTTAAAATTAGGTTTAACCATAGGCAGCATGCTACATTCACAAGTGAGCCCTAACCCAGATTAAAAAATATAATTGGTAAATATTTAATAAAATAAATAAAAATACATAATGGCAGCTGGGTGGCACAGTGAGTAGAACACTGCCCCTGGAGTCAGGAGGACTCAAGTTCAAATCCGGCCTTGGATACTTAAAACTTATTGGCTGTGTGACCTTGGGCAGGTCACTTAACCCCAACTGCCCTCCAAAAAGCAAAAAAAAATTTTAATAAAAATACAATAGAATTTAATGTCTATACATAGTTTTCTAAGTCAAGATATGGCCCACAAACATCCTTCTGTATAGTTTATTTCCCCCATTTCTATTTGAGTTTGATACTACTGCTCTAAATTGTATTATTCTATAGGAAGTCATGTTCAATTATCAAGTTAAGTAGCATTAGCTGTAATATTCTTTCTGTTTATGAATTATAAATATATTCATCAACATTCTTGGGAAGAAAAGCATATGGATATAAAAAAATACATTTGGCTTCTATTGCTTTATACCATGTGTGCTTGTAGCATAAATAACGAGACATATCTTTTTTAATAATCTAAGTTGTTTTGCTGTTGAAAGTCAACCCCATAAATATTCTAGGTTTTAAATCTTTCTGTAAGAATTTGTTTAATTCATGCAATTTATGTGCAAAAATAGAAGCAATTTGGTTGGTTCTTGAGGCACCAATATATAAACTATTACACATGGAACCCTATTACTCCAGGAGATGAGGATAGGAATTTGTCAATCACAGTATTCTACTATCTTTGGTGACTGATGCCATAGCTTCTTTTGGACTCCTTCTCAAAAGTCTCATGGAGAATCAGCCAATAAAGGTAAGACTCACCAGAAAGGGTGAGAAAGTAGAGAAGTCAAAGTCCAAATTAAGAAGAGGGAGGACAAGCACTTTTCAACAGGTTTATGAGTGTATGATTCCTGATAGCCTAAAGGGAGAAACAGTATGTATGCTGGAAGCCTGCGGATATTACCTCTAGAAATTTAGGCCCATGATAACACCTTTCCCTGGATCTTTTTTGTTTTTTTAAGCAATCGGGGTTAAGTAATTTGCTCAAGGTTACACGGCAAGTTATTTCTGGGTGGTGCTGAGTATCTGAGCCCAGATTTGATCCAGGTCATCCCAACACTGGAGCCAGTGCTCTTACTCGCTGTGCTATGTGGCAGCCCCAGACCTTTCCCTGATTCTTCAGTGTGATCCTTCTCCTTCCTAACACATAGCTGCTAAATAATTGCTTGCTCCCTTTACCCCCATACCAATAGAGGCACTAAATTTGAACAGAAGTCACAATGTAATTGTCTTCCCAGACTATTGGGTAACAATAGAGAGAGAAGATTATAGGAAGATATAAAGCCCATTTGGTAATAAAGACTTAGGCTAAGCTATATTTAAAGTTATAATTTTCCCACTAGAAATTATTGCACAGAATTTAATTATATACTCCTTGAAGACAAAAGTTGTGTCTCATTTTGATTTGCATATGTATTACTTAGAAAAGTATCTTGCAAGTAATTGACTTTAAATGTCTGTGTTAATTTTGTTGTGGTTTGATCTGAAGGTTAAGACTTCTATAGCAGGATTTTATGCCATTGCTCTCTTCTGGCTCTCCTCCTATTTTTCACTCACCTTTGTTAGATCTTCATTCAGGGAATGCCAACTAACTGTGGGTCTCTTCCAAGAGTCTGTCCCTTACTTCCTTCTCTTCTAACCTCTATCTTGACTCACTTGGTGAACTAATCAGGTCACAGGAATTCAATTATCAGATGTATAAAGATGATTCTCAGATCTATTTATAGAACCCTAAGTTCTTTCCTGGCCTCAGAATTATATCACCAAATTCTTATTGGATATCTTAAAGTGTTTCGTAGGCATCTCAAATTCCAAATGTAATTTATTCCAGCCTTCTACTGATTATAGAGAACATCATTAATTTCCTGATCACCCAAGCTTACAATTCCAATGTCATCCCTGACTCACAATCATGCTCCATATCCAATCTGTTGCCAAATATTACTTCTATCTCCCAACATGTCTTGTATACATTCCCTTCTCTCCATTTACACATAACCCAGATGTATTATCCTTATCATTATATGCATGGATTAATCTGATTAATTTTCTAATTAGTCTCCCTCCCTCAAGTCTCTTTCCATTTTAGTCAGTCTCCACCCAGTTGCCAAAGAGATCTTCCTAAAAGTATGGATCTGACTGCATTGCTCCTTATTTAATAAATTCTTGGTGCCTTCTGTTTCTCTGAGGATCAAATACAAAGTTCTCTCAATTTTAAAGCCTTTCCTACCATTCTTACAAGTTAAGGATGATGAACAGAATTTTAGAGAGGATAGGTATGATAGATCTCTGGAGAAAATTGAATGGGGATAAAAGAGAATATACTTTCTTCTTAGCGGTTCATGGCACATACTCAAAAATTGACCATGTTCTTGGGCATAAACACCTCACAATTCTATGCAGTAAGGCAGAAATATTAAATGCATCCTTTTCAGATCATGATGCAATAAAAATTATATGCACTAAAGGGCCATGGATAAAGAATAAGTGGGTCAAACAAGAAATTATAGAAACAATCAGTAATTTCATTCAAGAGAACAATAATAACGAGACAACATACCAAAATTTGTGGGATGCATTAAAGGCAGTTCTTAGGGGAAGTTTTATATCCTTGAGGGCAAACGTGATTAAATTAGAGAAAAGGGAGGTCAACGAATTGGGCATGTAATTGAAAAACCTAGAAAAAGACAAATTCAAAATCCCCATTTAAATACAAAATTAAAAATATTGAAAACCAAAGGAGAGATTAATAAAATTGAAATTAAGAAAGCTATTAAATTAATTGAAATTGTTGAAATTAAGAAAGCTAAGAAATAAATAAAACTAAGAGCTGGTTTTATGAAAAAAACCAACAAGTCAATAGACCCTTATTCAATATGATAAAAAAAAGAAAGGAAATCAAATATGAGTATCAAAAATGAAAAGGGTGAATCTACCTCCAATGGAGAGGAAATGAAAACAATAATTAGGAATTATTTTTCCCAATTGTATGCATATAAATTTGACAATCTTAGGGAAATTGATGAATATTTACAAAAATACAAGTTGCCCAGATTAACTGAAGAGGAAGTAAATTATTTAAATAACCCTATCTCAGAAAAAGAAATTGAACAAGCCATCAGTCAACTCCCTAGGAAAAAATCTCCAGGGCCAGATGGATTTACTAGTGAATTCTATCAAAATTCTATTAAAGAACAATTGATTCCAATACTCTACAAACTATTTGGGAAAATTAGTGAAGAAGGAGTCCTAAAAAGTTATTTTTATGCCACAAATATGGTACTGATACCTAAGGCAGGAAGAGATAAAACAGAGAAAGAAAATTATAGACCAATTTCCCTCATGAATATAGATGCAAAATTCTAAATAAAATACTAGCAAAAAGACTACAGCAACTTATGTCAAGAATAATACACTTTGATCAAGTAGGATTTATTACAGGAATGCAAGGAATGCAAATATTAGGAAAACCATCAGTATTATTGATCGTATCAAAAATAAAACTAGCAGAAACCACATGATCATCTCAATAGATGCAGAAAAGGCTTTTGACAAAGTACAACATCCATTCCTATGAAAAACATTAGAAAGTATAGGAATAAATGGAGCCTTCCTTAAAATAATAGGTAGCATCTATTTAAAGTGACCAGCAAGTATTTTATGTAATGGGGAGAAGTTAGGAGCATTTCCCATAAGATCAGGGGTAAAACAAGGGTGTCTGCTATCACCCCTCTTATTCAATCTGGTACTAGAAATGTTAGCAGTAGCAATTAGAGAAGAAAAAGAAATCAAAGGAATCAAATAAGGCAAAGAAGAGACCAAGCTATCACTTTTTGCAGATGATATGATGATATACTTAGAGAATCAAGTAAAAAATTACTTGAGACAATAAATAAATTTGGCAAAGTTCCAGGATTTAAAATAAACCCACAGAAATCCTCGGCATTTCTATATATTTCCAATGGAATTCAACAGCAAAAGATAGAAAGAGAAATCCCATTTAAAGTTACTATAGATATTATAAATATTTGGTTATCTACTTGCCAAAACAAACACAGCACCTATACAAAACACTTTTCACATAAATAAAGTCAGATCTAACTAATTGGAAAAATATCAATTGCTTGTGGCTGGGTCGAGCTAATATAATAAAAATGACAATTTTACCTAAATTAAATTATATATTTAGTGCCATACCAATTAATTTACCAAAAAAAAATTACTTTATAGAGCTAGAAAAAATAGTAACAAAATTCATTTGGAGGAATAAATGGTCCAGAATATCAAGGGAATTAATGAAAAGAAATGCTAGGGGATGGTGCACTAGCTATACCAGATTTCAATAGAGCATTGGATCAACAGAATAGATTAGGCACACGAGATTCAGAAGTAAACGACTATAGTAATCTGTTGTTTGACAAACACCAAGACCCTAGTTTTTTGGATAAGAACTCACTATTTGACAAAAACTACTGGAAAACTGGAATATAGTATGGCAGAAACAAGGAATCGACCATTATGTAACACCATATACCAAAATCAAGTCTAAATGGGTGCATGATCTAGGTATAAAGGTTGATATTGTAAGCAGTCTCATAAAACTAGGAATAGTTTACCTGTCAGATTTGTGGAGAGGGAAAGACTTTATGACTAAACAAGAATTAGAGAACATTATAAAATGTAAAATGGATAATTTTGACTACATGAAATTGAAAAGCTTCTGTACAAACAAAGCCAATGTAACCAAGATTAAGGGGGAGGTGGGAAATTGGAAAGAATCTGACAAAGGACTCATTTCTAAAATATACAGAGAATTGAGTCAAATTTATGAGAATACAAGTCATTCCCCAATTGATAAATGGTCAAAGGATATGAACAGGCAATTTTCAGAGAAAGAAATTATAGATATCTATAAGCACATGAAGAAATGCTCTAAATCACTATTGATTAGAGAAATGCAAATCAAAACAACTCTGAGGTACCACATCTCACCAGTCAGATTGGCTAAGATGACAAAACAGGAAAATGACAAATGCTGGAGAGGATGTGGACAAATTGGAACACTAATGTATTGCTGGTGGAGTTGTGAACTGATCTAGCCTTTCTGGAGAGCAATCTGGAATTATGCCCAAAGGGCTATAAATACTTTCATATCCTTTAACCCAGCGATACCTCTCCTAGGGTTATATCCCAAAGAGATCATAGAAGTGGGAGGAAGACCCATATGTACAAAAATGTTTATAGCAGCTCTTTTTGTTGTAGGAAAGAATTGCAAATTAAGGGGGTGCCCATCAATTGGGGAATGGCTGAACAAGTTGTGGTATATTCATGTTATGGAATACTATTGTGCTATAAGAAACGAGGAGCAGATGGACTTCATATTTACCTGGAGAGGCTTATACGGACTGATGCTGAATGAGAAGAGTAGAACCAGGAGAAATTTGTACACAATTACAGACACAACCTATGTGTGATGACCAACTTTGATAGACTGGACCCTTCTCAGAAATGCAGTGATATAAGTCAATACCAAAAGACTCAGGAAGGAGAGAAATGTGTGCATCCTGAGAAAGAACTACAAAGAACTGGGTTTATATCTAGATGGAAGCAAAATACCTGATCTTTTTCCTTTTCTTGTTCAGTTTAATGTCCTCTTTACCATTTTTCATTCCATCTGATACAATCCATCTTTATAACCTGACTAATGTATAATGTGAAAATATTTACAGATCCTATACTTGACTATATGTCACCATGGAGGGGGAGGGAGGGGAAGGGGACAAATTGTGAAACTCAAAGAATTGTGGAATTGAATCCTGTAAACTAAAAGTAAACAAACAAATTAATTTTTAAAATATATTTTAAAAGTTTTAAAAAGAAAAAAAATCCTTCTTGGAAGAGCTCCAAAAGGATTTTAAAAGGCAAATAAAAGAGGTAGAAGAAAAATTGGGAAAAGTAATGAAAAATATACAAGACTGTCAGTAACTTGGGGAAATAAGGACAGAAAATGACTGAAGAAAACAACTGCTGTAAAAGGGATACTGAAGCTAATTGAAGAAAATCACACCTTAAAAATTAGAATTGGGCAAGTGGTATTTAATGATTCTGCAAGGCATCAAGAATCAGTCAAACAAAATGATCAGAATGAAAAAAATAGAAGAATATGTAAAATAGCTCATCTGAAAAACAAATGACCTGTAAAATAGATTCAGGAGAGATTATTTAACAAATATTAGACTACCTGAAGGGCATGACCAAAAGTAGAGCCTGGGCAGCATCTTCCAAGACACTGCCAAGGAAAACTGCCCTGATATGCTAGAACCAAATGGCAAAATAGTCATTGAAAAAACCCTTGATTTCCTCTGATAGAGACCCCAAAACGTGAACTCCAAGGAATATTTCAACGAAATTTGAGAATTTATCAGGTCAAGGAGAAAATACTGCAAACAACCAGAAAAAAAAATCTAAATATGATGGAACCACAGTTAGGATTATATAGGATTTAGCAGTTTCTACATTAAAGGATCTGACAGCATGAAATATGATATTCCAGAAATCAAAGGACTTTAGACTACAATCAAGAATCAGCTGTCCAGCAAAATTGAGCATAATCTTTCAGGGGAAAAGATGATCATTCAGTGAAATAAAGGACTTTCAGTCATTCCTGATGGAAAAAAATAGCTGTACAGGAAATTTAGTTTTCAAAAAGACTTAACAAAAGCATAAAAAGGCAAATAAGAAAGGAAAAAAAAAACATTATTCTATAAGGTTAAACTGTTGACATCCATATATGTGAAAATGATTTTGTAAATCTTGAGAACTGTATTTTCATCACTTCATTTAAAAGACTGTTGGCATAAATTGAATTTGATGTGATGATAAAATAATTATGTAAGGAGTGAAAAAAAGTTTTGTACTTGGAGAAGAGGAAGGATAGACAGAGCATGATAAAGTACAGCACAAACAGAGATGCAAAGACTTAACACATCACAGGAACAGATGGAAGGGGGCAAGCATTATTTGAAACTTAATGTCATTGGATTTGACTTGAAAAGTGAATAGCATACAAATTCAGTTGGTTATAAAAAAAATTATCTTACTCTAGAGAGAAGTATGAGGAGAAAGAGTGAAGAAAAGAGAGAAGTAGTTAGAAGGCAGGAAAGAAGGGAGGGAAGAAGTAATAGGGGAGAGAGGAAAGAAAAGGGAGCAGGACTCATAGAAGGGAAGGCAGATTGAAGGAGGTAGTGGTCAGAAGCAAAACACTGAGGAAGGAAAAGGCAAAGGAAGAGAAAAAGTATAAATATGGGGAGGGGATAGGATGGAGAGAAAGACACAGTGATCATAACTGTGAATGAGAATGAGGTAAACTCTCCCAAAAAATGAAAGCTGATAGCACAGTGGATTAAAAACCATAATCCTACAATATGTAGTTTACAAGAGCCATGTTTGAAGCAGAGAAATACACATAGAGTAAAAGTAAAAGCTTGGAGCAATATATATCATGCTTCAGCAGAAATAAATAAATCAATCAAATAAATAAATAGGGAAGGATAGCCATCCTTATTGCAGACAAAGGAACAGCAAAAAAAAAGAAAAGAAAAATAGATTTAATTAAAATAAATAAGGAAGGAAATTTTATCATGCTAAAAAAGTAGCATAGACAATGTAGTAATATCAGTACTAACCATATATGCACCAAGTGGCATAGCATCCAAATTCTTAGAGAAGTTGAGGAAATTACAGGAAAAATAGAAAGCAAAACTATACAAGTGAGGTGCCTCAAACTCCCACTTTCAGAACTAGCTAAATCTAGCCACAAAATAAACAAGAAAGAAGTTAAGGAGATGAATAGAATTTTAGAAAAGTTAGATGTGATACACCTTTGGATAAAATTGAATGGGGATACAAAGGAATATATCTTCCAATGATACATGGCACCTACACAGAAATTGATCATGCCTAAATAGTCTAATCCTAAAACATGAGTGGGTCAAACAACAACTTCATCAAAGAGAATGCCAAAGATAAAACAATGTACCAAAATTTATGAAATGGAGCCAAGGAAGTTTTTTGGGGAAATTTTATACATCTAAACGATTACGTGAATAAAAAAGAGAAAGAGGAGATCAGTGGACTGGGCATGCAAATAAAAAAGCTATAGAAAGAACAAATTTAAAATCCCCAATTAAATGCCAAATTATAAATTGTGAAAATAAAAGGCAAGATTAATAAAATTGAAATTGAGAAACATGTTGAACTAATAAATAGAGCTAAGAACTAGTTATATGGAAAAATAGATAAACATTTGGTTAACTTGATTAAAAGGAAGAAAGAAGAAAATCAAATTACTAGTATTAAAAATGGCCCTGGAGTCAGGAGGACCTGAGTTCAAATCCAGCTTCAGACACTTTATCACACTTACTAACCATGTGACCTTGGGCAAGTCACTTAACCCCGATTTCCCTGCCTTCCTCCAAAAAAAAAGCAAAAAAATATAAAATGAAAGTGGTAAATTCATCACCAATAAAGAAGAAATTAAAAGGATATATGTGTGTACACGACACATATATAAATATATATATATATATATATATATATACACACACACACACACAAACATGTATATGTATATATTCATCTCTGGTCTTTTCATCGGAATTGCTTGGAAGTACTCTCTTGCATTAAATTTCCATTATCCCACAGAAGGATAATACTCAGTTTTCTTAAGAGTGTTTTTCCTAGTTGAAATTCTATATCCTTTGCTCACATGCCAAGCCCTCTAATTCTTAGTGTAGAAGTTGCTAAATCTTGTGTGATCCTGACTATCATTTTACAATATTTGCATTCTTTCAGATGTTTTTGTTTTTGTTGCTTGTAATATGTTGTCTGTGACTTGGGAACTTTGAAATTTGGCTATAATATTCATGTGGATATTTTCATTTTGGTGTCTCACATGATTGCTGTGTTTTTTTTAATTACTATTTTACCCTCTGGCTCTAAGATATTGTGGCAGTTTTCCTTTATATTTAAATCATAGATTCAGTTGCTAATTCAGGGAGAACCATGGAATCCTTAAAAATACTGTCAATTTATCCAAATTTATTCCATCCCTGTAAATTCAACTCTTCCTTTTCAGTTCTGATCTCAAAGCATTTTTCATCTTTAAAGTCTGTCCAAGTTAAATGCAAATGAACCACATCTACATTTCGTCCATCCAGCTATATTTGATGGTCTGCATAGCAAACATCCTTCACTCATTTGTTTTTTTTTAATTTTCCTGTGTAGATAAGTTAGGCTTATAATATTTGACTGATGATGCACTTCTTAGAGAAGGAAACTCTGTTATATTATCAGGTTTGATGAAATCAGAATGATTTCATCCGTAAAGGGGATCACCTGAAAAAATTTACCACTTAAAGAGAGTGAATCCATCCTCTGCAAAAGTGATGATTTGAACTGTGCTGGAACTTTCACTATGGCAATCAATTTTGGTGAATATATTTCTCCATTCTATGACTCACTTGGTAATAAGAAGTATCTGCTATCAAATTTCTCTCAGTTATATTAGTCAAGAAACAATGTATAATCTTAGCATATGTATGGGAAAATATATTCTTAATGGAGAAGAACTTAGAAAGTAGGAATTTGCTTTACAGAATCAAATGTTTTGCAGACAACAAAAAAAAATCCTTTTAGATAGCTGCAGCTTCCTTTTGTCTTCTGGTTTCACATCTACTTTATCAAAGAAAAGGTCAAGAATCTCATATTTGGAGTAGTAAAAGTTAACATTTGTATTGTAAATTGTTCATCTATATGGATTATTTTTATAATTACATAATTCTTGGCATATGTTCTTCCTTTCCCTCCAATTTTGCTTAGTGTCACTATACAAGGCCAAGAAGAATTTTGTATTTTTTAAAAATTTCATGTGTTGACATTGGCAAATAATTCCTCCACAGTTGATTTACTGTCCAAGAGACTATAAGTATTCATGATGTTTCATTTTCAGAAAGTAGACAGTGTGCCAGCTGGACCAGACTTGAAGCTTTTCTACATAATACAACTTCTAGAGTTATGGTCCATAGGAATAGTGTATGGGAATACAATTTTACCCAAATCCCACAGTAGGCATCTAAGTAAGTCCTCATGGAAGATATTCTTTGGCCCAGTGGATAGAGTGCTAAGTCTGGAGTCAGGAAGAACTGAGTTCAATTAAATTTGGCCTCAGATACTTATTAGTCATTTTACCATGAGCAAGTCATTTCACTTCTGTTTGTCTCAGTTACCTAATATGTAAAACGGGCATATTATTAGTACTTATGTGTCAGGGTCATTGTGAGGATCAAATGAGAAGAAAATTGTAAAGTGCTAAGTACAATGTCTGGCCCAGAGAAAGCACTATATAAATGTTAGCTATTTTATTATTATTACTATTATTTTAGTTAATTGAGTTGACATATTTCTTTTCTTAATGATCATTTGCTTAGAAATAGTAAAATCACTTTCTGATATCAGCTGTCAGAATGGTAGTTTAGGAAGAAGCTAATAAATTCAAACTTATAAAGTGACAACAAAAACTTACTTTAGCAGCCAGAAAATTAAAACAACAAGAAGAAAAACAACAGGGATTGCTTCGCACATAGAACACACTAAAAAGACTTATTTTTCATTGGTGGTGCTTTTGGTCCCTTGTGGGGTGTAATGGGAGAAGGCAGTGGTGGAAGGAAGGGGCCACTAAGAGCTGGTTTCAGTCACCCTACAAACAGGCATCATTTGTTGCTAACTGAAGGAAAGCTAAACATTTTTGTGTGATGAAGTTGCAGTAGTATGGAATAAAGTACACTTCATTCTTATATAATATTAAAGAACCTGAATGTATTCTCCCCTCTCCCAATGTTGAGGTTTTGTATCAGGAAAATACTGACTTAACCTTAACAAGACAAGTGCTCCTAGAGCATGTTTGATTCACCATGCTTGCTTTTTGCTCTGTTTCTCACAGGCTATTTTATCCAGTTTGTTCACTTAGTCCTAGGCTAGAGAAATGTTTTCTCTGACAAGTTGTGGATTCTTCTAAGAGATCAGAGTGATTTAGGTTAAGAGAGATCCTTGTACTTTCCTGCCCTTAAGAAAGGAAGATGCAGATGTGCAAGACCTTAAAGGTCTTTGTCCAAATCAGCTTCCTTTTTTTCTTCCCTTCCAACTACGTGAGGAAAATCAGTCATGTCTACCCAAATCCCAGTTCCATTAACCTTTAGAAGACTGCTGAGACATACTTGTACTGTAGGTCCCTACCATTCTATATGTCAAAAATTGGCTGACATATTCTTTATAAGCCTCCCTTGTAATATCTTGACTATTTCAGGTAGTTCAAAGGTCAGATGACTGAGAATATTAAACTATAAGCCAATTCAGAGTTCTAAAATCCAGGCTTCAACTAGAAAGGTATACAAGGACTCATAAATAGAATTAGGCCCAGCTATCTTTTCTAATCCTATTCAATTTTCAATGGTTAAAAGTTAGAGAAAGAAATTCAAATAGAAAAACAAAAGCTGTAAACCTGAATGTAAGTGTTAAAGACTGACCCTGTTAAATGTGCATAGAAATAAGACAGATAAGAATCAATTTTGACCTCATTTATTTAATCATTATTTCAAAAAAGTACATGTTGGTGGAATAAACGTTTAAAGCGACTAGCAACGAAAGGTCAGTATTGCTTTAGAAGGGTAGTTCATAGCAAGCATTAAATTTACTTAAATTGGGTAATTTCTCTGACATTTATTCCTTTTCCTAATCTAAAAGCCTCAATTTATCATTTTTCAGATTATATGCTACCACTTTCCTCTCTGGTTTTATCGAGATGGGATCAGAGAGATCATAAACTTTGTTTTTTTTTATTTTGGGGGGATTTGGCTAAATGAAATGTACTTTGCTGTCCCATAGGTTTTTGTTAAGAAGCTTTATGTGGGAAAAAAGTTTTTTTTTTAAATGAAACTGTTCAAATTTGTCCACAACAAATTCTGGGTCTGACATCTGTATATAGCATTTCCCTTTGTGTCATCAAATCATATGTGCAAATCAAGAAAATTTGGGGGGAGGAGGTATGAAGGGGAGAGAAACAGAATGTTTAAATAGGTGGCTCTAATGTACCCTTTTGAATTTGCATTTAGTTCCTTTGGTGAAAATTGTCAACATGTCAGAAGAGAAGTTTGACAACAGGCACTGTAGTGCAATGTCTTTGTTGGTGTCATGAATTTCAGTTGGTGCTTTCATTTTACAAATTTCATTTTTTAATTAATTAATTCATTTTGAGTTTTCAACATTCATTTCCACAAGATTTTGAGTTACACATTTTCTCCCCATCTCTTCCCTAATCACACCCCAAAATAGTGAGCTATCTGAATACCCCTTCCCCCAATCTGTTCTCTCTTTCATCCCCCTCCATCACCCCCTAACTTTCTACTACGGCAATATGAATTTCTTTACCCCGGTGCCTGTATATCTTATTTCCCACTTGCATGTAAGCAAACATTTTTTTTTAACATTTTCTTCTAAAACTTTGATTTCCAGATTCTTTCCCTTCTTCTCTCCTCACCCACCCACACAGTGAAGAAAAATAATTCAATATAGGTTGTGCATGTGAACTCATGTAAATCATTTCCATAGTAGTTATATTGTGAAAGACTAGGTATATTTCCCTCCATCCTATCCTGCCCCCTCACTTGTTCCATTTTGGCCTTTTACCTGTGTCTTTTCTTTTTTTTTTTTTTGTAAGCAATCAGGGTTAAGTAACTTGCTCAAGGTTACACTGCCAGTTATTTCTGGGTGTGGTGCTGAGTGTCTGAGCCGGGATTCGATCTCCAGGTCGTCCCAACACTGAAGCCGGTGCCTCTTACTCGCTGTGCTACCTGGCTGCCCCTACCTGTGTCTTTTCAAAAGTGTTTGATTCTAACTAACTTCTCCCCCAATCTTCCCTTTCTTCTATCGGGCCCCCCCTTTATCCCCTTCCCCCCTACTTTCCTGTAGGGTGAGATACCCAATTGAGTGTGTATGTTATTCCCTCCTTAAGCCAAATTCAATGGGAATAAGATTGACCCATTCCCTTTCACCTTCCTGCTCTTCCCCTCCATTGTAAGTTTTCTCTTGCCCTTTTTATATGAGACAATTTTCCCTAGTCTATCTCTCCCTATATACTTCTCCCAATGTATTCCTCTCTAACCTCTTAATTTTGTTTTGTAGTTATCATTCTTTCCTATTCAACTTATCCTGTGTCTTCTGTCTATGTATACATGTATACACATGAACACATACATAAACATACACATATACTATCCAATACATTCATATATGTATGTAAAAAAAAAATATATATATATATATATATATATTCCCTTCAACTATCCTCATATGGAAAAGTCTAATGAGTTACAATTATCATTTTCCCATGTAGGAATGTAAATAGTTCAACTTTAATAAGTTCCTTATGACTTTTTTCCTGTTTAACTTCTCATGCTTCTTGTATTTGAAAGTCAAATTTCTGTTCAGTTCTGGTCTTTCCATCAAGAATGCTTGAAAGTTCTCTATTTCATTTAATTACCATATTTTCCCCTGAAGTATTGTACTCAGTTTTGCTGGGTAGATGATTCTTGGTTTTAATCCTTGCTCCTTTGACCTCTGGAATATCATATCCCAAGCCCTTTGATCCCTCAGTATAGAAGCTGCTAGATCTTGTGTTGTCCTTATTGTGTTTCCACAAAGCTCAAATTATTTCTTCTTGACTTCTTGTAATATTTTTTCACTGACCTGGGAACTCTGTAATTTGGTTATAAAATTCCTAGGAATTTGCTTTTGGGGATCTTTTTCAAGAGGCAATAAGTGAATTCTTTCAATTTCTCTTTTGCCCTCTGGTCCTTGAACATCAGGGAAATTTTCCTTGAGAATTTCTTGAAGAATGATTTCTAGACTCTTTTTTATCATGCCTTTCAGGTAGTCCAATAATTTTTAAATTCTCTATCCTGGATCTAATTTCCAGGTCAGTAGTTTTTCTAATGAGATATTTCACTTTGCCTTCCATTTTTATTTTGTTGTTTTATAGTATCTTGACTTCTCATAAAGTCATGGTCTTCCATTTGCTCCAATCTAATTTTGAAGGAATTATTCTCTTCAGTGAGTTTTTGAGCTTCCTTTTCCATCTGGCCAATTCAACTTTTTAAGACATTTTTCTCCTGGCTTTTTGGGACTCATTTGCCATTTGAGTTAATCTATTTTTTAAGTTATTATTTTCTTCAGTATTTTTTCAGTCTCCTTTAGCAGGCTGTTGACTAACTTTTCGTGATTTTCTTGCATCCTTCTCATTTTTCTTCCCAATTTTTCCTCCACTTTTCTTATTTGATTTTCAAAATCCTTCTTGAGTTCCTCCATGTCCTGTGACCAATTCATATTTTTCTTGGAAGCTTTTTTTTTTTTAATAAGCAAACAGCATTAAGTAACTTACTCAAGGTTACGCAGCCAGTTATTTCTGGGTGTGGTGCTGAGTGTCTGAGCCCAGGATTTGATCCCCAGGTCATCCCGACACTGGAGCCGGTGCTCTTACTCACTGAGCCAACTAGCCATCCCTCTTAGAAGCTTTTGATGCAGGAGTTTTGACTGTTGTCTTCTTCGCGTTACATGTTTTGATCCTCTTTGTACCCTCCCCAAATGCTCTGCTCTGATTGTGCTTCCTCTGTTTGTTCCTCTTGATAGACAATTCCTTTTCTTTGGAGCTCTTTGTCATGGTAGAACTCTTCTTCCATGGTGGAGAGAATTGTGTTCCAAATTTCTGGGGTTTTCTTAGCTGTTGTCAAAGCTGTTGTGAAATCTACAAGGAGGGTGCCCTCTTTACAACCACCACAAGCTCTGGCATGCTAGAATTCCTCACCCCAGGACCACTAGCCAAGACTGCGACCCAGATTCAAGCAGTCAAAATAAGAGCAAATACTCTCTAAATGGTCCTTTGGCCCCCCTATAATTTGCAGGCCTGGAGCTCCAGGGTTAGCCATGTGGCTGCTGCTACAGCTGATACTGCTGACACCTCTATCACCATGGGGGTAGGGACCAGAACATGCTCTTTCCTCACGCAGTTTCAACAGAGTTCCCTACTGACCTTTTATTTCTCTTTGGTGTTTATGGGTTGAGAAGTCTGGAAACCACTACAACTGCTAGTGATTCATTTTCCTGAAGTCTCCCCTGGCTGGTCTGGGCCATGAGTCTGGACTGACATGACTCACATGGGACTATGTGCAGCTCCCAACCAGGTGTGATAAACCCTTCCTGTTGACTTGTTAGGCTACCTTCTTTAAGATATTTGTTTCTCTTTGTCACTTTGTGGGTTCTGTAGCTCTAAAATTTGTTTCGAGTCATTTGTTTACAGGTATTAGAGGTGTTTGGAGCAGGGGCTCAAGGAATTTTCTTCTTTTACTCCACCATTTTCGCTCCTCTTCCCCCCCCCCTCGGTTCTTTCATTAAAATTGAATTTAAGAAGTAGGAAAAGGCTACTAAAATATGATTCCAATCTGCACTGAAAGATTCATTAACTCATCATGTGTATTATGCAATAGCTCAGCTCTTAGAAAAAGACTTGTTAAAAATGATTCCTGTTTTTAAAAGAACTTTACCACATTAAATAAAATTAAAGAAGACAATCGGTTTGTAGATTACATTTAAAATAAATGAAAACTAATGTCCAATGACATGTTAATTGACCTGTGTTGTTTCAAAACATGTTAAGATAAGATCTATTATAGAATGAGACCTATTCATCAATATTTTTTGTCTATAGCACTTCTACTTTCACTATCTTTCTGTTTGTTTGTTTTCTTTTTCATTTTTCAAATGCTTTATTAACTTCAGATTTACATCATTCATTTCCGTCAGATTTTGAGTAACAAATTTTCTCCCCATTTCCCCCTACCCACAGCCCCAAAATAGCAGTCCCACAGGGTATCCCCTCCTCCAATCTACTCTCTCCCATATCTTCTCCCATACCCCCTTCGATTTTTCCAGGAGGGCAGATGGATCTCTATGCCCCAGTGCCTGTATAACTTATTTCCCAATTACATGTAAAATAGTATTAATAATAGTATATAAATATATATATATATATATATATATATATATTTATTTAAACATTTGATTTTAAAACTTTGAATTCCAGATTCATTCCCTTCATCCCTTGTCACCCACCCTTACTGGGAAGACAAGCAACTCAGTATAGGGTGAATATGTGTGGCTAATGCGAAACAGTAACATAGTAGATATATTGTAAAAGACTGTCTATATTTCCCTCCCTCCTATCCCACCTCCCACTTGTTCTATTCTCTGCTGTGATCCTGTCCCTTTTCAAAAGTGGGTGCATCCAACTTCCCTCTCCCCCAGCCTGCCCTTCCTTCCATCATCCCCCCTCTCATCCCCTTTCCCCATTCTCTCTTGTAGGGTGAGATGCCCTATTTAGTGTGTATGTCCTTCCCTCCCCGAGCCAAATTCAATGAGAATAAGGTTGACCCATTCCCTTTTGCCTTCCTATTCTTCCCCTACCATTCTAAACATTTTCCCTTGCCTCTTCTGCATGAGACAGTTTATCCCATTATATCCCTCTCCATCTCCTCTCATTGTATTCATCTCTCACCTCTTGATTTTCCCTTTTAAGTATCATCCCTTTAATAAAATTGGTCCTATGTCCTGTATCTATGTATACCTGTAAACATATATTCACACATTTACATATGTATTCATATGCGTGTATACCCTCCGATATAGACATATGTGTGTGTATTTCTATTTTCTTCAACTATTTTCATACTGAGAAGAGTTTCATCAGTTACAATTTATCGTTTTTCCATGTAGGAATGTAATAGTTCAACTTTGATAAGTTCCTTATGATTTCTTTTCCCTCTTTACCTTCTCATGCTTCTCTTGCTTCTTGTATCTGAATGTCAAATTTTCTATTAAACTTTTTTTCCATCATGACCATATTTTCTGCTGAAACATGACACTCAGTTTTACTGGGTAGTTGATTCTTGGTTTTAATCCCAGCTCCTTTGACCTCCGGAACATCATATTTCAAGCCCTTTGATCCCTCAGTGTAGAAGCTGCCAGATCCTATGTTATCCTGATTGTGTTTCCACAATATTCAAATTGTTCCTTCCTATTACTTGTAATATTCTCTCCTTCATCTAGAATATTGGAACCTGGCAATAATATTCCTAGAAGTTTTCTTTTTGGTATCCTTTTTCAGGAGTTGATCAGTGGATTCTTTCAAATGCTATTTTGCCCTCTGGTTCTAAAACATTAGGGCAGTTTTCCATGAGAATTACTTGGAGGATAGTTTCTAGGTTCTTTCTTTGATCATGGCTTTCAGGTAGTCCAATAATTTTTAAATTATCTCTCCTGGATCTCTTTTCCAGGTCAGTGGTTTTTCCCATGAGATATTTCACATTGCCTTCTATTCTTTCATTTGTTTGGATCTGTTTAATAGCATCTTGATTTCTTATAAAGTCACTGGCTTCCACTTGCTCCTATCTAATTCTGAAGGAATGATTTGCCTCAGTGAGCTTTTTTGATTCTTTTTCCATCAGGCAAATTTGGCTTTTTAAGGCATTCTTCTCCTCATTGTCTTTTTGAGCCTCTTTTGCCATTTGAGTTAGTCTATTTTTTAAAGTGTTATTTTCCTCAGTTAGGCTGTTGACTCTCATTTCATAATTTTCTTTTTTTTAAAGCAATTGGGGTTAAGTAACTTGCTCAAGGTTACATGGCCAGTTATTTCTGGGTGTGGTGCTAAGTATCTGAGCCCGGATTGTATCCCCCAGGTCATCCTGACACTGGGGCCAGTGCTCTTACTCCCTGAGCCACCTCGCTACCCCTAAGCAATTGTGCTTAAGTAACTTGCTCAAGGTTACAGGGCCAGGTGTTTCTGGGTGGATGCTAAGTGTCTGAGCCCAGATTGGATCCCCTAGGTCATCCTGACACTGGGGCTAGTGCTCTTACTTGCTGTGCTACCTGGTGTAATGGAAATGCAAATTTAAAGATCTTCCCTGCCCTTAGGCCCTTTGATAGGCTTAAGAGACTCGGAGAATCTTCCTTGATTTGAAAATATACTCTGCCTCTTAATAGGGTGGATGTGGTCACAAGGAGCCTATGGCAGGAGGCTTGGTTTTCAGGAATGCCCACACCTTGATGCTGTGTGATTGGGTAGTGGGTAAAGAAGGTGGTTACATTCTCTAATCCAGGAGAAGGCTATATAATCCCTGATGTGAGGCTTTGCTTTGGGGCTCACTTTGAGAAGTATTCTGTGATTTGATCAGATGAGACTTTGGGAAGCCATTGTTGAGAGCCCCCCGGCTTTGAAAAACCCAGAAGTTGATTTGGGATGGATGTAATTGTTGGACAGTTTGGAAACCTGTCTACTTGATCTGTTTCTCTGTCTTGATAATTCTGTCTGTATACTCTGAAGTTCGGGGTGCTGACCTTTTTCCCCTGAACTAGGTAAACGATACATATTTGGCTGATTAAAGTAAGCTTGTTAAACCATTTTGAGTTGCTTTCCTTTAACAAAGCAGATCTAAGAACCTGTGTTGGCAGCCACCCTGGGGATGCTGGGGTGCTTGCTGCTACACCTTGCCACCCCTCATTTCATAATTTTCATGCATCATTCTAATTTCTCTTCCCAACTTTTCCTCCACTTCTCTTATCTGCTTCTTAAGGTCCTCTATGGCCTGTAACTAGCTTATACTTTTCTTTGAAGTTTTTGGTGTAGGAGTTCTGACTTCACTGTTTTCCTCCTGTTACATGCTTTGATCCTTTTTGTCCCCAAAATAGGAGTCTAATATTCGATTCTTCTGTTTGCTTTGCTTCCTTTGCCTGGTCATGTTGCCCCTCAGTCACTTGACCCCTGGGCTTTTCCCACAGTAGGACTCTGCCACCAGACAGGGGGGCTTCATTCCAAATGCTGGGGTTTTCTCAGCTTCTGGAGGCATTAGTTGGGTGCCCTCGCTGAACCCACCACATGCTCTGGCAAGCTGGTCACACACTTCAGTTCCTCTACCCTAGACTGCAATCCAGATCCAAGCAGGTTAAAGCAAGAACGATTACCCCTCTGACTGGTTGCTTTGTACCCCTATACTCTCCAGGCCAGGAGCTAAAGCTGCCACTTGGTTGTGGAGGCTGTGCCATAGCCCTCAGAAGCTTCTCATCCTGGGGGCAAAAGCCTATGCACTCCCAACTACTGGGTCCCAAAGTCCACACTGCACTGACCTTTCACTTTGTCCTTAGCATCTATGTGTTGATAATTCTGGACTGGCACAGCTGCTGGTGATCTGGAGTCCCTCCAGACTGTGGTTGGTCAGGCCCTCCGTGGAGCTAAAACTTCGTTGTAGGGCTGGGCTCAGCTCCCAATGCGCTGTTCTGGCTGATTCCTGCCAGCCTGCTGGGCTGTCCTCCGTGGGAGGTTAGCTTCTCTTTGTTATTTTGTGGGTTCTGTAGCTCCAAAGTTTTTTCAGAGTCCCCTTTTATATGAATTGCAGGTATTGGGAGCCAGAGCTGTGCAGAGATCCTGTTTCTACTTCCTATTTCATCTTCTTCTTCTAGAATATCAGGGCAGTTTTCCTCAACAATTTCTTGAAAGATGATGTTTAGGCTTTTTTTTTTATCATGGCTTTCATGTAGTTCAGTAATTTTTAAATGATCTCTCCTGTATTTATTTTCCAGATCAGCTCTTTTTTCCAGTGAGATATTTCACATTTTCTTCCATTTTTTCATTTGTTTGCTTCTGTTTTATTGTTTCTTGATTTCTCATGAAGTCCTTAACTTCCATTTGCTCCATTCTAATTTTTTTTTTAGTTTAATATATTTTAATAGCAACCTTACGGGAACAGCACAGAAGACAGACAACATTAAAAACATAAACTTGCATGTAGGACAACTCATAAAAGTATAGTGAAAGGATGGAATCTACTATATGATAAAAATGCTACAAACACCATTTAATTGCCATCAATAAGAAATTTACTTTTTAAAAAAATCCAAATGCTGGCATTGTCCAGAAAAATTTAACAGGTATATTTATAATTGTTATAAAGTTGAATTGTTGAAACTTGTTCACGGAAACATTTTTTTGACCGCATTAATGCTTTATGTCCGTGCATTTATATTCAAAATTCACACACAAATGAAAATGGAAAAAAACTTGCCAATACCTGATTCTGTCCCCTATTTTTCCATTCACAATCATATACTTAGGTACCTTTTGACCCCATGGAGGGAAAAAAATATCGAACGCTCAGAACTACCAGTAAAAGGAAGAAGGGATTTTTTTTTTCTATTTTGAGAATGAAGAATGTTTCCCATCATAGTGGAGTTTAAGCATGTTCTCCACATATGCTGTGTGCTAGCTGGATATCTTTTGGCATGATTGTGACACGTTTGGCGTGGATAGCACATAGGTGTGTTAAAACAGATAGGCTTCACTTGCCTCCTGCAAAGCACCAATTGCTGCACTCTAGAAGTGAAGGTCTGTTTTGAAGTCCTGAGCAATTTCACACACCAGATGGTGGAAGGGAAGTTTACAAATCAGAAGTTTGGTGGACTTCTGATAATGTCTGATTTCACAGAGAGCCACAGTACCCGGCCTGTAGCTACAAAGTTTCTTGACCCCTCTAGTAGAGGTCACACTCTTGCGAGTGGCTTTTGTAGGGAGCTTCTTCCTGGGGGCTTTACCACAGGTGGATTTATGGGCAGGTTGCTTGGTAGGAGCCATGTTCCTGAAAACTTCTCCTTAAACACCCCTTCGCTTTTGGCTTGGACTTGGAGAAGGAGAGGCAGCCCTAGCGCTGGAGAATTACATCGGCAGCTCTCCATTCTAATTTTTAAGGAATTATTTCCTTCAGTTAGATTTTGAATTTGCTATATCATTTGGTCAATTCTTCTTTTTAAAACTTTCTTCTTCTCATTGACTTTTTGGACCTCTTTCACCTAGTATGTTTTATTTTTTTTTTAATAGTGTGATTTTCATTAGTATTTTTTTCTTTGTGTTTCCTTTGCTAAGCTGCTGATTTTCTTTCCATGATTTTCTTCTATCACTCTCATTTCTCTTCCCAATTTTTCCTCTTCTTCTATTACTTCATTTTCAAAATCTTTTTTGAGCTCTTCCATGGTCCAAGACCAATTCACATTCACATTTTTCTTAGAGGCTTTGGATATAGGAGCTTTGACTTTGTTATCTTATTCTGAATGTGTTTTGATATTCCTTGTCACCGTATGTAAGGGTTATGGGATTTAAAGATCTTCCATGCCCCGTTGGACTTGCTGATGTAGCAGGAAGGGGCGGAGCAAGAGGAAGCGGAAGCCAAGCTAGCGTTCCTGCGTTGGCTGGCGGTGGTGGTGACGGCGGCAGCAGCAGAGGCAGTGGCAGTGCGAAGCCCTTTTTGAGTTAGGACTGCTAAGGACTTTCTGCTAAGGACTCCTGCTGAGGACTGCCAGGGGCCGGAGCTGCTGGGAGCGCGCTTCCAGGACGCTGGGTGGTTGCTGTGTGTGGGGAGAGGAGGACCTTTGCCTGAGGTAGCCTGTTCTGTTTTAAAGGCTTGAAAATGTGGGTGCTTTCTACTTTATCTACCTGTGCCAATATCATAACTACTCTGATGGCTTTCACTTTCTGGTTTTGGGACTCAGTCTTTTGGTATCTTAATAAATTTTCTAGTTTATTTCCTCATATGGCAAACATGACGTATTTTGTAATGGATAATTATATCAGCATATTTGTAATCTCTATAGGCATTGTGAATATGGCATTGCTGATACACCGTAGTAACTTTCAATTGTCAGAAGTTTTTTGTTTATTTGTTTTAATTTCATTGAGATCCAGCATATAAGTGACTTTTAAATCTTTGTTAAAGTAGGGTTCTGCCTCCAGGGTATAAGGTGCAGTGTCCCAAGTTTCAGGGAGTTTCTATTGCTGTTTTCAGAGATACTTCTAGGGATCTGTAAGTTTTCACTTCTTCCAAGGTGGTACGATCTAAGGAGAGATCTTTAATACTCTCCTGGCTTGTGCTCTGATCTTTTAATGGCCACAAGCACTCTGTACTGCCCTGGAACTATGAGGAGCTCCCTCCCCCCACTGTAACTGCAAGCTCTGCTGTGCTAATGCTCCTCCATATCCTGGGATGGTCAGCCAGGACCTGTATCTGACTATGGGCAAAGCAGCAGCTTCCTGCCTCAGTGCTAGCAAAAAGGCTCCTGCAATCTCCTTCTGATACTTTGTTCAACCCCTTACCATCTGTGGGCTGAGAGCTCCAGAAGCATCCACTGCCACTGCTATTTCAGTCACTCCCAAGGCCTGCTCCTGGTTTGTTGGGGTCAGGGCTGTGCTGGCATAGCCTGCACTGGCCTGAGCTCCATTCTCACCTAGGTGCCATAGATCTTTTCTGCTGACCTTCTAAATTGTCTTTGCTGTCTTTGGGCTGGGAGGTCTGGAAACTGCCACTTCAATGAGTAAGTCAGTTGCCCTGAGGCCTCCTCTGACTTTGCCAAGTCCTAGTCTGTAATGGTGCAGCATGTACTGCACTGGATTCCTCTCTCCCTCATGTGCAACAGAACTTTCCTGCTGACCTTCCAAGTTCTCTTGCTATACATTTTTTTTCACTCCATCTTTTTTTGGGTTCTGCTACTCTTGAATTTGTTTAGAGTCATTTTTAAATATGTTTGTGTGGGTTTGGGGGAGATCTCAGGTGAGTCCCTGCCTTTACTCTGCCATCTTGGCTCTGCCTCACTAATTCATAGTGTTTAAAAACAAAAGGTGAGGAGGAATTTTTTAAAGTATATAATGAATAATTAAGTATATGTCATTCCAAATATACTTCTTTAAAAGTCAGGTCAAAATAGCCGTGTGACCTTGGGCAAGTCACTTAACCCCAACTGCCCTCCAAAAAAAAAAAAGGCAGGTCAGGCCTTTATTCCAAGGCATTACCTGTAAAGTAGTACCTAGTAAGCAATTACCATGTATCAGGTCCTATACTAGACAGTGGAAAATTAGACAAAAATGAAATAGTACCTCTGCCCCTTTAAGCAGATTATATTCTGAGGGAAAATGTTATGTACACAAATAAGACATTTTTTATAGACTTATGATTTTTTGGCATATGGAACTCCCAGTGGGGAAACTATAAATTAATATCAGTAACTATTCTATGTTTAGTCTTTTGCTAGTTACCTGAGACAGTGAGAGATTAAATAACTTTCCCAGGATAAGATAGCCAATATATGTTAGAGTTATTACATTGAAGAGACTGATCCTCTAGCCGCTAAGCCCAACTGCTTCTCATATACACAAAATATTTACAAAATCCTTTGGAAAGATAGTATTTAATTTAGCACTTGACCTTTTTTTTAGAAACTTAATATGCTTGAAAAATCTAAGCTATATGTCCTAAAAATGAGCATTGGAAAGTGTTGTTCTATAGAAATGACTTGCCATCTTTTTAATGGTTTGAGTTTATTAGGTTAGTCCTTCAGAGTTACTTTCTTTCTTTCTAGGTATTGTATGTAGAATTTGCTAACAGATATTGGTGATTACTTGTATCAGTAATGTGGACCAAGAGGTCACATTTGTCAGTGATAAAATCAAAGGAAAATATAGTACTAGGCAACTGAAAACAATGATCATATTGCCAATCATTTTTCCTATTAAATAAACTACATTAAAATAAGCATAATTATTGAGACAGAGCTAGAGAGTGAAAAAAAAGCCCTCAAGTTCAAGCTATAGACATCTCTAAACCTTGATTACCATGGTGAAGTCAAAGTAAGACTAAAAATAGGGGCAGCCTGACTTGCTGTGAACTAACTCACACCATGCAGATTGCCCAATAATTATTTTTATTTTCAAACTTGAATCTTTCATTTAGTATCTAGGGCATTAAAGAACCATTGGGATTGGCTTAAGTAACTTGCTACTAATAATAATTATATGAAAAGTATTTTTTGAGATTCTGTGATATGCTCAGTGAAATAACTTTATAGAAAATTAACCTAAAATACTAATAATCAGTTCATGGAATTCTAAAAATATATAAAAATAAGCTATTTGATTAATTTTTAAAGGCCTGTGAAATATTTCCAATGAACAGAATGGAGGGAGGGAGGGGGAGAGAGAGAGAGAGAGAGAGAGAGAGAGAGAGAGAGAGAGAGAGAG
>NW_027186473.1:16446088-16446927 GCF_028583685.1 Petaurus breviceps papuanus
AGAGAGAGAGAGAGAGAGAGAGAGAGAGAGAGAGAGAGAGAGAGAGATGCTTTTTTAAAATCAATTTGTTTTCTCTTCAAAAGTCAATCCCTAGAAGCATCTGTGAAGCATAAAGTTTACACACATGTTAGACTCCAGATAGAAACCGATTTTGTTTTAAAATTAATTCAAGGGTTTCATAGAATAACTCCTACTTTACAGTACATAATTAGTTATTTGTTTTGTTTTGTTTTTTAATTTCAAATTTGAAAAAGAAAACCTCTTCTAAATAGAATTGCTATTACTCATAATCAACCAAACTAGCTGGTTGTGCATTCCTTTAAATCATTTACACATTAATGACAGTACCCAAGGGAAAATGAATCTATTTGTGTCTTCACTGTCATTTTCTGAGATTTTAATATGTTTAGTGATATAAAGAACAAATGTGCTGTTCCCGCAGATGGTCTTTTCACATCTAAATTACTTACTCCTATTGGTTTTGTCTCCTAATATCTTCTCTCATCTTCTATGAGCACATACCTATGTGATAGTGAAAGGAGGATGATCTGGTGGTGACCATGAGAAGATCGGGGAACATTCTGGTGTGATGCAAGAAAATGAATAGCAAAGTTTTATAGGAAAACTATGCAAGACAAAGCAAGAATGCATTGTCTTCTAGGGGGAAGTCAAGATTTCATGATTGCAAGGAGTATGAGCAAAAGAGTTCTATTAAATGAAATACATTGCTAATAGGTGAATGGGACCTCCAAAGGCTACAATAGAAGAGGAAAGAAGATAAGGAGAGGTAGGTGTTGCGGGCGTTTGCCCTCACAACAGATCTAGACGACTAGCCCCAC
>NW_027186473.1:16446937-16447362 GCF_028583685.1 Petaurus breviceps papuanus
CATGGCCTTATATGGAGATCACCCCATCAAGCTTATACATATTCATTTAAGCAACCATGGCACCGCCCATAAACCCCTCCCCCTCCCCCATCAGGTAGGACTGAGGTGAATGATGATAGAAGATCCAAGAACTGTGGAGGGGAAAGGAAATTTTCACCTAGTTCATCTTCTACTCAGAACCACAATTCTTCAGAAAGTTATAACACAGGGTTTTCTGATGATGACAGTAGACAATATATTATGCTGTATTCTCAAATGGTGTTAGATTTGTCACAGGCTCCAAATTTGCTATTATTGCATTATCATCCTCCACATGGGAATAGGAGATGGTAGCATTCACTTTCTTGGGCTACTTCAAAGAGAGGGGGAGAGAGAGAGAGAGAGAGAGAGAGAGAGAGAGAGAGAGAGAGAGAGAGAGAGAGAGA
>NW_027186473.1:16447372-16510045 GCF_028583685.1 Petaurus breviceps papuanus
AGAGAGAGAGAGAGAGAGAGAGAGAGAGAGAGAGAGAGAGAGAGAGATGGCCATTTTGATTTTTGGTTCTAGTAGATGGGAAAAAAAGACTATGGGATTTGAGGAAGTTGAGAAACCAGGAGACCAGGGTGATCCAAGAAGGAGGAGAGGGAAATGCAATAATAAGACAGTAAACCAGAAACTGAATTTATTTGGGAAGAGGAAGAATATACTGGAAGTCTATGGATAATAGCTGTAAGGCACTTGAAATGCTAGATTGAGCTTTAAAGAAGAGGTGGCTAGTAATTAATGGTTGTGTCACTTTCTACATGAGGCCTTTCTCATCTCCCACCTACTAATGCTTCACTCTCTCCTCCAATTATCTATATTTATGTATATATTTTAGATATACGTCTAGCTGCCTATTATTTCCACTGGTCTAATGTAAGGTTCTTGAGGGCAGGGACTGTTGTTACCGTTTTTTGCTTCATATATTCCTAGCAGACAATAGTTCTTTGAATATAGGAGGTGCTTAATCAATACTAATTGATTGATTTATTGATTGGGAATCTTGAGGTGTCATTAGAGAACACATGATATGCCAATTCCTATTCCTGTCTCTGTGGGGCTGTAGCAGTAAGAATACTTGTATAACCAGGATGGCTGCTAGCACAAGTTCCTAGATCTGTTTTTCTAAAGGAAAGCAACTCAAAATGGGTTAAAAATCTTGTTTTAATCAAACAAACATATGTCATTTACCTAGTTCAGGGGGAAAAGTCAGCACCCTGAATCTCACATCAAGTTACTTATAGCCTTCTCCTGGCTCAGAGAATGTAACAACCTCTTGACCCACTGCCCAATCACAAAGCAACATGTTGTGGGCATTCCTGAAAACCAAGCCTCCTGTCACAGGCTCCATGTGACCACATTCAGCCTATTAGGGGGCAGAGCATATTTTCAAACCTGGGAAGGTTTTCAGAGTCACTTAAGGCTATCAAGGGGCTAAGGGCCAGGGAAGATCTTCAGATTACCATTCCCATAATAGGGGCTGTGGTAGAATTTCGAGAGGAGGAGACAGCATTGGATAAAGCTATAATATATGGTATTTTCAATAGGAAGCTAGGTCTCAGTATCAGATGTTGGAAAGAATGTGATAGGGAAAGCATCTAGCTTACATATACTTAGAACTTTGGAGTTTATCTAAAATAAACCCTTTATTTTTTGAGGAAAGAGTGGTTCAGGAAAATGATAACAACTTTACCATAGTGACATAAATAGTAAATGGCATAATGTGAATTCAGGTGATGTACTCCAATATTGGAAAGTTCCTGAGGATTCATTGCAAAAATAAAAAGAAAACAAAATCAGCAGAGGAAGGTAGTGAATGAAAAGGGGTTTAAGGATGAGATAAATTTCATGGGGTTGAAGAAAAGGAATAAGAATTTATATTAATATTTTCATAATATTTTCCAGAAATATGCCAAGAATTTTACACTTCTTTTCTCATTTGATCCTCAAAACCACCCTGTGAGATAGGTGCTATTATTATAATCCTCCTTCTTTACAGTTGAGGAAACTGAGGGAAACAGAAGTTAAGCAACTTGGCCAGGGTCACACAGCTAGTAAGTCAGATCTGAACTCAGATCTTTATGACTTTAAGTCCAGCTCTCTATTCACTGTACCACTTAGCTGTCCTTAGGTAGGGAAAGGGAACATTCATTCTTGCCAGAGGAGAACAGCAACCTAGGAGAAAGGGATTAACAGGACACTGGAATGTTTCTGCCTGACATCTAGAAGGATAGTGGATAGTAGAGTGGATACTTGACCTTGTAAGTTGAAACATTGGTACTTGTGGTTATTCTATTATTGAAACCTACCTGCTATGCTACACACCATTTCATCTGAATGTAGGAGTGCCTGGATTTGAGTACATAATAGCATTCATTCCAGTAGTTAAATCTATTTTATGGATATTTACCCCACATCTGAATATCAGCCTCACCTATATGGTGACACTTTAGATTTAGAAGATTTGGACAAAAATTCAGACTGACCTTTGACTCATAACCACTTCCATGGTGCATCTTGCCCTATGATAGAAGGGACATGAATCGACTTGACATGCAGGAAAGTGTAATAATTTTTTCTCTACTATATCAAGTTATAGATTATCTGTGGAAGAAAACAAAATGAATGAAACAGTGTAAGTGGAGTGATAAAACCTGATTTTGAATTCTGGTGCTACTTCTGCCATTCACTGCCCATGTGACCATGGACAAGTCATTTAACTTTTCTAAGCCACAGTTGCCTTATCTATTGAATGTGATGGTTAAACTAAATAATAGTTAAACTTCTTCCAGATTTAGCTCTATAATGTCCAAATTACTTTAGTTAAGTCTTTTCAAGAAATCTATTATTCAAAGAAAATAAAAATAAAAGGACATGGGTTATGCTCTTCTATAAACTTGCAAATTGTAATATACATGCATTTGTACTTTGAAATTAAAGCCTAGCTTCATTTCTAACAGAAGTTTTTTAGAGCTTGCTCCATTCTTTCCTTCTGGTTAATTTTATTTTATTACCTTTTCTACTGTTAGCAAATCATAGGGTTTCATTCCTTAGTAGCCATTACAGTCATCTCCCCCCACAAAAAATAATCCACTAAGGACATAAGATTTATGATCTCTTTTCTTCTCCTCTACACAGATTCCTAACTCATATATCAAGAGTCAAAGTAAGAAATGAAGAATCATAGTATCATAGATTTTAAGCTGAGAGTGGCATCCAGGATTATTAATTCCAACCCCTTCTCCTTATAACTCAGGAAATACATCTCATAGCAGTTAAGACACTTGCTCATGGTCATGCATTTAGTAAATATCAGAAACAGGATTCTAACTCTGTAGTGCCAATGCAATATTCACAGTGCTGATGGTGACTATAAATATACTGGCATAGTTCTCAACCACAAAATATAGTAGACTCTCTATATAGAAAACAGAAGCAAAACATTTATTCGGACACTAGAAAACCATATCCCCAAACCAGAAAGTCAAATCCATCATATTAGCAAAGATGTTAATATGCCATAACACCACAGAGAGACACACCATCCTTTAGCATTTGCACAAACCAACACTCACAAGCTTAGCTGTCTATTTGCCTTCTATCTTCTCTGTCCTACCATCTAGCTGTCTGACTCCCAGCTTCCTGTGGTTTCTGATCCACCCTTCAGAAAACTTCTCCCACCACAGGCTCCCTGTGATTACATTTGGCTTATTAGGGGGGAAAGAATGATCTTCAAATTCCCATTACATTACAAACTCATATCATCCTGATTCCTAGTCCAATACTCTATCTGTAATACAGCCAAAAGAAAGGAAGAAAAGAGAAGACTATGGTTAGGTGTCATTTTGATTATTTTTTGTTCTTTACTCCTCAAGGATCAGGTATGTACTGTCATACATTATGTGGGCAGCCATCTGCAAATACCAATCATTCCGTATCCAAATTTTGACAAAAGGGATTTCTGAAAAAAAGACAGTTAAATATGGTGATGCCAAAACAATGTATTTGTATAATTGATAGCATTATTTATGAATGTGTAAATTTATCAGCAATTTCTTAACCTACTAGGGTGTGCATTATTTAATAGTACACTAATTCCCTTTCAGGTACAAAACTCTGGTAAGTTTCACTTATTTGGCACTCAAAAATATATATTATGCTTGCTGTAGAGTTTTGGCAGGTGCCTAAACACATATTTCATTTTTAAGAACACCAAATGAGATTATGCCTGATGTTCATATGATAGCTTTGGGGTTTACTGTAATAATCAGTCTATTCCATATCTTTATCCTATTTATATAAAATTTGCAGATCCGATTTGAATGTTTTCTCTGCTAGAATGATACTACAATGCTTTGTCATGGCATATAGATGACTCAAGATGCTTAAAGGCTATGATGGTGGAATACAAGTTCTGTAGGAGAAGTTTGGCTTTCTATTACTGAAACATGACTGGATATATAGTTACAGAAGTCTTCCTTAGAACCAAATCTTATAAAACATAAATTCTAAACAAATACATTCATAATGAGGTTTTCTATTAATCTGTTTATATATGTTTGTGTGTGTATGAGTGTGTGTGTGTGTGTGTGTGTGTGTGTGTGTGAATACGATCAGGTACCTTTCATAGTTATACCTAAGAAGGTAGTTCTTATTCAAATAAGGGATAGAGGCCATTGAAAAGGCTAAAGCTGATAATTTTGATTAATACAGTTGGAGGATTAGTGGATCTAAAATATCAAGAGATCTAATAATAAAAAGATATGAATGAAGGGGAGAGGTATAGTTTATCTAAATCTTGAAGTATTTGCCAAAGTAGTAAATCCTTAAGTTAAACAATAAAGCATTAAAAAAACCTAATTGATACTGGTTTAAAAACAAACAATAATTTACTAAAAATGGACTAGGCAAAGAAGGATCAGAAACAATTGAATTCAATGATCCAGTAGTATAAAACTCAAATCATAGATTACATACAGGAATATCTTTTGATTTGATAAGAACTGCTGATGAAACTGAAAAGGAGTTTAGCAAAAATTAGGTTTGGACCAACATGCTACATCATATACCACAATAAGCAAAAAAGAAAAAAATAATTATAAGTGGTCTAAATATTAAAGATCAATGGGGAAAAACCCACATATTGGAAGAGGACCTTGTCAGATATTTTTCGTAGACATTATGGAATCTTAACCAAACAAGGAGTAAAAATGATCACAAAAGGAAAAAGGAAAGCATTTTTTAATTTCATATGGACTTGAAAATCCTTACACTAATAAAATCAATGCAAATAGATAAAAACATACTATCAAGTAAGAATATTTGACTCAGAAAACTTTGTAAAAGGTATGATTTTAAGGATGCATAAGAAGTCAAAACCAAGATAATGAACAAAAAGTATTCCTTCAATGAACAAATGGTCAAAATATATGGACAAATAATCCTCAAAAAAAGCAAAAATTAGAAATTATATGAAAAATGTTCCAAATCAATAAAATTCTGAGGTTTTCCCTCACACCCAGAAAATTGACAAAGGTAATAAATACACTCTTATCGTGTTGGTGCAATGCTAAATTGCCTCAAACATTCTAGAAAGCAATTTGCAACTATGAAAGAAAGATAGAGACAGGGAAACAGACACTAAAATGTCTATACTCTTTCATTGAAACATTCTACTGATAGAGAAAAAAAAACCCTGAGTTCAAAGAGATAATATTACATATAGACCAAAAGACCAAAATATCTATAGAAACACATTGTATAGATCAAAGAATATAAAACATATGTAAAGGTAGAGTTGAAACTACAATCTATACACCTACTTGAATCTATCAAAGTCATTATGTGAGAGACTTGGTATGGGTGAAGGAATTTCTAAAAAGCAAGCAAACTGTCTCAGAACCAGGCTCTCAGGTTTTCAGTTCTAGACATTGGCATGAACATGGCATTTCCAGCACTCATTTGAGGAGGAAAAACAAAAAGAACTAATCTATGGCAGAAAGGGGAGATATAAAGAATAATCACTAGCTCCACAGGCATCACATAACAGATGACACAGACTGAAGGATATCCCAAGAAAAGGTCAACAATTTCCCCAACTTCTCTTCCAGGTGCCTCTATTTACATAAGCACTATACCATAACCTGCTGTTTTATTGTCCAAATGTTTCCAATAATTTGATTTTGACTCAACCACAAAGATGTTGGGGTCATGTGAGATAGATGTAAATGTAAATATTAAGCAGACAGTTCAACGTCTGCCTAAATATCAGGCATATTCCTAAGTGGGAGAAATGATTGTGACCGAAGTCTTGTTTGAATAAACTCCCTAAAATTAAAGAATAGTGATCCAAATGGACCTTATAGGCCATTATATAAATGAGCTAACTGTTGTAACAATGTGGTGCAATAGTGTAAATACTAGTTTAGGTTCTTAACTACCTAAAGCATCACAGTTGTTTCAAACTCACCCTGAAATTTATTAAAAATAAAATGATACATGTTTTCCTTTTACCTTAAACTCAGTATAAATCAAGTAAATCATAAGGCACGAAATATGTTAATGAGATTTTGGGAAAGGTGATGTATAATAATTATCTTCAAGTATTTGAATGATTGTAATGAGAGGAGAGATGAAACTTATTCTGCTTGGACTCAGGTGGAAAAATTGGAAGCAAAGAACATGACACAAATTAATAAATTAATACAAGCATCTTGGAGGATTATGTCAGGCAATACTCAGTTAAACCTTAAAGATACAAAGATAAAGCAAACCAACAAACAACAAACACACACACACAACCAGCTCTTGACTTCAAGGAGCATATATTCTCATGGGAGAGGTAGACTAGGCATTATTTTTTTTTAAAGCAATTGGGGTTAAGTAACTTGCTCAAGGTTATTTCTGGGTGTGGTGCTGAGTATCTGAGCCCAGATTTGATCCAGGTCATCCCGACACTGGAGCCAGTGCTCTTACTCGCTGTGCTACCTGGCTGCCTCTAGACTAGGCATTATTAAAAATCCCATTACCATTAGTGTTATCCAGAAGTGTTGTAGAGGGTTGCCTCTACTCCCTTATTGAAATGCTTCATACAAAGCTATGTAACTACTTGTCAAGTTTCTTATAGATGGGACTCTCTTTGAGGTAAGATATGATGAAGATGGTATCTGAGTTCTTTCCTAACATTGTATTTTTGTAATTCTCTGACCTATTAAATGAAGACACAGACACTTACACTACACATTTCCCAAGGCTCTTGTAAAAAAAATTCTTCCTAAACCTGAATAATCTCTATCACTCTGAGAAGTTTTTATTAGGCAATACACAAAAAACCTCACCTTATCAAATAAAAAAAACACAAAAGAGAAGTAAGTTCAAGCTAAGTGCTTCTAACCTGTAAGAAGTTACCAATGCCTCATCTCTGACAGTATTTTTCACTTTGACTCTAAGACCAGCTCATTAGATCATGTAATGAGCATAGAAGCATTATTCAATGTGAATTTAGCTTCCCAGTGACTTACAAATGCAAGTTATAGCTATAAACTTAAATATATTTGCTACATAATGCATTTCTATTTTGTTGTTTTGTTTTGTTTTTGTTTTTTGGAGGGCAGTTGGGGTTAAGTGACTTGCCCAAGGTCACATTGCTAGTTTTAGTGTTAAGTGTCTGAAGCTGGATCAGAGCTCAGATCCTCCTGACTGCAGGGCCGTTGCTCTATTCACCTAGCCACTCCTACATAATATTTTCTAAAGTCTATTTTAATACATAAATCTGTATGTCAATGATTCACAAATCTCTCATGGGGTTCATTAATAAGTTTTATTATAACATATAAAAGGAAATTTATAAATAAATCTGTGTAATATTACTTTTGAGGTGCAGCATGGAGTATAATAAAGAGAAGCCTAAAGCTTGCAAGACCTAGGTTCAAGTCCTGACTGACATATATTGACTGTTGGTAATCCTGAACAAATCAAATTAAAGCTCTTAGTGTTAGAAGACATTTCTTTAAGATTTTTAAGTTACCAAAAAAAAAAAGAAAGAAAAAAAGAGATACCTTCCTACTAGACAGAGGAAATTCCCTATCCTAAGGAAAGCACAGTTCTAGACCCTTTCCTTATTGTTTTCATTTTCCCATCACATATAGCATTCAGAAAATAAACAACACTCTCCCACTACAGACAGGCATTAACCTCCAAATAAATCAAACCTTAAGCTCAGGAAAAACTCAACAAAAACTGCATCTCTTGTTGAAGACAGACTTCATGAGTGAGTCTCCAGACACTCTTTTATTATTTCCAAGTAGCAAGTCTCATGTGTTGTGATTCCTAACTGCAAAAAATAATATGCTAGGAGCAAAAACAAAACATAGCAAAACAAAGCCAAAACACTTGAGAATCACAGCTGGAGATGATTTAAATGCTAATTGTTTTTGGAAAGGTCTTCTTAATTCCTTGTTTTCTTTCCTCTACTCTTCCTTCTCTCTTTTCTCTTTCTTCTTTCCATATCCCCATTTCTTTCATTAAAATTTAAATATTCTGGAGTTGAAAAAAAGTTTACTATAATTATTTAAAAGTTCTTCATTTCATTAAGTTCAAAGTATATTTTGAATATAATATAAGAGAATCAGGAGGTGAAAAATATGTTTAGAGTAGTTTGAAAGTTGTAGAATAAGGGCTATGTGAGAAAGATGTCCTGGAGGCTGAAACTCAATTTTCTACTGTATCAGTAGGTGGCTATTGTTGTTCAGTAATTTCAGTAGTATTCAACTCTTTATGATCCCATTTGGGGTTTTCTGGGAAAGATACTAGAGAAACCATTTCCTTCTCCAGCTCATGCAGTTAAGTGACTTGCCCAGGGTCACATAGCTATTAAGAGTCTGAGTTCAAATTTTAATTCAGAAAGATGATTCTTCCTGACTCATTTCTCCACTCTATCTCCTGTGCCCCCTTGCTTCCCCTTACCTGTGGGTTTGGTTCAAAAAAATACAGGTTAAATATTACAGAGGACAAGAGAAGGATGGGACTTCAGAGAGAGACAGAGACAGAGAGAGACAAAGACAGAGAGACAGACACAGAGAGAGAGAGAGAGAGAGAGAGAGAGAGAGACAGAGAGAGAGACAGAGACAGAGACAGAGAGACAGAGAGAGACAGAGAGACAGAGAGACAGAGACAGAAACAGAAACAGAAACAGAAACAGACAGACCTACCAATACTGTAATGTTCCTGATGAAGTGAAAATTTTTAAGGGGTTCAGATGCAGAAATAATATTATCTTCTTGCCTCTAGACCTGATTTTCTGTTTGGAACAAGAAGGGCATAGATGTGGAGAAGAACCTGACTCAATCTTCTGTGTCAACATGAAGAATAGATGCACAAGGCAATATTACGAAGCACACCAAAACTTTGCAGTTCTGGAACTTTAGGAGGATGAATCATTTGGGGTGGGGGAGTTTGACAGATGGCCTTTTTTTAAGAACCATATTTTTATTCTGACCCTTCTGGGTAGAAATCTTTCTAAAATATGTCATAAGTAACTGACTATTAACTAGATGACACCAAACCTCATTTAAAGGGTTCCTGATGATCATCAGGTTTTCACTGTGAATATTATTTATTATATTTAACTAGAAAGGAGTAAGATCTCCAGAGACTTTTGAGGCATGGGGTGGGGCATGCTGCATATACTAAATGTTCTTAACTTCCACAGTATTTTTTGGTGTTCTTATATCTACTTTCCATGGCTTGTTTTTTAATTTGTCTGTTCCTTTGATATCACACTGATGCCTTTTATTCTTTCTCATTCATGTCTATATGCCTGCCTTTAGTAGCATCTTTTTAATTTTCTAAGTTGTTTTTTCACACCTTTTAAGAGCTTAGGGGGAGGGAAAAAAAAACAGAAACAAACAAACATAAAAAACCCTTGGTTAATACATTAACATTCCATGTATCTATGCTGCCATTAATACGTACTTTTCTTTTTTTGCTTTTTGGAGGGCAATTGGGGTTAAGTGACTTTCCCAAGGTCACATGGCTAGTGTTTGTGTTAAGTGTCTGAAGCCGGATTTGAACTCAGGTCCTCCTGACTCCAGGGCCAATGTTGTATTCACTGTGCTACCTAACCACCCCAATAAGTACTTTCTTCAATGATTAAAATCACAACCGATCTCAGTGCCCTCATCCTTTGATGCTCTTATACATATCCTACCATGAGTTTGACAAATAGGTTCCACCCAAAATGCTGTAGGCCATTCTCTAGTTTTCTTGGCACCGTGAAGATGCCTATGCAGTAAATAGGTTGTCATTAGTTATCTCATCCACATGATGTGTGAGCAGCCCATCTTTTCCATTATCCTTGTATCCTTGGCATAGCTTCTCCTTCAAAACTTATATTTGTAATGCTCATGCCTAGCATGAATTTATCTGTTGTCTTTTAGATGTTGCCCAAAGTTAATTTTTATTGGCTATAGTCTTTTACAAATCACATCTATGTAAAATACCATTCATAGGTAATTATTAGCATTAAAATATGAGCCTTTAGGTTTTTTGGGGAAAAAAGTTTTAGGTCCTTAAAGCTGTTGAGCAATTTCTCAAAAGCAAGTCCTAGAGAGGAATAAAGACAACACTGACCTTAAGGTTTAAAGTGGGAGATATTACATTCTTCTTTGAACTAGTCATATTATTCTGGCAAGCCATATCTATCTCTTTTTGTCTATCTCTTCATCTCTCTCTGTCTCTCCCTCTTCTCTGTCTCTCCTCTTCCTTTCTCTCTGTACACAGATACACATACATACACACATATGTATGTATGCACATGTATATACATGTGGGAGTATGTATATATGTATGTGTACATGCACATATATACATATACAATATTAAAAATGGTTACAATTGTGTAATGCCATATAAATGCACATAAACACACATGCACGCACACATACATATGCTCATATAAAAATGATGGCATTATAAAACGGGCAGCATCTGGCCTACCACAGTTTTCACACTTGGAAATGAAATATAAATCGAAGTTCTATTTTTATTTTTGTCATTGTTTCCCTGAAGTGATGAGGCTGTCAGATAGTGGAGTTCTCCACAGCCAAGTTTTGGTGGCCTACCAATTTACTTAATTGAAAAGTTTTACTTCCTAAGGTGGCCAGCTAGCTACACAGCCAGTCCTGATGCCCCAAACCTTAAAACAGTAGGTCAAAGCAATAGGAACTTTTAAATGCAAGGCCTTTTTCCAGAGCATGAACAGCTCTGGGGCTTTAAAGTCTAATGAAGGTTAACAACTCCCAATAAAGGTAAATAGCGATTGTTAACAAGTGAATTTGTGAGATGGCAGGCCAACATTGGTGCCAAAATGCAGGGATCTTTTCTTATTCTTATAGGGCCAAAGTAATACATACCTAGAATGGTAAAGGACTTTAAAATTTTTCTATGCCCCACTGTTTGTAGATGAGGGAAGAAGTAAGGCCCAAATACATGCCCAAGGTTATAAAAGGAATGAAAGATTAATTTAGGATTCAAAACCAGGTTACCTCAGAGATCATCTGTTCCTGCCCTTTCCTTTTAATAAATGGGGACACTAAACTTCAAAGAGTTTAGGTAATTTATAAAGATCAAAAGTCAGATTTGGACCCACAGATTCTTATTCCACATCTAGCACTCTTCCATTAGAGTGTGACCTTATTCATTTATTTCATCTCATCAGATTTTTAGAAAAGAGTATACTTTTACTTTATTGCAGTTAGGCAGTACAGTGGAGAGAGCTCTGAGCCTGGAGTCAAGAAGCAGATCAAATTTGGCGTCAGATACTTACTGTCTGTGTGACCACAGGAAAGTCTATTAACCCTTGCTTGCCTCTTTCTTCAACTATAATAAAGGGATATTAATAATATTTACCTCACAGAGTTGTTGAAAGGATCAAATGTGAGAATAATGTATAAAACTTTAGTAAACAATTTATAAACTCCCCTCCCCTGTTGAAAGAGCAAGAGATTCTTAAAGGGCAAGTTGCCACAAGGAAGATTCCATCCCATCTCCTGTTAGAAATGTGGAATTCAGGCACAATCCATTAAAAAAGCAATCCTAGTTCAGAAGGATGTTCCAAGACCAATCATCGCAGTTGCTGTCAGGATTCTTAAGTTGAGCTTTTAGCTATCATTACATGGAAGATTGATTTATTTATTGCTTCACTGTTCATCAAGCAATGACTGGATGCAGAGCACAATGACAGTTTATGTGAATGATGCAATTCCTGCCTGTGTGGGAACTTACAGTCTAGTAAGGGAAAAAGACACACATATGTACACACATAAAAAAAGGTACTAATACTACACATCAATATAAAATATATTCATTAGAAAAATGCAAATAGACTACTATGTGACATCTGACATTTTTTAAGCATATGGGGATCAAGAAATATTTCATGGAAGAAGTAACATTTGAATTGAACTTGAAATAATGGATAGGACTTCAACAAGTGAAGGGGAAAAGAAATGATCTAGGAACAAGTAGCTATAGGAGCAAAGGGCTAGACCTAGGATAAAAGAAAGTGCTTTTGGAGAATGTATAATACAACTATAACACCATAGCTTTAGAGCTGGAAGGGATCTTTGACATTGTCTAGTTCAGCTATCTTATTTTATTGATAGGGAAATTTAGCAACAAAGAAGTTATGACTTCCCCAGGGTTACATATTGACGGAGACAAGATCTAACATTAGTCCTTTGATTTTAAGTTAAGCACCTTTTTCCCACTAGACCACCTTGCTATGGTTGTGTTGGACTGAGCAACTTTAGGAATCAATTGTATGATAGGGCTGATTCATTCATAATTGACCCTATGACTTTGTAACTAGCAGAATTAAAGGAAAGCCTACAAACCTGCATATAAAAAAAATATTTCATTTATCTCCCTCCTTGATTATGTCTAGCATAGTAGTTATGGACATGTTCCACAAGATAGAAAAATAGATAGATAGATAGATAGATAGATAGATAGATAGATAGATAGATAGATAGATAGATAGATAGATGGATGGATGGAAGGATGGATAGACAGACAGAACATTTATTAACCATTTACCAGGGATTGCGTTTAAATGCTAGGGGTATAAATACAGGAAAATAAAAGAGGCTTTACCTTCAAAGAGCTTATATTCTAATGGAGAAAACAATGCTTAAATGGGAACTAGGAAAGAGATGGAGAAGGCAAGAGACAAAGCAGTCCAGCAGTGGCTACAGTAACATTGCCATCCCTGAGAAGAAGTCACCAATCAATACTTGAAGGCTTCAGGGCAGAGTTTTTCCCAGTTTGGCAAGGCTACAGGCAAAGAAGAGTTGGGAGAAAGTATAGAAGTGAGTGAGGTGACCACTAAACAGTGGTAAACTGGGGACACTCCCAACACATTTAATCAGCTGGTCTCAACTGCCAAGCTCCCAAATCCTATGCTAAGTGACTTGTTTTACCTCTGAATGATGCCTGATGTTAAAGATGACCTGAAATATTGGCTGTGATAGTAATGGAATATAAAGATCCCCCTGTATTGTCTTGGTTTTCAAACTGATTGTGTTAAAACCCAGAGCTTGTTAATCCCACCTGTGGGATGGACTTGTTGACTTGAAAAGAGAGTCCTGAATTGGGAGGAGCTGGTGACGTAGATTTGGAGAGACACAGGAGAGAGGCAGAAGAACGTTTTGGAAGCAGCACCCTCATGGAGGCAGAGAGAGACTGAGAGGATTGCTGAGGGCCACTTTGAATTGCCCTGGACTTTTGAGACCTGCCCCCCTGAGCTGCCAAGGACTGAGGAGACATGCTGTTTTGCTGGTACTTTGTCTGTCTGTTTTGATGTTGTTTTGCCAGATTTGTCCACTGGTGAAAGACAGTCATGTTGTTGAAGAAGTCCTGGAACCTGGCTGTTGGTTAAGAGCTCCTGAGACGGTCCTGCAGACAGAGAGTGAATACTGTCCACTGGTGAAGGACAGTGCTGTTGTTGCAGGGGTCTGGAGACTGTCCTGCAGACAGAGTGAATACTGTCCACTGGTGAAGGACAGTGCTGTTGTTGCAGGGGTCTGGGAACCTTTCTGTTAGTTCAGAAGCCCTGAAGAAGGATTTTCTGGTTGTATGTTTACAGAAATCCTGGGAGAGGGTTTTGCTAATGTTTTCAGGGGTTCTAGGACTGTTCTGCAGACAGAGGATGAATTAATGAAGAGACTGGCAATGTATCTTGTGGCCTTGCTAAGCCTTGTCTCCCCAGGAACTAAGATTGCTGAGAACTTGCCTCCTGTCAAGATGAAGAAAAGACCACCATTTGGGTATTAAGTGCTATGCTTAAACTTGTTGTAACTCTGGGGTAGATTCAATTGTGATCCAGGAGTGGGGAACTTTTGACCTTTTTGTGCTCCGTGATTGAACAAATGAATGTACTTTACTTATGATTGGAAACTAATCTCCATTTGAGAAGAGGGGCTTTGTGATGGACTAAATGAAGGTACAGCCTAGGGGTGGAGTAGTATTTAGAACAGGGACTTTGTAATTGATTGAGTGAATGTAAGGTCCTGGGGTGGGGTAGTACTTGGAGATTATTTAATCACACTTAGTAAATGCTGTATTTTGAATGATGTCATATTTTGATCTTCTCTGTTCTTGATTTGTTACTGAATAAAATGGAGAGCACCTATGCTGGTATTTTGAACCTTGGGAAGTTGCCTTTCCTTGGCATTACAGTACATTGGCATAGTGAATTTCCTGGATCAGGAGCTGACCAGTCTTCCCTCGGACAGTATTGCACTAGACTCTTGGAGTCAGCATCTTGTCTCTCCACCCACCCACCCACCTCCCACCTTACCCATTCCACCTCCCACCTTACCCATTCCATTATCTTATCAATAGATAGGCAGTCTAATATTTTAGAAAGACCATTTCATTTGGAGGCAGAAAACCTGCATTCAGATCTTGGCCCAGCTATTTACTAGATGCAAAATTAACTTCACCTCTAAGGATATCAGTTATCTGTTATGGGAATGGAAATGTAAGATCTTCCCTGCCCCTAAGCCCTGTGATAGGCTTGACTGACACTAAGAACCTTGATTTGAAAATATACTCTACCCCCTAATAAGCTGAATGTGGTCACATGGAGCCTGTGGCGGGAGGCATGGTTTTCAAGAATGCCTACACCTTCGTGCTGTGTGATTGAGCAGTGGGTCAAGAGGGTTGTGACATTCTCTGATCCAGGAGAAAGCTATAAGTACCCTGATGTGAGACTTTGCATTGGGGGCTCACTTTGAGAAGAGTTGTGTGATTTGACCAGATGAGACTCTAGGCAGCCATTGAGAGCCTCCTAGCTTTGAAAACCCAGATGTTGATGCTTCCCTCTCTGGTAACTGTGACAAGGTATGGATATAATGGTCAAACAGTTGTAGGCCTGTCTGCTTGAAATGTTTCTCTGTCTTTTTGTAACTTCTGCTTATAACTTCTGTCTGCATACAGTTCAGGGTGCTGACTTTTTCCCCTTAACTAGGTAAATGATATGTTTGATTGATTAAAGCAAGATTGTTAACCCATTTTGAGTTGCTCTCCTTGAGAAAAGCAAATCTAAGAACCTGTGTTGGCAGCTACCCTGGGGATACTGGGGTGCTTGCTGCTACATTACCTTATCTTGAAAATGGGTTGGGTGGTGGATTAGATGATCTTTAAAGTTACTTTTTGCGTTTAAAATGTGATTCTACAACTGTATTTTCATTAGACATGGTGTTATTTCTTTCCTGTGAGTTTCAAATAGTTCTTCTCTCAGACTAATCATCTGGAAATGGAGTTCATTGGATTTCAGGTTTTTTAAGATATATCCCAATTCAGATAATTTGGGGGAGCATTACATGGAAAAAAATTTCATGGAAAAATTATACGAAAATAAAAAGAAATCCTCTTTTCTTATACATCATATTCTTATGTTGTCAATATTTCTCCCTATACCCATATTTCCTCCCCCTCCTAAAGAGCCATCCTTTTCAACAAATAATTTTCTTTCAAAGCAGAAATATTTCTTTTATCAAAATTAATCAACACTGAAAAAAATATGCATGCTATGCATTGTTCCATAGCTTTGGATGCTCACCTTTGCAGAGGAAGATGTGGGGGTGAGAAGTGTATATTTTCCAATATTTTTTCTTTGAGGCCAAGCTTGTTCTCAACTGTCATTTCTTAGGCATCTGCCATGTAGCAGGCAATGTGTGAGATATACACACAAAAGCAGAACAGTCCTACTCTCTATTTGGGGCAGATAAATATATCCAAACACAGAAAAATATGTACAAAATTTATTCAAAGAAATTGCAAATAATTGCCAAATTGCGGCTAGAGGTTGCGGAAGGAACTCAACTAGCTGGGAGAATTATGAAAAGTCTCTTAAAGATTATGACCTTGAGCTGAGCCTTAAAGGGAGCTAGCATTCTATTAAGTTTCTCTCTGATTGTTAGCAGTTCCTAGATCAATTAGACCCAGCCCAGAAGGCATTCTACAGAGTACAGTGATTTTTGCTAACTGTTTCTGCTACACTTCTGTAATATCCTAAGACTTGGCTAAATTGGACTGACCCTGGCTCTAACTGCTAAGCAAATGAACCATCTTTTGTTTCCTCCCACCTTCTCAGAAGAAATAATTGATTTTCTTAAACAGTGATGAATGGCAGTTTCACAAACTGTCATGATGATTTTAGCCAGGATAGCACCCAGTTTCTAACAATCTGATGCAACTGTCATGTTATTAGTTCATATATTTCCTTATTTTGAGTTTATATGATGCTAGAAAAGAAGCTTTCCATTTTTTTTGGACTTCCCCTACCCCAATTGAATTGAACAATTGATTGTATTGATTGAATGGACCACATAGATCAATTGTTCTGGTGCTGTGTAGATTTTCACAAGTATCAGGTTTGAAATGGACTTGAATGTATGCTTGAAAATCACTGGCTTTCTTCAGTTCTCATTCAGAAATGGAAAATTGCCTGACCTGAGGATGAGCTATTTCTTTCTTTAACATCTTTTGATCTGTGTCTCCCTTAAGCTGTCTTTTTTTATGTCATCTTTAGGGTTCTTTCCATAGTAGTTAACCATGCCAAGTTTTTTTTTAAGGGACATGTATGTGTTTCCGTGTGTGTGTGTGTGTGTGTGTGTGTGTGTGTATGTACACCTTGTTTTATTTGGACCTCTCATAGGACACTGACTTTTTGCTATTGAAGTATTTTCTTCGAAGAAAAAATCGTTAGGAATCTTTCTCTCATTTTTTGACCTTTATCTCTCTAGCTTTCCTCTTTCAGTTTACCCTTATATATTGTAGAATTCCTCAGTCTCTTCCCTGTTAATGCTTGTTACAAATCAATAAATCTATTCTCCTTTCTTTTGTATTTCCTTTGCTTGTCAGTTACCCTTAAATGTCCTAATAGGTCACACTAAAAATAATTGATTAGATCTGAATAGAGGTGCCATTTTCTAAATCAATTTTGCAGCAATATTCAGAGATTTCAATCTGTGATCAAAACCTCAAAACTCTTGATGCATTGAAACTGCTGGAAATGTTAAGTTCTAATAATGCCTTAAATATGTAGTATAATACTTCATATCCCTGTTCATCCCTGAATTGAATTAAATAAGAGAGAATTCTTAAGTTTCATAGTTGTTGGAGATGAGAATTCATTTAGATAACAAATAAATACTGAGTCATCACAGAGACTAATATGATATTCTATATTATCTGCTGAATGAAAAGGAAAAGTAATATATATATATATATAGTTTATCTAATGAACCAACAAACAAATCTCCATCATGATCCAATGTTTATCATTTGAAATAATGGGATTCTTGATTATCATTTCAGTTATTCAGGGATGTAATAATTTTTAACATCTCAGTGCTATCTACTCTGCCTACATCTTCCTACCCATCACCATTGACACCTCCTAAGGTCTTCCAACAGTCAAGGATCATGGAAGCGAACCAGTATGTCCTCAATATATTGCAGACAATCAATAAACAAACATTAGAATGAATATTGTCTATTATCCATTGTTCTAGTTACTAGACAAATAAAGATATATAGATAGATATATAGATATACACATATACATATATAGTTTATTGCATAGAAGTTAAAATCTTTGGGGCGTCCAGGTGGCTCAGCGAGTAAGAGCACTGGCTCCAGTGTCGGGATGACCTGGATCAAATCTGGGCTCAGATACTCAGCACCGCACCCCGAAATAACTGGCCGTGTAACCTTGAGCAAGTTACTTAACCCTGATTGCTTATAAATAATAAAAAAAAGTTCAAATCTTAGGATGGAAATGTAGATTTATAAGCATGTATATGTATATGTTTATACACAAGTGTGTATACATTTATATATTTATAAATATATGCAAAAACGAATCTCTAGACATATAAGTGAACATATACATATCTATATACATATATATATGTACATATCTATAAAGTAAATATAAGGTAATTTTGGGGGAGGGGAGAGGATTAGGAGATCACTGGAAATATCCCAGAAGTAAAACATTTTAATAACCCTTGAAACATCAGAAAATATATCCCCAAAATAAAAAGAACTAATAATTGTACCCCCCACCAAAGAGTTATATGTATACAATTATTGCATTTAGGAAGAGTCTCCCCTGAAAAGTCATTCCCCACATCTTGTACTGCAGTAATGGGACTTAAGCTAGGTGAAGTTATGGTTCAGGTTCCCTTAGTGTGAATGACAATAAAGTTGTGCTGGGAAGATAGCCCTTTGTGGCATCCTATCCTTATCTGTGAGAAGAGATGTATCCAGGATCTATACTCTGAAAGTAGTCCTTTACTGATTATAAATGGGAATATACAGACATATATTCCATGGAAGTTTAAAATTAAGAAACTGGAAAATTAGACTGAATCCCAAAATGAACATATATCCAACATCTAAAAGTGTATCATGGAATAATTAAATTTATATGCTATTATATGCTTGGCAGAATTCCCTTTATATTTTTTTTTCTACCTGAAGCAACTGATTTTTAAAGAAAATGACTAAATTTGATGAATTGGATGTTTTTTTTTCCTTATCACACAATTGAGCAATAGGTTACAATCATGCTTGTGTTTTTAAGAAAATTACATCAAGTAACTTTTCCTCATAGTGTGTAAACAGAAGCTAATACAAATGTAGCTAATATATTAATTGTTGTATTAATTAATTAATTAATTTCTTTTCCTTATCATTAAACATTAGATGTTCTTAATTTTAATGCATTACTGTCCTTGTAGTCATCATTAGGGGTTTCTGATAGATCAGGATGATAATTGAATTAAATAGGGGGTGGAGTCAAGATGGCAGAGTAGAAACAGGACTTTCACATGACTTCTGCTTCCACCTCCTCCAATTCATGTAAAAATTGACTCTAAACAAACTTTGGAGCTACATAACCCACAAAATGACAAAGAAAAGCTAACCTCCCTCTGAAGACAGTCTGGCAGGCCAGCTGGAATGGGACAGTGCAGCCTGTTGGGAGCAGAAAACAGCCCTGCACCAGCTAGAGGCTTTAGCCTCAGTGTGGCCACAACCAGCCTCAGGCTGGCCACAACCAGCCTCAGGCTGGCCACAACCAGCCTCAGGCTAGAGAGACTTCAGATCACCAGAAGCTGTGGCAGTTTCCAGAATTATCAACCCATAGATTCTCAGGACAAAGCGAGAGGTCAGTGCAGTGTGGACTTTGGGAACAGGGAGTCTGAGATTATGGTCTGGCCTTGGCCCCCTGGAGGGAGAAGCAGCTGAGGACTGGTGGCCATGCAGCCGCCACCATGTGGCTGCTTCAGAGCTTCTGGACTGCAGATTATAGGGAGACCAAACAATCAGTCTGAGGGGTAATCACTCTTGATTTAACCTGTTGGATCTGGATTGCTGTATGGGTGGAGGTCCTAGGGTGTGTGACCAGTTGCCAGAGCGTGGGTAGCCTTCAGAGAAGGCACCCAACTAATAGCTCCAGCAGCCTAGAAAACCCCAGCAATTGGGACAAAGCTCTGAATAGTAGCAGAGTTCTACTGTGGCAAAAAGCTCAAAAGTCAAGTAATTGATTGGCAACATGAAAAAAGCAAAGGAAGCAAAGCAAGAAGAGCAATCCAACTTTGGATTCCTTTTTTGGGGACAAAAAGGATCAAAGCATGGAACAGGAGGAAGACAGAAAAGTCAGAACTACTGCACCAAAAGCTTCCAAGAAAAACACAAGCCGGTTACAGGCCATAGAGGAGCTTAAGAATGATTTTGAAAACCAAATAAGGAAGAAAAATTGGGAAGAGAAATAAGAATGATGCAAATTCTGAAATGAGAGTCAACAACCTGACAGAAGAAAATGATTCCTTAAAAAATAGACTAATTCAAATGGAAAAAGAGGCTCAGAAAGGCAATGAGGAGAAGAATGCCTTAAAAAGGCGAATTTGCCAGGTGGAAAAAGAATCTCAAAAGCTCACTGAAGAGAATCGTTCCTTCAGAATTAGACTGGAAAAAATGCAATCTAGTGACTTTATGAGAAATAAAGATAATATTAAAAAATCCAAATGAAAAAATGGAAGGCAATATGTAATATCTCATTGGAAAAACCACTCACCTGGAAAATAGATCTAGGAGAGATAATTAAAAAATTATTGGACTTCCTGAAAGCCATGATAAAAAAAAAAGAACCTAGGAATCATCCTTCAAAAAATTCTCAAAAAAATTGCCCTGAGGTTTTGGAACCGGAGGCCAAAATAGACGTTGAAAGAATCCACCAATAATTGAATTAAATTGCAATTCTTTCCTAGAGAGGATAGAAACAATTGGAAGATACTTCAAGCTTCAAAAATTTGTAAACACATGTAAAATTAATAATCATTAGGCTAACAATGAATGTTTATTCTATCTAATTATGTTTATTGTGCATAATTCTTAGCATATATTAATGAATTGCTGTCCTTAAAAAATGTAAATAAACATGAAAATGTTTCTGCAACCAAGAATCAAAAATTTTCATAGAATTTCTAATTATATTTTAAATTTTAGTTTCAAATTATCTCTATTCCTTTAGATCCTTCCCCATTTACAAAAAAAAAAAAAAAAAACAATATGATAAATTATATATGTGGAATCAGACAAACAAATTTCCAAATTAGCCAGGTCTCAAAAGAAAAAAAAGAGATCAAGAAAAATAAAATAAGAACATTTTACTTCAATTTGTACACAGTTTATCAATTTTCTCCTTGGAAATGGATGGCATTTTTCATTGTGAGCCTTTCAGAATTATCTTGGATAATTATATTGATTGATATAGCTAAAACTTTCATACTTGATCATTTTACAGTATTGCTGTTAGGATGTACAATGATTTCATAGTTCAGCTCCCTTCATTTTGCAACAATTCATCTCTCTCGGTTTTTAAAACTTTTTCAGGAATTCTTCTTTGGCTTGGGTTTAATAAGCATTTGTCTTTGAGGCTTTGCTTTTACATTGTTCTCTTTTGAGTTTTTGTCTTGATATTCCTTGCTATAGTAGTAGCTTTTTATGGTCTAGTTATTTTGGGTTATTGTTTGCTCATTTTCCCAGCCTCTTTCTTGATTTTTTACTTTATGGTAAACTTGGGCTCTGCTCATCTAGGAGTGGGGAGGCACTATCCCAAGCTCTACACTTTTTCATTGCTGATCTTTTCAGAACTAGTTCTGAAGGCCTGTAAGAGTGGTATAGTCAGTGAGAATGATTATTCTCTGTTCCCCTGGTCCGTGTCCTGGTCATCACCAGAAAGAATCCCTGCTACCCTGTAGCCACAAATGTTAGTGCTCCTCCTGCCCCTGGAACTGTGCCCAGAGCCCCTGATTCCTTGTAAATGACCGTAAACTTTCCCCTATGTCCTGGAAAACAAATTGCCTATGAGCAATAGGGTTGCCAAACACGGTTAGCTTATGTACCCAGTACCAGCCAAGGAGCCTCTCTAATCACGTTCTGACCAGTTGTCTGTCCTCCTTGTCATCTCCAGGCTGAGAGTTCCCAAAGCTTATGGTACAACTGTCATGGCCACTTCCAAGGCCCTACTAATGGTGCTACCATAGCACAGACCCCAGTGTCCAGTCTCCTCCTCAGTGTCTTGGGCTAATGCTTTAAATTGCTATAGGTTAGAAAAAAGTCTTACTTTGACCTTTTGTTGTCTGTGACACTCCAGAAATTGATTTTGAGTCATTACATTAAAGGTTTTGTTTTGTGTAGGGGAATGTTGGGAGGGATGGCTTGGATTGCTGCCTCTACTTCACCATCCACTAGGGTTCATATCCTTGCATGCATGCTTCTATCCAACACATTATCATTGTGCTATTAAAAAAGGAAACAATAGATTTAAAAGAGAACTGTCTCTAGATTAAGAGGAAATGCTTTCTGAGGAATTTGATTTGTTATTCATTTCCCAGATCTATTACTTACTAATGGTGTGACCTTGGGAAAATTTTCTCCACTGACTTCTGGTTTCCCAACCTGTAAAATTGAAGGATATGGGATTTGGATGAGATTACTGCTAAGGTTCCTTCTGATCCTATCCCAAGACCTATCATTGTAAAGATAAATGTCTTCTTACATAATTAAAGAAGTGTTTGGTATGGTCAAGCTTAATGGTATGGTTTTTCAATTAAAAGCCTAAACTCACATTATAAATAAAAGAGGATACTTTTGCACAGGAGTAACTATCTTGGGTTAAAGCCAAAGCATTTATTATTATTTAAAAATTTTACAGTTCTAAAAAGAAAATAAAAGAACAAAAGAGGCTCATTGATTTTAAGCTTAAAGAACTGAAAACCTCAAATTAAAGAAGAATAAAAGAAGCTAAAAGTAATTTTCTTTCTTAAAATTTATAGCAAATAGAAAGAAAATTAGTATCTATCTGTTATCATTTTATCTTTGGGACCATGATACATGATCCATTAATTTCCCAAACAAAATTAACCCAAAAAAGGCTAGGACAATAGGGCCATTAACAAGGCAAAGAATGGACAAGTATATCGTTGAATATGATTTTTCTTTTTCTTTTTGAGCTGCACTGAAATCTATTTACTTCTCTTTCTCTGTTTCTGTGTAACCATTCCATTATTTTCATGATGCCCTGGATTGTTAAATCTAGGTTTTAATACTTAAGCCAAAGAAATTTGAAAGTCTTTAAGTTTTTATTACCTATTCCATCTGAGTATAACTTCAAAATCCTATTTTGCTATGAAAGTCAAAATCCACAAATGCTATGATAGCCTGGCCCTTAAATCACTATACTGGAGTTCTATGATTCTGACATATGAACCCTGGCAATACCAAACACTTCCTTTTTTCCTACTTTCAGGATTGACAGACACTTGATATATGTCACAGGACTTCCCACTCTCTCACTGGCAGGAAAGCCCTACAGGGCTCTAACTGAATGTTTTTCAAAAAGTCTATCAGCCAATGTCCTTTCATCTTTGTCTCTAGGCCACAAGTTTAACGACATTCAGAAAGACGAATAAAAAATTAAGTGTCAAAAAATGGGAAAGTAAAATGGAAAGCTTATTTATCAATGCATTTTCCCTCTTTGAGTACAAATTCCTTGATTGTGTAGGGTGCTTTTGTGCATCAGACTGGTTGCTTTTCTGATGATAGAAATGATATATTCAGTAGAAAGTGATATAACAAGATGTATTGCCCACACCAGAAAGTGCTGACTCCAAAACTGTTTTCAATCATAACTTTCAAACTCTGCCCATAATTTTAGTGTATAATATGACCTTATTGGACATTTTTGGTTTGATTTCTTCCAGTAAATACTTGCTTTGCTGATAAAACATATAGACATTGTCAATATTTTAGATGGAGCTGGGATTATATCATGATGAATAACAAGGGAACAGAACGGGAATGAGTCATAGTCTAGGAACCCACTCTGAAATTTTATACCCTTGAAGATACTAACTTCAAAATAAAAGATTTGGATTTTAATTTCCTGGCAAAAAATTACTTGTGTTCTGTTTGATTATTCACATATATTGCAAAGACATGCAAGGATCAAGTCTAAAAGCAACCCTTGTAAATAGGAAACACTTTATCTCTTTAAGATGAAGGCAGGGTTCATTTCTGCTAGCTAAACCAAGTTCTCCCTAGATTAATTTTTTTTTTTTGCAGGGGGAGAATTATTTACTCCCTCCCAGTAAGAAACAACTCTCATTCTTAAAATCGCATATGTTCTATAATATTTTAATGTTACCATTAAGTCCTGAAAGGGAAAATAATGAAATCCTACTTTTGGAATGCCCTTTGGCCTTCAGGGATAGTTATTTCTGTCCCCCTGACCCCCTTTTTTGATGTTTATTAGTTTTGGACAAACTGCTTTACCCCTCTGAGCCTTAGTTTCCTGAAGAGTAAAATGAGGATAATAACACTTGCATTACCTTTGTCACAGGATTATTGTATGGAAATAATTTTGTAAGCAATAAAGCACAATTCTAAGATCGCAGGATCATGGGTCATGGATTTAGGTTTAGTGATCAGCCACCTTTTATACATATTTTTTTTTTGCTCATAAAGGTACTACATTATAAATGTTTTCATGTCCCAAGCACTACTTCTTAAAAAACCAAGTAAGAAAATAACAACTAGTGACTTAAATAATTCAATTTGTTGGCTCAGTTATCTATAATGACTGGACCTTGTAGCATTAATCCCCCTCTACCTTTGGAAATTTTTACAATTGTTTTCTTTATCTTATTTGTTTACGATGAAATCAAGGATTGGAAGTCTTGTCTATAGAAACATATTTCACTGCAGGATGGATTTATATTGAAATGCTTTCCCTGGAGTAACAGAAATGTGAAAATAATTATATATCTATATTACTGCTCAATCTATTCTATTCTTGAAAAAAATAGTCTGTGACTTTTTATTTATGAATATAGAAACTCACCCTAACTCTGATGTAAATGTTTATGTAAATATTAAAAGTACACATTTTCTCATTATTACTTTATCTTTGCTCTTTCTACCCAATTGTTGATGGAAAGATGAGGAGTCATTTATCAGTTCTGCCTTTAACAAAGTAATGAGAATTGTTTTTCTTAATAGGCAGCAATGTGGTCTCTTTACTAGTGACATATGAAGCATTTTTGGTATAGAGGGCAGCCTCAGACCAAATATATGGGTGATGAATGGATACAGGATTAGGATATGCTGAGCACCATTGAAACCTTATCTTCCTAGAAGTCTCCAGTAGTAATTCAATTTAATTGAATTCAGACACTTCTTGAGAGCCTTCTCTATATGAAACACTGCTCTAAGAAGATGCAGTGCAAAGAGTCTGGGTCTTAGTTCATCATCTGTAAAATGGAAAAATTAGAAGACTCCTTTCTAGTGCTAGGATCCTAAGTATGATGAGCATAAAGCATTTAAGCTGGCAGTTTATCTGATAAGATAGGGTACTTAAATAAATCCAGAGTATGCCTTCAAAGTTCAGTAACAGCAACAAGGTGGTGTGGCAGATAGAGCGATGGACTTGAAATTATTAAGGCTGAGTTAAAATCTAGTTCAGAAACTTACTAGTTATATGATATTTGACAAGTCACTTAAATTCTGCTTGCCTCAGTTTTCTCATTCTCAAAATGGAAATAATAATAACATCTCCTTCCCAAGGTTTTTGTAAGGATGAAATGAGATAACATTAGTAAAGCACTTTGAGAAACCGTGAAGTGTTACATAACTGCTGGTTGTTATTATTGTAGTTGAAAGAGGAATAGAAATGTGTATGGGTGATTATGATACTAACATACAATGTGGTAATTTCCTGTTTCATCCCATGACTACCACAGTGTTGCTTAATAAATGTTTATTTCATTCACTTGTTGAATTGATATGATGATTTCAAGGACAGACAGAATCAATAGGGGAGAAGGTATTGGTTTTGGAAGTGGAACACAGGTAGGCGGGTAATCAGTGCTAGAATATTATTCTTTTATCCTTTTGAAATATATTTTATATGTTTAAATTATTATTATTATTTTTTTTTTTTGCCTTTGAGAGGGCAATTGGGGTTAAGTAACTTGCCCAAGGTTACACGGCTAGTTTTTTTTTTTTTGTGTGGGTGTTAAGTGTCTGCGGCCGGAACCGAACTTGGGTCCTCCAGACTCTGGGGCCAGTGCTTTACTCACTGAGCCACCTAGCCTCCCCATATTTAATTTATTTTTAATGTAATTATTTAATTTCAATGATTAATTCCATGTAATAAAATTATGTAACTAATTTCTTAATATTTATGCATAAATATTTCATATAAATATATATTTGAAAATTATGTATTTATATATTTAAGCATTTATATAGAGCTTAAAGGGTTGCAAAGTACTTTGCCTACATTATCTCATTTGACCCTCACTATGACCCTGAAAGACAAGTACAATTGTCCCCATTTTACAAATTAAAACAAAACAAAACAAGAAAAGGCTATTGCTCAGAAAGGACAGGTGAAATGCTTTGTGTCAGAGTTGAAATTTAAGCCTAAATTTCCCTTTTCCCCGTGCCTTCATCCTTTTCCCTATTCTGTACTTCTGTCAAGGAAAAGCTTTATGGGGTTGATAACATTTGAATTGGATATTGAAGGGTGGGTAGAATGCTAAATGGCAGATATGGAGAGAGTGAGTAGCAGTAATTCCTGGCCTGGTTGCAGGGTAAACAAAGCTGTGAGAAAAGGAAATCAAAGACCATGTTAAAGGTAACTCACTTTGACTGTCATGTGCGCCCTCCCATTGAAGGCTTGTCTGTTTCTTGCAATTAATACAAGCAGCTCATCATTCTGCCTCCTATGTGAAAGACAAGAAATTTAACAGTTCACACATCTTTCTATGTGGAATCCTATATGTATATATGCAGCCCAGTGTATACCAATGGTATGAAAATCTTTTCTAAAATGAAACAAAAATTCGATTATCTATAGTAGAATGGATATCTAGAAAGACATGCAGAGTTTTCAATAAACACATAAGCAGTGTGGCAATAAAAAATGAACGTTATTCTAGGAGTCAGCATATCTAGACCTTAGTTTCATCTTTGCTAATGACTGGCTATGTAGTGGTCCTGAAAAAGTGATTCTCTTTGGGCCTCAGTTTAGAAATCTGTAATATGAGTAGAGGATTCTCAATGACCTGTATGATCCCTTCCTACTTAAAAAAAAAAGTTCTATCACTCAGAAGTTTAAGTTCATACAATTTTAAATCTAATTCTAAATGGTTTAAATGAGTGGAGTAACAAAGGATTACATAAATAGAAAAGAAGTTAGATGTTGAAAGGTGAGTTGTGCTTGGTGTTACTCAATAAACAAAAAGTGAGGGGAGAGAAAGAGTTTTCTTTCCCAATATAGCTGAGTTTTAAAAGATAACCTTTAATGAATTTGTTTTCCAAAGTGATCTAGGTCTGATAAGGACAAATTTTCAATTGGATTATAAATTCATCAAATTAATAAATCAACAAGCATTTATTAAGTCCCTACTATGTGCCAGGCCCTGTACAAAGTGCTGGATTACATATTTAGAAGTCTAATAACTAGACTGTAAAATAATTATAAATGAAAGAATATTGCTTTTAGAATAATTCAGAAATGGAATGGTTTGTCTTTGGAGAGAGCAAACTCTCCCTCTCCCCTTGACCTGTGAAAGTCTTTTAGTGAAAACTGGGTTATAACTTGTGGAATATTCTAATAAAGGTTGGATGATGGCTTATAGAATATTCTAGTAAAGACTACATGATAACTTATGGAATATTCTTGTAAAGGTTGAATGATGACATGGAATTTTCTAGTAAAGCCTAGATGATGACTTCTATAGAATATTCTAGTAAAGGCTAGATGATGACATGGAATATTCTAGTAAGAACTGAAGGATGGCTTGTGGAATACACCATTGGTGGGATTGTTAAGATTCCAGGTTGGACTAGTTGGCCTTCCTTTCAACTCTGACATTCTGTGATTCAATGAGTAATTCAGAAAATTCTGTAGCCTCCAGTGAGTAGGAATAAATAATTGTTAATAAACTTAAAATACAAAAAAGAAAACAGCATATTCACTATTCCCTTACCTTGTCAGAAAAAAAAAATGCTTAAAGCATTTCATGGCAATGGTTACTTGAAAAAATAACTTTATGAAGATAATTCAACTTTTATCACTAGTCTGGAGACAGTCAGCTGTTATAGGTTGCAGCACCTTTAGACTACTAAGATGCTGATGGCAGACTAGGAAAGAATCAGCCTTGAAATAAGATGTGGTTAGCACATCTTTTTGGGAGCAGCTAGCATATGGAGGAGAGAAGCCAGGGAAGACTTGACTTTAGCCAAAATATTCTGCCAGAGCATTCCAAGACTACTGCCCTCTACCTGTAGTCATGCTTACATAAAGGTCTCCTACCTATGTGAGGCAGTAAGTTGGCACAATGGGTAGACTTCTGGCCTTGGTATCAGGAAGGCTCCAATAAGTGTGAGGAAGACTAATTATCTATATCACGCTGGGCAAGAAACTTCACCCCTTCTTTACTCAGTTTCCTCAACTGTAAAATGGAAATAATAGCATCTATCTTGCAGGATTGGTTTGAGGATCAAATGATATATTTTTAAAGGGCCTAGAACAGCATCTGGTACATAGTAGGGGCTTAATAAATGCTTAATTCTTTCCTTCCTAGTATCATGCCCTCTTGTTCTTCTTGTTCTGTCCCACAGCTACCTTTTGTAGCCATAGTTCTGAAATCAACCCTTCAGCTCAGTTTCATTCTCTTCTACTTTGCCTAAGTCATGACCCTAAAGACTGACTCATTGGCATATATTACAGCACATAAGCATCCCTACTGTGACTCATCCCTAGAACCATCCCTTGCTGGTTGTAGACAGTTTATTGGTGATAGTGGTGATGGGAGAGTAGGGCTGGGCATCACTATTTCAGGTCTCATTAATTGGGCAAATTCTTCAAAATGTGAAGTAAGTACAAAAAAAATGTTTTCCCTTTTCTTTAGGGAAAACCATCTCATGTAACTAACTTGGTATCTCAAAACCACTCAGTCTCCTTAAGGAACTTAAGGTCTTAATGCCAATGGCCAAAGACAAAGTTGTTTTTTTTTTACAAGGGACCAGTAATTTTTTAATTCATGTTTAGAAATACATCTGTGCTTTCTCTAGTATGTTTAATGTCTTGACTTTCCTATCATAAAATAGTTTAGATGACATATTTCAAACACATATTTGCAGAATGGTACATGAAATTTCATTTCAAATAGTTTGATATAACATCAAGGACCTATATATGTGAGTTTAGTTACTGGAGGCACCACTTAATTTATACAACAGTCTTAAAGACAAGATCCCCCCAAATTCAGAGTATTTAATTAGTCTGCATTTTCTCAAAACCATAGCTCATTGGTTTCATCCTATTAAAAAATGAAAATAAAACAAGACAAAAAACACAACTCTTTATAAGTCAATGAAAGGATGCAAGTCAAATATACAGGCATTGAGGCATAGAGATCCACTGTAAAAGTTGAAACGGGCATGGGAGAAAATATGGGGGAGAGCAGATTGGAGGTGGGGATATCCTCTGGGACTGCTGTTTCGGGGGTATGGGTGGGAGTAAAACGGGGAGAAAATTTGTAACTCAAAATCTGGCAGAAACGAATGATGTAAATCAGCAGTTAATAAAGCATTTAAATTTAAAAAAATAAAAAAAAATAAAATGTTATTGTCATTATAAAAAAAATTTTATTTAATGTAGTAGCATAGTAAGTAAAGCAGCAATATTTCTCAATTAAATCTGGGCCATGGTCTGCCATAAATATGCACACCACCAGGGAGAAGAATGGACTCAAAGAGAGCATACATGTGACCAAGGTAAATTTATGGAGGAAAACTCATACCTCTGATGTTGCTGGCCTTCTCATGAATCCAGGCAATATCTCTTCAGCACTCCCACTTAATGGTCTCTCATTGTATGTAGTCTTTATCATATACAGAAGAGAAAAGGAAATAAGCATTTATTAGGCCCTACTGTGTGCCAGGAACTGTGATAAGTGCTTCACCAGTATTCTGGTGAAGGTAGTTATTATTCTTATCCCCGTTTTAGAAATGAGGAATCTGAGGTTAATTGATTTGCTCAGGTTCACATACCTAATAAGTTTCTGAGACTGAATTTGAACTCAGTTCTTTGTGTCTCCAGGCCCAGCACTCTATCCACTATGCCACCAAGCCGCCTATGGACTTTGCTGGACACCTGCATACTTTGCTGGAGCTATACTCTTGTTTTCCCCATGGCTGGTTTTCATGTGACTCCAATTGCTTCGCAGAGCCTATGGTTACTGAAGTATATATAGTAACAGAGGAGAAAAAGAGGTGGACCTCATTATTAACAGATTAACAATTCAGTTTGAATCCAAAGTCAAGGTTCTATCTTCTTCCTCACAGGCAAAAGAAAGTATTGTGATATTGTTCTTATTGCTTAAGGCCCAGCAGCAACAAATCACATCATGTTGGTGGGAGGTTTTTTTGGGGGGGAGGGGAGGATTAGGAGGAAAACATGTGGCTTTCTTCTGTAGAGTATCTGCCTATTTCTTAGAACCTTAACTGGCTGAATTGAATGTTGACTTTACAGAATACACAGTGATCTTTGGAGCACAGAACTACCATTGCTAGTCATTGTTAAGATTGCTTTTGGGGTGGTTTATATTTCTTGGTCACCAAAAACAGGATCTCCCTCAGAAGTCTCTATCTGACTAAAGGTCTAAAATCCATGTTACCTCTTGTTTAATTTTTGATTATCAGATTATATTTAGTAATCTTTTAGATGCAAATCTTCTAGATGGATGCAAGGGAATCTAAAGTTACTGCCTGGTTTCTAAAGTCCATATTTTTTTTTTCTTGTTTTTGTCTCCCCTGCAAATGAATCAGAGGGATAAAAGGCACAGGTATAAAACTTAACTCAGGAAAGAAGGTCATGTTCGGATTTACTGCATTTCTAGTCTTTCTTATGCAAATGTGGCTTGCAAACCTTTACTAGATTTGAACTTGCCTTACTTGAGGAATAGTATGTAATAAAATGAGGTGTAATAAGACCTTTGTTCTAACCTTTTATTTGCCATTTGCTAGAAACATTTTAGGAAATTGGTGACTTTCTGAGTTTCAATTTTATGAAAGATTTGTGAAAATTAGATGAAATAATGAACATGAAAGCAATTTGAGAACTAAAAATGTGTAAGAATGGAAACAGAACTGGTTTTGTATTTAGAGAAACTAACTTGGAATCTTGGCTTCAGCATTTCCTAGGTGTGTTATTTTGGGCAGACAAGATACAGTCATGTAGCAAGTCAACAATTGTTCATTAAGCTTTCCATATATACCAGGCTCTTGGCTAAGCACTGGAAAAATACATAGATAGATAGAGATAGAGATGGAGATGGAGATGGAGATAGAGATGGATACACACATTTATTTATGTAGCAATATTATATATACACACATATATAAATGCACATACATATATGTGTGTAAACATGTATGTATGTATAAATACATAAATAGATGTATATGTAGTGCATATGCATACATATAGCCATACACATATACAGATATAGATAAAGATATATAATGCATAACTTTAAATAGTTTACATTCTAATTGGGTAAGACAACGAAAAAGAAAAGTGGGGAGATAACATGGCAGAGTGGAGTCGAGATGAGTAAGTACATGCCATGGCTAACCAGAGCACTTCTTGGGAGTCCAGGTAGGAAATGAGCAGTAAGAGGGAGGGGCTCCAGCTACAGAGGCATGTTCCAGGGTGAGAAGGCAGTTAGGACACTGTACAGAAAGAAGCCCAGAGAGTTAAGAGCAAAGCCAGGACAGAAATGAAGGAGGGATTTCTGTGGTCCTCTGTTTCCTCAGCTTTAAAATAAAGCGCTTGAACTTGATGTTCTATAGAGTATCTTCTTTCCCTAAATCTTAATAATCAATCTTCTTCAGACACTGTGCTAGATAGACACCCAAAATTAAAATCAACCCTGCTGTCAAGGAGTTTATATTCTATCAGATAAAATGGGATGCTATAATCCTCTTTTATGACTAAATGTGGATTATTAGATAATAGTTACAACAAGGAAGAAAAAACAGCAAAATTACAAATAATGGATATAATTCATTGTAGAAGGATGATTATTTCTTATATTAAGACTATGCTTTGATTTTAAACATTTGCATGTAAATTGTCTAGTAAGAAATAAAATATATATGGAAGCAACTGCATTAAAACTTGTTACAATGCACTTATGACCCACAAAACCTGAGTAATTTAATTTGAACCAGTTTTTACAATTGAGATGGGAATTTAAGGCAGCCCTTGATGAATGGATTCATTGTTTTTGCCTGATATATACAGCCTATATTGGGATTTAGCAGTAAGTTATGTATTTTGTAAATTACTTGATTAATGTTAAATATTATAATTATTTAATGTGGGATCATAGATAAGTCTTGAACTTTCCTGACTGGCTGAACTCTCTGGATCTTTATCTCTGCCTATATAATGAGACTATGCATCTATTAATATCCTTCATCTGCTCTGGGAACCTAAACCTTGTTCATTCTGTCAAGTTAACTTCAATCTCCAGACTCATTACACTTTATCCAGTACTTAACATTATCTGCAGGTGATTTATGTGAATGCTTCTAGTTTCTCCTTTTGACAATATATGTCCACCAGCCCCTTCCAGTTTAACCAAGCTCCCAATTTTGGTTTGTCCTAACACACTGTTGACCATGATTTAGTATTAACAATTGTGACTTCCCTTTCCCATGAAAACATCAAAACCTCACTCTTTTCATCCTTTTTTATCTCCTTTTTTGCCCTCTGACTTCTTTTAATACAATCTAATAGGAGGAAAGGGAAGAAGGATATGGATGGTACTGGTTAGAAGATTAGAAGGGCAAAAAGAAGAATAGATAAAGTGATCTGAGAAACATCACACATTGCCAGGGCAGTGTGAAGTAAGTAACTACATCACTATTGACTGAATACAGACAAAATCTGTATACAGACATGCTTTTTATTTTTCTCTTAGCATACAGGAAAACAAACTAATTTTATGGTTTCAAATATTTTCTTCATTATACAGCTTGCTTATTAAATGGCCTATCTTGCTTTCCAGGTGGTTTTGTTTGTTTTCTCCTTCCTTTGAAAATTTAGATTGAATATATTATCATCATTAAACAAGTCATATAAAGCATTCATACTTTTTAAAGAAACCAAAACCCTAGAGCCCATGCAGCTCCCTAAAGTTTTCCTACCTAGGGTCCTCTAAGTTCTAAAGAAAACACTACTGTTCCTTTATTGCTTTAAACCTAAATACAACTTTGCGTTGAACTGATAGTTCCCAAGGCAGAGAAAAGACTGGAGGGAAAGCAATTGAATGAATCCATTCATTGCTAATTTCCCCACAGAGTTCTGTTATGTACTGAAGTTCTTAGAAATCCAGAATCTACTTAAGTCCTGTTTCTCATGGTGCTGTCTTGCATATCCAGTTGTCTTTTCTTTGAGTTTAACATACAGTAAGCATATTTTAAAAAAATAAAAAATTATGCTTCACTTAATCAAACTTGTGGTACTCTATCTAGTTTATCAATTTATACTATTGCTTGGACAGTGGCTCATATAAAATGAAATGAAAGCTACAAATAAAAGTAATAATATTACTCCTACTTATTGGTTCAATGAAACAAGAAAAGCCACAAGCTATAGCAGCTTGCGAATCAGTGTGTTTCTTGTTGAATTGCGGCTTTCTGCTCTTGGGAAAAAGGTAATTCATGCAACCTTCCCCTTTCCAAAAGCTCCTGGGATCTTTCCCCTGCAGAATAGAATGTATTAAGTGGAAATGTTTCATGTTTTGCCATTATTCCAATCATAGATTTATAGTTGGACAAGACCTTATAGATTGCTCCATATGCCACATTTTGCAGAGGAATTAACTGAGTCACAGAGAGTTTACCTGACTTGCTCAAGGTCAGATTAATAATAAACAAAAAGACTAGTTCTTTTTTCTACAAATCTGACTTTCATTTGAGTGATGCTATGTTGCCACAAGCCCTTTAGTCAAAATAAAGCGGATTTTTTTTTTCTCACTGTACTAGCATGAGACATAACAGGCTGCACTTTTAAAGGCAGCCTCACATGAGTGTCACAATATCCTCATGAACAGACTTTGTTGATATATTATCTTCTATTGACCTGTGAAGAAAGTAAGGCCCAGTGAAAAGAAGTGAGTAGGTAGATGAGGCATCAGAAATTCAGTGGGTAAAAGTATAGAATTTGAAGTTAAAGTCTGGTGTTGAACTCTGGCTCTGATCCTTCTTATGTATATTATTTTTTTTTGACGTTTTTTTTGGAGGGCAATTGGGGTTAAGTGATTTGCCCAAGGTCACACTGCTAGTTTTGTGTTAAGTGTCTGAGGCCACATTTGAACTCAGGTCCTCCTGACTCCAGGGCCGGTGCTCTGTTCACTGCACCACCTAGCTGCCCCTTCTGTTTATTATTTTATGAAAGATATTTACATCTATAGTACATAGTTTCCTCCCCTGGGAAGTGAGATAGCTGCACCAGATGACATCTGAGGTTCCTCCCAGCTCCAAATCTTTGGTTTTGTCAAAGTTCATATAGCTATAGATGACTGAGCTGGAACTAGGACTCAATTTTGACTTTTACCCATTCTAGTACACCTCTATCATTTAGCACATTTAGAAATTAAATATTAACAGCATAAACTATGGCTTGTGTATCCTACCAAGGTCTCAGTAATTATTCTATAAAAAAAGAAAAGAAAATAAGGCAGGACAACCTAATCATATGGATGCTGAATATTTTTGGTGTTAATTTTAGTTATATTTTATACCTCATAATGATGGGGTAACTGGGGTCTAAATGATTTTGTAAAACCAATTTGTAAAACCAGTTTGTACAATTGTAACTGCAATTTGTATTGTAAAATTGTAATCTGTAAAATCCCTTTCCCAGCCTCAAACTCTACCCCTTCCCCCTAGCTGCACTCTGCCTAGGCAACAATTTATGACTCCTTTGTTCTTACTTAATCTCTTCATGTCTCCTCTGGTCTGGCCCAAATACTCCTTTGTCTTTGCCTCATGTCTCCTCTGGTCCAGCCCAAATCTCATCTAAACTATCTATGCACTAAAGTCACAAGTTCCTCCTGATCAGCTCTAACCTTTATCTATGCACTGAGGTCCCTTCCTTCAGGTCAGCCCTGACAACGGCAGCCCTACCTTTTAAAAGTAAAAGCATGTACCCCTCTCACTCACAGGTCCCCTAAAGTACTCTTGCCCGCTTCTTATAGAAGTGTAACAATAAACTTCTACAACTCTCACTCCAATTAAGCCTGAGACCTTGAATTCTTTCCAGACGCTATTGCAGGTTTTCTGGTCTTAGATAAGATAAGAATTCCTGCTGAAGCTAGAGAGAGCCATCCCTCATCAATAATATGTAAACTAAATAAATCAAAACTATCTGACATGAAATTTTTAAAGTGGGAAATTAAATTTTATGTTACCTGACTTGAAGTTACAACATTCTTTTGCCCTCAGTAAACATATTTGCCTTGATTCCAAAGAGATGGAGTCAACTCCCTTGTAGAATTCAGGTCATAAAAACCTGTAGAAATTGTACAATCCACATTCTCTCCCTCCCCCTCAACATTTTCATATAAAGAAACTGAATCTGAGAGAAATTAAGCGATGTGCCCAAGGTCCCACAAATAGTACACAAATGTTGTCTGTTCACTGTGCCTCATTTACCCCTCCTGTAACTGTCATGAGGGTAGATATGATACCTCATTTATCTTTTAAGTCCATTTCTTGGCCTAGCCCATAGGAGGTTAACTATAATTATAATGGCCATAAGTGTGGGTAAGGTCTCACAGACCTCTTTAGCAGCATTCGACTTGTTTTGTGATTTTTTTTTAATGGTAAAGATTTTTTTAATGTTTGAAAATTACATAGGTCCCTTAACTGTCAGATTATTCTACAATTCCAGAACACATCATATAAAGGGCTGCACTTTGCAAAACATTACAGGATTTGCCATCTGGACATCTGAGAGGCTTAAAGTTTCTTCTCTCACAAGTAACTATAACATTTTAAGAATTGCTTAATGCCTCACTGACTCAGTTTCTTCCTCTGTAAGAGAAGAGGGCTCTAATACAGACTGATAAAACTGGAAGGAATTTTAAGAGATCATTTCTAGTCTCATCCTTTCATTTTATTCTTAGGGTCTGTAATGGGATGGTAAATTTAAAGATCCTCCTCACCCCTAAGCTAAAGTGCACCTGGAGCCTGGGGTGGGAGGCTTGTTTTTCAGTAGATACTTCTTGATTGGCCAGTAAGTCAATAAGGTTGTTAACATTCTCTGAGCCAGGAGAAGGCTATATAAGCCCTGATCTGTAGCTTTGTTTTGGGGCTCACTTTGAGAAGTGTTCTGTGATTTGATATGGATTCTGGGAAGCCGTTGTCCAGAGGCCCCCAGCTTTGAAAAACCCAGATGTTGAAACCCAGATGTTGATTTGGTATGGATGTAATGGCTGGACAGTTTGGAAAGCTGTCTACTTGATCTGTTTCTGTCTTGATAATTCTGCCTGTATACTTTGAAGTTCCGGGTGCTGACCTTTTTCCCCTGAACAAGGTAAACAATACATGTTTGACTGATTAAAGTAAGCTTGTTAACCCATTTTGAGTTGCTTTCCTTTACCAAAGCAGATCCAAGAACCTGTGTTGGCAGCAAACCCTGAGGACACTTGGGGTGCTTGCTGCTACAGGGTCATTGAGGAACAGAGAAATACAAGGATTTGACCCTGGTCACATGGTAAATAGATGAGACAGATCTTCCGAGTATCCTGACAATAATTATAATACCATAATTTTTTCCAGGGTGAACACTAGAACTGATTCTTCTCTAATTACAGATCATATTTATGTATCACATAAAGATCTATGAAGTTCTCCCCTCATAAAAAAACCTCTGACCTAGGTAATCTAAGTACTGACCCCATCTTAAGGATGATGAAGCCAATGCTCCCTGAAAAGATGTCCTTAGTTATATAACAGATATTAGAATTCAATTCTTGAATCCAGGTTCCAGTGGATTTGCTGCTATTTTTCACTTTCTCTTATGGATTTATGATTTCAGAAAATCTTTCAACAATCTATTGGAAATCCTCACTACTACTCACTTCTTCCTAGCTGATTTAATCATGGAAGTGTGTAAGGAAAAAAACAAAATAAAACAGGATTTGTGAGATTAAATCCCCTTTTACTTTTTTAGAAAAAAAGTCTGTTTTATAAAGTGAAGGAATGCCCCGCGCTATCACTTTGATTCCAAAGTAGTTTTTAAAGCTTACGAATACTGCATATAAGTTATTTCAGTCATAACTCATGTAGGTAAATTTTTTTTAAAAAACTGATAAGTTCTCTTTTTATGTGAAGAGCAATGGATTCTATAGGACTCATGGGGGCTTCTTTGGAATATGGATTTTGCATTTGTCCTTCAAAAGAAAGAATAAAAAACAACCAGACAGAAGAAAAGCAGATATTGTGAAATAGTAGTTGGCCATTGGATCGCAGTCTCAGCTCTACCATTAACTTTCCATATGAAATCAGGAAAATTATTCAGCCTTTCATATTTTCTGTATCCAATATGTAAAATGGAAATAGTAATACTTGTCTTTACTATCAGAATCTTTTAAAAAACATTTTCAATAAGGTTTGGAATATTTGCAGATAGATATATTTAGTATTATCTAGTGTCCATGCTGGAAATACTGTTTACTATTTATAAGAGTAGGCAAAATTCAAAGTTTTGGGTACCTGGATATTTAGTTGGGGTTTCCATCTGATCTAACCCCCAAAATTCTTATTCTTTATCATGTCTTATGAACAAAAGGTGTAATGTTCCTCTCTATATAAAATAAGCTGTATACTAAGTAGTGATTTAGATAATAGGCAGTTATCACTGTTTTGCTAAAAAAGTGACTACATGGAGTGGGGGGGGGGGGGGAGCCAAGATGGGGGATTAAAAACGGGAACTTGCTTGACCTCTTCCCCCAAATACCTGTAAAATATGACTCTACATAAATTTTAGAGCTACAGAATCCACAAAATGACAAGAGTTAAACACATCTCCAGCTGAAGACAGCCTGGCAGGCTGACACCAGGCTGGGAACAGAGTGCAGTCCTGTGTGGGATGCACCAGCAAAGACCCAGCTAGAGTAGGCCTCAGGGGACTGAATCACTGTCAGCTGTGGTAGTTTTCAGACTTTTAAACCCCAAAAAAACCAAAGCCAAATTAAAAAGTCAGTAGGAAAACTCTGTTGGACCTGGGTAGGAGAAGATCTTGATCATGGCCTCAGCCCTGGAGCAATGGAGGTGGAAGTAGTGGCTGCTTCTGGAACTCCAAGTCCTCAGATGCGGGTGGATCATGTGGCTAACCAGAGGGCAATGGCAGGGATCTCTTTGCTGGTGCTGAAATAGGATTCTCTTGCTTTACCCTCCTTGGTTCTTGGTCTTAGATGGTGGTTAGGGGGTGAGGAGGACCACTGGTGTGGCAGAACTTGTGGTGGTTGTAGAAAGGGATTCCTCCTCACAGATTTGAGACAGAAAAGAGGGCTTGTGGTCAATCTCAAGCCAGACCACAGGCCAGCCTCTCCTTTGATCATATCACCTTAGAAGAACTGAAAATTTACAGGTGCCTAGAAGTAGCTCTGACAATGACTGCGCAGAACCCCAGAAATTTAGGACAGAGCACTCTCCACTTTGGAAGCAGAGTCCTACCTTGGCAAAGCACTCAAAAGTCATGTAATTGACTAAGAAAATGAGCAAACAGAGAGGAAAAAAAATCAGACTATAGAATCATTCTTTGGTGACAAAGAAGAACAAAACATACAACCAGATGAAAACAACAAAGTCAAAACTCTTTCTTCATCAAAAGCCTCCAAGAAAAATATAACTTTGGTCACATTCCATGGAGGAGTTCAAAATGGATTTTGAAAATAAAGTAAGAGAAATAGAGGAAAAACTGGGAAGAGAAATGAGATTGATGCAAGAAAATCATGAAAAAAGGATCAACATCTTACCCTATATGAATGTAAGGGGTAAGGGATTAAGGGGTGATTAAGGGGGTAATAGAAGGGAGGGCAGAATGGGGGAAGGAATAATCAGTATGCATGCCATATTGGGGTGGAGGATAGGGGAAAAAATTTGGAACTCAAAATCTTGTGGAAATGAAGGTTAAATAAATAAATAAATTCTGGGGGCTAAAAAGTGACTACATGTCAGTCACAGTTGTTTTAAATTATCTTTCAAATGGGTGTCATTGTAGAAAAGTATTCCTTACTGTCTTAAACCCCACATACTCTGTACCAAATCACTTGCCAAATCTTGCAATTTCTTTTTCTGTTTTTGGAGGGGAGAAGACAGGACAATTGGGGTGAGGTGACTTGCCCAAGGTCACATAGCTGGCAATTGTTATGTGACTGAGGCTGGATTTGAACTCAGGTCCTCCTGACTCCAGGGCTTTTGCTCTATTCACTGCACCACCTAGCCACCCCATAAAATCTTGCAATTTCTATTCCACCACATTATCCATGTCCAACCCTTTCTCTTTAGTCTTACAGCTATCATCTTACTTCAAGCCCATATCACTCATGTCCTCCTCTCCACACATATAACCTATATTGAATTACTTGTCTTCTCAATGGGAATTGGTGAGGAGGGAAGAAGAGAGAGAAGCTGGAACTCAAAGTTTAAAATCAAATGTTAAAAAAATTGTTTTTACATGCAACCAGGAAATAAGATGTACAGGTAATAGGGTATAGAAATCCATCTTGCCCTACACAAATGTAAGGGGTACCCTTTACTCTTAGTGACTCAAGTCTCTCCCCAATTTTGCCATCCTACACACAGTTGCCTAAGTAATTTTCCTTAAGCTCAGATCTAAGTTACTCTTGTACTGTTGAAGTTTTAAAACTGTTTGAAACCTTGCTTGAACCTATCTTTCTACCCTCAATGGATATTACTCCTCATCTTGTACTTTGTCATCCAACCAAACTGGCATTGTCTGTGTTCCTCACACATAACACTACATTCCCCATCTCTATAACCCTTTACTCTGGATATCACCTCTCTTCCTGAATCTCTTTCTTATTTCACAACATTGTTCAGATGCTACTTTATTATTATATAAAACTTTTCCACTCCTGCCTCACCCACCTCCCTCTTCCACCTATCCTCTCATCCCCCATCCCATTGGGTTATTGGAGACAATTACTAGTGTCTTTCCTCTATAGCTACCTTTTAGCCAACTGCTTTGTATTTTTAAAAAGTATTCATTTTATACTTATATATGTACTAGTTATTGCCCTTATTTGACAGAGAGACTCTTTTTGAATAAGGATATTTCATTCATGTAACTTAAATCCCCAGCCTTGGCACCATTCCTAGTGTATAGTAGACACTTGATAAAAACTTGTTGATTGAAAGAACTAACTTACATTTAGACATTCATGACTGAGAACAGGATGCTATGATGAGTGATGTTTGTATTCTTAAAAGCCTTTTTTTTTAAATCATAGTAATCTATCTTTGATGTTATTTTTCAAGTTTAAAAAATTGACTTATGTATTTTAGACATCAAAGTTATTTCCCAATATACCCTGTTGCCACTGCCATGCCCCCTTATTCCATTCTTGTAACAAAGATATACAATTAAGGGGCAAAATGGCTATATCTAACAGTGTATTAGGCGTACTTCTTTCTTCTTTTCCACAAAATCTGTGATAGCGTACTATAAGCAAGAAAGCACGTTTTAATCATCTGTTCTCCAATATCACAGAGTGCTAGGCAATGCAGGAAATAGAGGGCAGGGCCTGAAGTCAGGAAGACTCATATTCCTGAGTTTAGGTCTGGCCTAATACACTTACTAGCTGTTTGATCGTGGGCAAGTCACTTAACTCTGCCTTAGTTTCTTAAACTGTAAATTGAGTTGGAGAAGGAAATGGTAAACCACTCCAGAATCTTTGCTAAGAAAACCCCAAAAGGGGTCACGAAGAGTTAACGTAACTGAAAAATGATTGAACAAAATCTCCAACATCACAGCTTCTCATTGTGATTGAGATGGATTTGGCTGCCTTTTAGCATTTTTTCTTTATATTATTGTAATTGTGAATATTGGTTTCCTGGTTCTGCAATTAGCTCTGCATAAGGCCATGAAAGTCTTTCCTTGTGGTTTTTGTTTGTTTGTTTTGCTTTTTGCCCTGAGTTGTTTATTGTTCCTTACAGCATAATAGTATTCCATTACATTAATAATACACAGTTTGTTCAGCCATCCCCCAATATATGTTAGGTATTTTGTTTATATCTATGAATCGCCATGTATTTATAAAGCTCCTGCCACTTGCCAGGGACTGTGCTAGGTTTTGGGTATATGAGTACAAAGAACAGTAACAAGTATTTGCAATGGCCTCTAACATCCTAATGCAAGGGACAATAGGATAGACAACAAAAAAGAGTATAGAACAAGTTTAAACACATACATTTATGCAAAATAAGATTAAACAGATACAGTCAGTGACAAAAGAAAAAAAAAGACATCCCTATAAAGTGTAGGGAACAGTGGATGGATTACCACTTCCTTGTGCTTTTATTTTTTAACAGGGGTACGGATTCCTTAGAGAGTACCCATGCTGAAATAATAATAAAAACTATAATAATAATGATTTTAAAAGTTAAAAATGTTTATTGTTCAAACTTCCTGATCTCCAGTGGAGACCAGTCGTGTCAACATCTGCCATTCCCTGTTTCAAACTGTAGTGGAAAGTACATTCAAATTAATCTCCAGTCCTGATCTTGCATTAGATTTCTTTCTTTCAGGGATAGGAAGAAATTAAACTCCTTGGGTCATTAAGGAATTTGGTCCTCTTGTAAGCAAAAGACTTCATAATTAAAACTTTAAATTTCTAACAATTTTTTTAATAAATAACAATATTTTATTTTCCCCAATCGCATGAAAAAAATAACTACCTTTTTTTTTTATTTTGAGTTCAAATTCTCTCCCTCACCCTTCCTTAGTAATGAGTGAGCCACTTAGGAGATATATGATTTCCTAAGGTCATCTAGCGAGTATGTGTCAAGGACAGAACTTGAACCCAGGACTGAAGCCAGTTTTCTAGCCTCTATATCATGCTGCCCCTTGGTGTGCATAAATATAAGAATATGTGAAATCTCTTCTACTTTGAGGATATTTCATCATACCTTATAATTTGAAATATATAATTTTATTTGTTCTACCATCCAAAGTGAAATTAACTACTTTCTGTCTTGGTAAGTAAGGCACCACAAGTCCAATTTCCCTCTCTCTCCCAGCTAAGTGTGTTCCATGAGTGACTTAACACTAAATTTAAATACAGAAAAATGTCTTAAAAGTATCTGATGAATTACTTTGATCAGGGTACAAGCTGTTGTCATTCCTTCAAATCCATGTTATTTTAATTAGTATCAATTCACTTAAAATTTTTTTGAACAAATACAAGTGTGAGTGAAAACATTTGCGTTTATATACTTACTTCCAAATTAAATAGTTACTTATAGTTACTTCCAAATTGAATACTAGGTGAGCTATTAAAAAATATTACTGACAATAAGGCATTTGTTTAGTTGTGTGTGGGTATATGTGTGTATAAATACATACATACCCACCTACCTACATATACACATAAATTCATTTTGTTATGGCAATATGAGTCTGTTGTTTTTGGCTAGCTTCTTGTTAATACTGCTGAGTTATGCCACTTCATCCTACGATGCTGTCAGGTTTCTGAAATTAAATATGGCTTCATGTGGATCACTTAGGTCTGAAATACAGAGCACTGGCCTATGAAAACAAGAGATCTGTTTATTTTTTCTTTCTTCTTCAGTTCTGCCACTTAGTGGTTCATCTTGGAAAAATGACAACTTCACTGTGTCCCTGTTTCCCCATCCATAAAAAATGTCCCATAGCCAACTATAATTAATGAAAACTTACCAGTGAGGTCACAAAGAAGTAATCCCCTGTTGGCCTAGCTGCACACAACAACTTTTTGATGATAGCCAGTGGGCAGAAAAGGTGAGAATGAATGAGCCTAGCTTTTAGAAATTAAGGGTGGTTGTGAATTCTGGTTACTTATACAGGAAAAAAAATGAATGAGGAAAATAGAGCATCCAAAAATAAAGATGAAAATTTAGGATTAAAACTGGAAAAAACAAACAAACAAACAAATAAAAATCAAAGATAAAGGAAAAAGTCAAAAAACAAATGAAGATCCCAAAGTAAAATCTGAACAGGTTCATACAACAAGATAAAGTGAGCTCCCTCTCATTTCACAGTTGTAAGTCCAAACTGGCAAGGGAACTACAATATCCCCATGTCCTTTACTCCTCCCCAAGGCCACCAAGGCTATGGTCACTTGTGCCATGCATTCCTAAAAATGTGAATTAAACAAATATAAATGAGAAATAATATAAGTGGAAGGAGAGAGTCTATTAAGTGGGCATGTGGATAGAAAGAAATTTATCGGTACTTGAAAAGTTTAGGTTGGGGTATCAAATAAAATTAAAATATAGTAATGTAAGACACACAAAGGAAAACAGTTCCAGATCATTTTAGATAAAAGTGACTTCCAAATCACTTTATTGTTCATTAAATGATTAACTGAATTTTAACTTGTCTATCAATATAAAATGTTTTCAAGATTTTTATTGATATAAAATTGTAGTAGTAAAAGTCTTTATATAGCATTCACTATGTGCCAAGCTCTGTGCTAAGCAATTTACAATTATCATCTTATTTGATCCTCACAACAATCCTGGGAGGTAAGTGCTAATACTATCCCCATTCAACAGATCAAGAAAGTGAGGTAAAGAGAGGTCAAGTGGGTCACACAGCTTGTTAAATATCTGAGACCAGAACTGAAATCTAGTTTTCCTGATACAGTACAACATAGTTCTCCCTCTAATTTTTCTTAATAGATATCTATCTCTGTCTGTCTGTCTCTTTCTCCCTTTCTCTCTTTCTCCCTCTCTTTATTCCTCCCTCATATACACATATTTGTGTGATTGTGTGATGTGTGGTATATGTATAAACATACATATATGTGCTGTATCTGTATTTATTGATGCTGTACAAATTTGCATATGTAATCTACATATGTCATAGATAAATTCAAGTATGTGTGTTTGTGTGTATGTGTATGCATATATATATGTGTATATATATATATACATATATATATATATATATACACACACACACCCACACCCACAAACACGTTTTGTTTCCTCCTCCCCCTTCATTTTTTCCTCACAAATTTGGAAAGCAAGGGGTTTTATTATCCTCATTTCATAGATGTTAAAAGTAAGGCAGAGAAAGATTAAATAACTTTCCTAGAGCCATACAATTTTCTGAGACTAGATTTGAACGGTCTTCATGACAGTAAGCCCAGTATTATATCTTCTGTGCCACCAGTCCCTTCAGTTAATTATCTCTACCATAGGATCTTTCCCTAACGACTCCACAAACTTCTTCTAACTTTTGAGAAGCCTGCACTCAAATGGGATCATTCTGTACCACACCAAGACATATCAAGGAGCAGAGATTGTGGTACCTAAGGTCAAAAAATCTGAGTTAGCTGGGGCGGCCAGGTGGCTCAGCGAGTAAAGAGCACCGGCTCCAGTGTCGGGATGACCTGGATCAAATCTGGGCTCAGATACTCAGCACCACATTTAGAAATAACTGGCCGTGTAACCTTGAGCAAGTTACTTAACCCCAATTGCTTAAAAAAAAATCCGAGTTAGAATCCCACCTCTTCTTCTTACTACCTGTATGACCTGGGACCTCAGTTTTAACAACAGTAAAATGAAGGAGTGAACTGAATTATCTCCTAGGTCTCTTCCAGCTCCATGAATTAATGATAATCTTGTTAGATTAATAATTTATGCTAAATATAAATGTAGTTTGTAGAGAAAAATTAAGAAAAATGTAGCAATTGAGCTCAGACTACTTTTCCTTAACCTCACAAGTAAGATTTATTTTTCTTTGTCTTTTGTAAAACAATGTTTTTTTTTCCTTTCAATTACATATAGAAAAAGGTTTCAACATTAATTTTTTAAGGTTTTGAATTTATTTATTTTTCTCTCTCCATCCTTCCCTTCCTCCCTCCCCAAGATGGTATGCAGTCTGATATAGGCTATATAAGTACATTCCTATTAAGCGTATTTTCACATTAGTCACGTTGTATAGAAGAATTAGAACAAATGTGAGTAACCATGAGAAAGACAAACATAAAACAAAACAAAACAAAATAAAATTGTCTACTTCAATATGCATTCATACCCCATATTTCTTTTTCTGGATGTGAATAGCATTTTCTATAATGAGTTTTTTGGTATTGTTTTAGGTCCTTACTTTGCTGAAAAGATTCAACTCTATCAAAGTTAGTTATCACACACTGTGGCTGTCATTGTATACAATGTTCTCCTGGTTCTGTTCACTTTACTTAGAATCAGTTCATATACCACAACTTGTTCAGCCATTCCCCAAACGATGGGCATCTCCTCAATATCCAGTTCTTGGACTCCACACACACAAAAAAAAAAGTTGCTAAAAATATGTTTGCATAGATGGGTCTTTTTCCCATTTTATAATCTCTCTGGGATACAGCCCTGGAAGTAGTATTGCTGGGTCAAAGGTTATACATATTTTTATAGCCCTTTGGGCATAGCTCCAAATTGCTCTCCAAGAATGTTGAATCAGTTCACTACTCCACCAACAATGTGTTAGTGTTCCAATTTTCCCACATCTTCTCCAACTTCATCATTTAACTATTTTGTCATGCTAGCCAATCTTATAGGTGTGATGTGGTACCTCAGAGTTGTTTTGATTTGCATTTATCAAATCAATAGTGATTTAGAGCATTTTTTTCATATCACTATAGGTAGCTTCAATTTCTTTCTCTGAAACCTACCTGTTCATATCCTTTGAACATTTTTCAACTGGAGAATGGCTTGCATTCTTATAAATTCAACTCAGTTCTCTATATATTTTAGACACAAGGCCTTTATTACAGACACTGATTGTAAAAATCATTTTCTATTTCTCTTTCTCTCATAATCTTGGTTGCATTGACTTTGTGTAAAAATATTTCAATTTAATATAATCAAAATTGTCCATTTTGAATTTCATAATGTTTTCATCTCTTGTGTGGTCATAAATTCCTCCATTTTCCATAAATCTGACAGATAAACTATTCCTTGCTTAACTAATTTACTTATAGTATCTGCCTTTATATCTAAATTATGTACCCATTTGAACTTCATTTTGATACAAAGTGTCAGATGTTAGTCTATGCTCAGTTTCTGCCATACAGTTTTTGTCAAATAGTGAATTTTTATCCCGGAAGCTGGGGTCTTTCGGGTTATCAAACAATGGATTACTATAGTCATTGACTTCTGTGTCTTGTGTACCTAACCTATTCTACTGATCTATCCCTCTATTTCTTAGGCAGTACCAAGTAGTTTTGATGATTGCTGCTTTATAACACAATTTAAGATCTACTATGTCCAGGCCACCTCACCTTCTTTTCATTTCTTTTCATTAATTTCCTTGATATTCTAGACTTTTTGTTCTTCCAGATTAATTTTATTATTTTTTCTAGCTCGATAAAATAATTTATGTTAGTTTATATTTTAATATATACATATATACGAATGTGTGAATAGACACACACACACAAATACATATGTAACTATTTCTAGCTGCTTGTGCTATTATCTCCTTGATCTGATAATTCTAAAATTTGTCTACAATATTCCTTGGAGTTTTCATTTTGGGATCTCTTTTCAACAGGCAATTGGTGGAGTCTTTCAAAGACTATTTTAACATCTTGTTCTTTGACCACAGAGAAGTTTTCCTTATTAAATTTTTGAAAGGTGCTGTCCAGGATCTTTTTTTTTTAATCATGACTTTCAGGTAGCATAATAACTCTTATATTATCTCTCCTAGAAACAATTTTAGTTGTTTTTCCACTGAGGTATTTTACATTTTCTTCTATTTTTCATTCTTTTGATTTTGTTTGACTGATTCTTGATGTCTAGTAGAGTCCTTAGCTTCCACTTGTCAATTCTATGTTTTAAGGAATTGTTTTCTTTCATTAGTTTTTGTACCTCATTTTTCATTTAGCACATTATACTTAAAAAAAAGTCATTTTCTTCAGTGGATTTTTTTCCCCAATTTTTCCAATTCTATTTTTTAAGTCATTGTTTTGTTAGGCCATTTTTGTCCTTCCTTTTCTAATCTGTTGACTCTTTGTTACATAATTCTCTTGCATGCCTCTCATTTCTTTCCCCAATTTTCCTTAAAATCCATTTTGAGCTCTTACCAGATGACATCTGTGCTTGGGATTAATTCGTATCTCCCTTTGAAGTTTCACCTGTAAGTATTTTGCCATTGTTGTCCTCTTTTGAGCTTGTGTTTTGATTTTCCCTGTCACCATAGTCACTTTCTATAGTCAGGGCCTTTTTGTATATTGCTCATTAAAAAAAAAAAGTATTTTACTGCTGGGGTACAGCAGGCACTGTTTCAAGATTTTTGGCCCTGTGGGATAGGGGACTGATCACTGGTTTTCTGCACCGAGTCCTCTGGGATTGGCAACTTGTCCACTGCAAGGTGGCCTGCCCTAGTCATGTCTATTGTGCACTGGTTTCCAGGGCTGATAGTTTACCTGCTTCACTTGGGCTAGAGGCCTTACATTTGGTGTACTGTGCCTTTCTCCTGCTAATTCATAACCCTAGGGCTTTGGTTGCTGATCTGTGCTGTGGCTAAGAGCCTCCCACTAGCTTGCCTGGACACTGGTTGCACTGGGCTGTGCTACCTCTTTACCCAAGTTAGACAGTCCTTTCCTTAAGTCCTTCCATCCAAAGTTATCTTTGGATGGAAATTTTTTCTACTCTTTGTAGTTTCCATTGTTCTAGGATTATTTTAGAGGATTAATATGATATTCTTTCCAAGTGAAACTGGGGAGAGCTTGAGGAATTTCCTGGCTTCTCTGCACCATCTTTACTCTGATCCCCAAGTAAGACTTATTAAACATAAAAAATCATATTTGAATCATTACACATTCATCAAACATGAAATATTCCTATGTTCATGTATGTTCATATATTCACATATGGATCACACCTGTGATTTCTTTGGTATTAGGAATTCTCAAATGAAGATACACCCTTTACAAGTATAGGTTGATACCACTTAACTATCTAGTATCCTGAGAGATTAGGTGACTGGTTTAAGGACATAGTCAGTATATGGCACTATTTGGTTTTAAACTAAATTGTCTATTCAATAGGCCTTGTTGCTGCTTCTTCTATTCAGATAAAAGGGCAAAAATGTGTTAATAAATACAAATGTAATATAACCCATTATTACATGGCTCATTATTACTTGAATTCAGCTATGCCCTGGGTCATTTCCTGTTCCTTAAAGTAGAACTAGTACAAACAGAAAAAGCCTCAAGTAACTGATACAGTTTGTCCATAATAAAGGCAACATTCCTGGGTATTCATGTGAGAAAAGATTTCCACTCTATAAAGCATATTTTTATAATCAAATTTACTCACAGTTATTCTTTGATAGCTTGGATAATTAATATTTGACTGCAGATTAAATCATAAGTCTATTTTGACACCCTAAGGAAACATACAAAGAATATCTCAAGCAAATAAATAGGTTTATTAACTCTTTGATAAAAACATTCATTTCCAAAAAAAAAAAATTGAATCACCCTGAAGACACATTTAACATTTTCTGAAGAAGACAAGAAGTATGGAAAGCATCTTCATCATTGTGTGGAATTTTATGTTTGGAAAATTTCTCTACTAAGTGAAATCTGGTGATGAAACCTGGTCTTAGAGATTTCTCTGGAGACATTTAGCCATGAGGTACCTTGCCCATCATCAGACAGATATAATTTTTTCAGAAGTAGTGTTTGTCTTGAACCCAGATCTTGGAGACACCAATTCCAGCCTTCTAAGTACTATGCCATTCTGCCTTTCAAAAGCAGAATTAAAAGTAACATAAGATCTAAAGAACAATATTTAAAAAATTTTAAAAGTAATAATTCATATTCTGATTGAGGCAGAGAACTTGGAAATTTTTCATTCACAGTTAACAGTTATATATAATTGTAAAATTTGCAAATCCCTTTCTATGCATTCTGTAATTTGAGTTTCTCAAATGCCCTCTGAAAGATGTAAACAGTTATACTTATTTTGCAGATAAGGAAACTATGGTTCATAAAAATAAGTGACTTCCCCAAGATTACACTGTAAATAACTGTCAGAGGTAGCAGGTCTTCTGACTAAAATTAAAAACTCATTCACTGTGCTATACAACTTTAGTGTTTGCTAAAACCACTTTGATATCTCACTATTGGCCACTTGTGCATATGTGAATGCATGTTATTTAATTAGATAACTATATATAAATGTGTATAATTATATATGTATATATATTACTGTAAGATTGTTAACTAATACTATATAATATGTATTGAAAATAGTGAGATATCAGAATGGTTTTAACAAAACTAAGGTTATGTAGTATAGTGTATGAGTATTTTAATTTTAGTCAGAAGACCTGCTACCTCTGACATTTATATACAATGTTATCTTGGGGAAATCACATATTTTTATGAAACTTAGTTTCCTCATCAGCAAAATAGGTATAACAATTTTAACTCTTTCAGAGGGTTTTTAAGAAATAAATATGTGTATATATACACATGTAGATGCATGCACACACATATTTTATATATTCATTTACGAGTATGTATATATTGTTACATATATGTATATGAGCACATCTGTATGTATTCATAGGTATTTTAAACAAATCTTTATTTTGCAGAAATATACAAAAGAATTCCCACCCTCACCCAAGAAAAGATGTTATTCTCTCCTTTTTCAGCTTTTTCCTCTTCTTCAGCATTTTTTGCTCTTTATTAAAACTTTACAAATGTGTCCAGATAATGTCCAACCTTTTATACTCTTAAGAATTTTCCAGTTTTAAGTTCATGTAGTTTTCCATGGACACCAGATCACCCTCATGGACATTCATTATTTAAACTTCGCCATCACCGGCTTCCCTATTATTCCATCATGGAATGGTTTGGGGTTAAGGGGTAAACTCATAATGATCACCTGAGAGCTCCACAGGCAACTTATGGCCAATTCCCCCACTCTGAGGTGAAATAAAAAGATGTTGCCTCATCCTTTCTTTCACCAGCAGTCCTAAGGATAACCAAGAACTGGCTTGCAAGAGAAGGAATTGCTTATGCCACAAAAAATGGGGTTGAGTTACTGATACTTACATACCTGTCTGCTAATTAGCTCAGCAAGACAACCAACACTGTTGCTCTATTTGGTAATGAATTTAATAAAAGGAGTTCTTGTTCAATGATGGATTTGAGCCATAAAACCAAGTCTGAATCCAAGTACTGTCACTTATTTCCTAGACCATGTTGGTCAAGGCTCTTCATGTTCTTGGGTTTTCATGTTTTTTTTTAGACTGATTGAATAAGAAAAAATATATATATTAATATTTGATAGACTCTGTGCTAAATTATAGGAATACATATGTAAAAATGTGAACCCCTATACTCCTAAAGTTCAGAAGGAGCTATATCTCATTTTGGGGAGTGGTGGTCAGGGAATTTTGTTTCGGCTTGGGAAATTCCAGGGCTAATGATTCACTTTTACCAGAAGCATTGACAATTTATATGACTAGATTTCTCAAAGGAAGAGGAATAATGGAGTGGAGGATGGAGAAAGATATACTCATAATTGGCAGAATAAAGAGAGTGAATGAGGAATATTGGTCTGATTTGGTGCTGGATGGATCTACTGGGCTCTCCTCAATCAAGACAGCCTGGCACCAATTTGTAAAGTCTTTAAGTACTAGGATATCTTTTCTACTTATACAATTAGGTCTTCAAGTTCCTTCTGAATAGATAAATACAAATATTTGTCCCAGAAATAAGTGCTGCTTTCCATTTTTTATATTCTTTTAAAAATTCTGACTCCTTAAGGGAGAAATCCTCAATTAGGCACTAATGTCTCCCCCTCCTTCACACACACACTGCTGTCACACATCTGTGAGTCTTTCTAATAAATGAGGAAAATATAGGGCAGTCTTAGGGCAGTCTGTAGGCAGCCGTAAGTAGAGGTGGTGTGACATTAAGGAACCATAGATACAGGATATGTGAAAGAGAAGAATTCTGCACACAGGGCTCGAGGAAATTTCCTGCTGTTGCTACACAAAATTAGGAAAGGCCTCAAAAATAGGTTAAAAACTTACAAGTTTTCAGTCTCAAATTTTTGGTTTCCCTACATTTAGCAATAACACTTCACTAAGACCTGGCACCACTGTCTGATCTTTAGTAATATTGCGTTTCTACCCACCATGCCAATGGATTGCCTTGAATAGTCTTTCATCCCCTATTATCATCAATGAGAGACTTTGGGTAGAAATCTGTAGATCGGAAAAGACATAGCTCTGATTTTCCACAAACCCTCATAAGTCATAATGTCAAAGGACTTGGTAAGGTTGACGAATGCTGTATATAGACATCAGTTCTACTCCTGGAATTTCTCCTGCAGTTGTGGCAGCAAATATCATATTGACTGTTCCTCAGCCCTTTCTGAATCCATACTGACTCTTGGGTAGATGACCATCTTCCAGGTGAAAGATCAGACTATTAATATAACAGATTATTAATAAGACAATTAATACTAATACTAAAAGATTAAAAGAAAGTGACACTTTTATTCACAAATGATCATGCACTCAGTGCAACCTCTGAGGCTGAGATGCAATGTTGTATGGATTGATTCTCTGCCACTTGTTCTAATTTTGGCCTGACAACAGCAAGAAAACAGAGCTTTTTCACCAGTCAGCACCATACTTCCCGTATGTAACCAGCAGTTACAGCAAATGGAGAAATTCTGAATGCTATGGATAAGTTCACTTACCTTGGCAGTATACTTTACAGGGTTGTACATAGAGGTGATGAGGTAAATGCTTGTATAGCCAGCACTAGCTCCATGTCTGGGAACTTTAGAAAGGAAGTTTGGGAGAGAAGTATTAGAGAATCTACCAGAATGAAGATATATAAAGCCACTGTGCTGAAAGCCTTGTTGTATGCCTGTGAAACCTGGACAGTATACCAGTACCAATCCAGGAAACTGAATTGCATCTATTTAATTGTCTCAGGAAGATTCTGAAGATCACCTGCCATGACAAGGTACAGACACTAAGGTCCTTTCTTGCCTTGAACTGCCAATCCCTCAAACTCTGCTACAGAGAATACAACTTCAAAGGGATGGCCACAATGTTCAAATACCCAAAGTTTGTTTGTCTAAAAGACTATTTTACTGGGAGCTCATACAAAGCAAGAACTCACATGAAAGTCAGAAAAAAAAAGTGATACAAGGATACTCTCAAGGTCTCTCTGAAAAACTTTGGTATTGATTATGAGACATGAGCAACACTGGTACAGGACCACTCAACATGGGGTACCTGTATCAAAGAAGGTGCTGTGATTTATGAGCAAAGCAGAATTGTAGTAGTTCAAAAGAAGCCTGAGATGGTAAAATTTAGAGACATCTTCACTCCAAATATTCACATGGGTTATTTGTACCTGACCTGTAATAGAGGCTTCTGAAGTCGTATTGGTCTGAGAAGACACAGTTGGATACATTATAACCTTGACCCTGACATAGTGATGCCATTTTCATCCTTCTCAAGCAACAACCAATTTTTTTTAAAGGTTGCTATAAATATTTTGTTATATATGAGACTTTTTTTTTTAATCATTCACCTCCTTAGGGTAAATCCCTTGCGGGGAGAACTCTGGATCAAAGTGTATACATACATAAATACATACATACATACATACAAACACATTCATGTGTGAGTGTATTTTCCAGAATAGTAAAGCCACTTCACATCTCTTCCAAGCCTATATTATTGTAATTTTCCACAATCTTTTTAGCATTTGTTATTACCTTCTTTTGTTATCCTTGTTGATTTGCTGAGTATCAGGTAAAACAATAGAGTTTTTTGCATTTCTTTTATTATTAATGATTTATGGTGCTCTGTCATATAACTCATAATATTTTTTAGATTATGTTCTTTGACCACTTATCATGTTTTTTGTCTTATATATTTGTTTTAGTTACTTTTCTATTTTATATAACTGATCCTTATGAGCTATGTTTGATACATCAGCTACTTCCTTTCTTACCCTATTGGCATTAATTTAATTAGTTAGAAAATTTTTAAATATCACATAATTTAAATTCTGTTTTATTTTTTATCACTTCTATTCCTTGTTTGAACAGGAATTTACCCCTTACTCATATTTGTAAAAAAAAAAGAAAGTAAAAAACCAATTACTTCTTGTCAAGGTCTTTGTTTGTTTTTGTTTGCTTTCCCCTCTATCTAGGTCATTAAGCTCAGTTGCTTCTAAGCCATTATCTTGACTGTTCCACTGATCAATTTGAAAACATTTTTTTCCAAGTTAAAAACCCAATTTTCCCATAACCCTATTCTATAAGGCTCACATTCACATTCACATATGGGTACAGAATGGGCCTAAAACCATCATTTGCTTTCTTGGATGCACATGCTAACACATGGTGACATCACCTGATTTCTACCCCATGGTATCTATACTAGTTCTGTATGTTTCTCCCAAGTTAGATTCTAATAATAGTTGACATAAAATTCATATAAATAAATAAAAATGACATTTGCAAAATCCTTTAATGTAGTATCTCTTATGGTCCTCATATCAATTCTGTAATTAATACAAATATTACAAGTATAATTTGGTAATAAATTAAATTGATAATTACTTTGTAAAATTATGAAATGGGAAGGTACACCAAGTTCTTTGTGTACTCTCCAGGAAAGATCCCAAGGACAGTGAGAAAGGAGGTAGGAATCACACCTTAATAAGGCACAGAGGATGTAGGGGCAAGTTGAACTGATGGAACAGAGGCAAATGACAAAAGAGGTACAGAGGCAGAAGGTGTGGGTCAGGGAATGGGGTGGGGAAGGAAGGCAGAAATCAGTGGGAAAGAGGATGGAGAGGGGGAGAGGCTGACAGCATCACTCACATGACCATGGATTAGAGTTGAGAGCATTTAGCAATACAGACCCAATGGAGATGGAGGAGTGTTTCAGGGGGCAGAAGTTGGAAAAGTCTATAGTGGATTATCTCCAATTTTCTCCAGCTTGTGGAAACATCTAGAGGCATAATGGATACAGTACAAGGCCAGAGCCAAGAAGACCTGAGCTAAAATTTGATCTCAGGCACTCACTAGATGCAGGCCCTTAAGCAAGTCACTTAACTTCTGTTTGCCTCGGTTTCCTCAACTCTAAAATGGGGATAATAATAGCACTTATTTTCCAGGGCTGTTGTGAGGATAAAATGAGATGTTTGTAAGAAGCACTTAGCACATCTATTTATAAAACTGCCTGAGGAACTACATAAATGCTTATTCTGCCCCTTCCTTCCATTTCCCCCATCTATAATAAAGGGATATCTTTTCCAGCTTTTAGATTTTCCTCCACCCTCTCCTAAACTCTTTAAGTGATAAGAAGCTTACTATATAATGGGAGAGTGCATTGCTTTTTCAGATAGTTATTATTTCTGGAAAGTTATTTCTCATATTGAGGTAAAACTTGTTCCCCTACAGATTCTATTCATTGAACTTAATTCTGTCCTCACTAGCTACATTGAATAAATCTGCTATCTCATCTACAACACAAACTTTCAACTATCTGAAGACAGTTAAAGAGTCCTTTACAGGTATTTTTTCTAGGTTAAATATCAAGATTTTCCTAAACTGATCCTTATATAACATGAATCTTTCTCTATCAAAGTCAAAATCTTCTTCTAACTCAGTTTGTCGAATGTCTTCCTTAAAATCTGGCATCCAGAAATGCACACTGTATTCCATATGTGGCCTACATAAGCTAGTACACAGTGTAATAATTACCTCCCTCCTATTTGCCACCACTAGAACAATACTTTTGATTAATTTTCCTTAAGCATATGTAGGAAGTGCATTCCTTTTTTTATTACATTCACTTTACTAGCTTTTCATAATGAAATGTTTTAAGGAAAATAAATAATCCTTCCAGCATTAGCTAATTGTTTCATTAGAAATAACTATAGACTGAAAAGACTGTCAAATAGCATTCTATAACCAAACTACCTCCAGATGTTCCAAGAATGCCTTGATGAAATCTGGGAAAAACGGCATCTCCTTGAGAGTATAGGAAAGAGATAACAGACTTATTCACCTACAAGAACATTGCTTTTTTTAATTCAATAGGCTCTGGCTACTATGGCTGACTAGGTAAATAACAATGCCTTAGCTGTCAAGTAAAAGGACCCCATGAATAAGAGGTCCAGATAAACAATGTCATTTATAAGATTCTTGGTTGATCTGACACAGAAGCACAGCAAAATGGAAAGCTCTTTGTCAAAGAATATATACCTTTTGCACAGCTATAAATACTGTAATTGTGAAAGCTACATTTCAGGGCTAATTAACTTCTGAATGTCATTTTTGCATGGAGACATAGGAAAGAAGGAGTTCATGGATATTGAGCAGTGAGACCAAATTGTTTCAATCTTTAAAAAAAAAATTGCTCCAGGACTTATGGATCATTTGAGTGTGGAGGCTTGACCCATCTGTTTATAATTGTTCTTCCTGAAATGGGCTATTAGCAAGAACCAAAGACTTCTAAACATTGGCAGATCATTTATAAGTCTTCAAGATCTCTCTGTGGGACAGAGAGCAAAGAAGGCATTTGAGCAAAGATAGTTCAATAAATATTCAGGAAGTTTATAATAACTAATTTAGACCATACTTTTGAATGGACAAAAATCTACAAATAGTATAGGTAATGCAAGGAAATTACCTTTGGAGACCTGATCTTGAAAGTTCTGTTTTTATGTGTGTGAGGCGGTAAAAGAGATTCTGCTATTTGCTTTCTGAATAGATTTGAATTTTTATTGTTAACACATTCAATTGTTGGGCATTGAGCTATGATATGGGCTATTAATGAAAAGAATCTGCTGTTACAAAGATGTTTTAGATCTCCTTTGCCATACAAAAGCAGCAAATACAAAAACTCACTTAAAAAGCAGGACAATGCAATTTATTTTTTTTCCCCAACAGGATTTTTCATAGGATACATCACACAATGTATTACAGAGAAGAAACACAATAGCAAGATAATTTAGAATAGAATTAGAGGAAGTGATGTTCCAACTGATAAAAAGAACAATACTATGTAAAGATGAGACAGGGCTAAAGACAAAGATGAAAATGATTTCTGTTAGACATGATTGTGGGTAGAATGGGAAAGGTGATTCCAGGAAGATGCCATAACTTTAAACAAAAAGGGCCATTTTAGGAAAAGAATGCTTTCCCAGGCCTTCTCCCCTTCATGTAGAAGAATATTCTGCTCACATAGAGTTACATTCTGCCTTGGTGCCCACAATCTTAAAAAAAACTGAGGAATATTTTTCATTCATGCTACTGTGGGGTCTTTTCTTCTACTCCATTCCTAAAACCTCCAATTTGATGCTAACGTTAATTACAAGGTGAAACAAAAAAATCTATTTGAACTTTACTAGAGAAGTAGAAATAAGGGTAGAAAAGAAAGGTCAGCTCCAGGATATGAACAAAACAAGGATGGATGACAGTGTTAGGGAGAATGTCATAGAGGGTTATTGAATGCTTGGCTAAACATAAAATGGGAACAACAATTAGGCATACAACTTTTCTTGGAATGAATTTATAATTCAGTTAGAGGCCTTTTCTCTGTTCCTTACATGTGGTAATCAATCAACTCTATGTTTTTTCTTTCATAACTAGAATTTCCTTCATCTTTAGCTCTGCCTTATAGAATTCCGTTCTTCCTTAAAGATGCAGCTTGAGCACCACTTTTTACACGAAGCCTTGCCTTTATTCCTAGTGGATTATACCCTTTCTCTCAAAGCACCACAGATTTATTATTGTTCTTATTTTGTATTTATTCTGCATATATTTGTTCTATATATACTAACATAGTTATTTGTTATCCCCTGTAATTGAATGTCTATGAGAGTAAGGTTTGTTTCTTTCTTCGTATTTGTAATTCCAATATTTAGCACACAGTATGTACTTAATAAATGCTTCTTTAACCGAAATGGATAAATACTATGTTAGTATTTATAACTGATATTATAAAACACTTTAAATTTATAAAGGCCTTATGAATTACCTCACTTGAGTTTTACAAACTACCTTGTGAAATAGATGTTATAGATATATTATTATCTCTAGTTTACAAATGACAAAACTAGTTATGTTTTGTTTAGGATAGTTAGGCTATGTTATGTTAGGATAGCTGATATGAATTTCTACTGGTCACAAATCTGGCAAGAATCAGAGATAGTATTAGAACAAATGTTCTTTCACCTCCATGAAGAAGTGGAGTGATATTGAAATGAATTTCGAAAAAACCATGATGTATTTCAGTTATGCCATTGGGAATGTCTGTGAATGCGAAAGACTCAATCCTTTTTTTTCTCTAAAATATTATAAAAAATATAAAAAGAGAAAAGAAGAAAATGTGATTTTTGAGGATGTTGATGAATATATGTATACAGATTTCAACTGCAATGAAGTAGGGTACAAATGCCCTTTAAGACATAAATAGAATTGCTGAAAAAAAAATACAATGGCACAGAAATTATTTTGAAAGTTGTAGTGGCAGAAAATTTTATTCTGGTGCAGCCACCCTAGTGATGAGCTTCTGCAAGCATGACTAGGCTGGTCCTGGTATGACAGTCCATCATCAGGTTCACACACGAAAAATTTCCAACTTGTTTGAAGCCTTTGGGAATGCAGTCACATCTCATACAGGGCAAATCATCAGAGTGGGACTTTATGGACAATATGGAATTGTTTTAACTGTTGTTGGCATTGGCAGAGGGGCAGACAGGACACCAAGCCATGACATACACAGGCATTTATTTACTCCACAACCAGTACAGGTATTTGCAAGAGAGAAAGGGAAGTGCGGAGAGAAAAGATGGGGCAAATATGAGGTAACAGAGACTGGAGAAAAGAGAAAAGAAGGGCAGGATTTGTGTGTGTGTGTGTGTGTGTGTGTGTGTGTGTGTGTGTGTGTGTGACACAGACAGAGAGAAAGAGAAAAACAGAGACAGAGACAAAAAGAGACAGAGGCAGACCAGGAGACAAAGACAGAAAGATACAGAGAAAGACAAAGATTAGGAGAGATAGTGAAAAGAAAAAGAGTAAAAGAGAGTAAGAAGAGAGATAAGAGTGTGAGAGAGAAGAGAATGTGAAAGAGAAGAGAGAAAAGAGACAGTGAGATACATAGATAAGAGAGTGAGGGAGAGAGAAAAGAGATATAGAGACAGAGAGAGTTTCCCATGTGAGCCAGACTAATTCTGTTCTTTAAAATATATTGACTCAAGGAATAAAGGCTGAGTGAGGGTTTTCTCTTGCTTCCTGCTCACCTCAGTTTCAAAAACACGAGGAGATCCATCTTCTGTCTTATGACTGATGATCATGAGTAACTTAAAGGAAGAGGAGATTCATTGGGCTGAATCATTGCAATGTCCTCGAGGCATATCTTTGTTGAGTTTCATTTGTATGCTATGGCCATCATGATCTCCTTTTGTGAACTGTTATAGGGCGTACAAGTATGTCATTTCATTTCATCTTATAAAATAAAATACCAGTGGATTGATCTGGTCAGCCTTGGCCAGAAACAACATAGAATCAGTGGGTCTGCATCTGAGTCCTAGCTCTCATATTTACTCAATTTCCATTTCAATTTTCCTCACTTGTTAAATATGAATCATGCCTCTATATTATTAACAACAATTAAATATAAATAATTAAAAAAGTAATTAACAATAACAATAGCTACCTCTAAAATTATTGTGTGGAAGGTAGTTTCACAAACCTTAACTCACTCTCTGTCTCTCTGTCTCTCTCTCTGTTTCTCTGTCTGTCTCTCTCTCTCTCTCCTGTTTATATATATATATATATATATATATATATATACACATACACACATATATGTTATATACATAAATATATTTATATATGATGTTATTAATATTGATTTTGTTCTAAAGCAAGAAGATAAGAATCACACATAAAGCAATTTAAGATGATGATAAGTCAATATATAAATGTTTGAAATCAGTAGACCTAAAATGAATTTTAAATACAATATTTAAATTTTTAAATCATAATATATTCTGCACTAATATTATTTTCACCCATTGTATGGATGGGGAAACTCCAGCTCAGGGAAAGCAAATGATTTGTCTAAGGTAACAGATGTATTAAGGGAGGGATTTGTGTTTCAAACCTGAATGTTCTTATTCTTAGTCCCATGAAGTATCTACTACACCAAACCAACTCTTAAAAAATCTAACAAGCCTTGGAATGCAAGTTAATCTTTTTTTTTTTCAATGAAATAAGTATGCAAAAACATTAATCCACGTCCTGCCTGGTTTAAATGTATCTACTAGAAATAGGAATAAAACTATGATATGGAAGCAGGAGAGAAAGTCACAAAAAAAGTGAGGAATGTGTGGGTGGGTGAGTGTGGTGGTGGGGGGCAATAGAGTTTCAGGAGGAAAAAAAAACAAAGGTATATGAACTCTATAAAAAAGGAAGATTCATCTCTCTAGTTCAGTCAGATCTGGTAGCTCAAAACTTTCAGAAAGGGATTAGGAATAATTCCTGAACTGGAGGAGAGGTATAAGGCCCTCCTGGCACATTATAAACTTTATTAGATTAAACATAAAGTAAAATATCTTTCCTAAATAGGGCATACATTCCTTAGCAGCAACTTGATTTCTTGAAATTCTCCTTAATTCCAAACTTCCTAGAAATAATTATAAAATTAAAAAAATACCTCATTCTAAAAGAGCATTCATTAAAAAAATAATGGCAAAAGAAAAAGTTCTATGTAATAAGGTTTTAGAATATGCCCAGATTTTCTAAAATGCAGGGGTCAAATTTTAGGACAAGACATTCTGCACTGCTCTACCCAGTTGTGGGAATAGCTTTTGATTAGCTGCATAACTAAAATGGACTGTATGTAAAAATAACAGCAATTTAAAAAACAAACAAAAAATAAAAACCCTGTTCTGATAAAGGAAAATTGTCCAAATATCGTATAACAAGAGGTGAAACTAGAAATTGAAAGAATACACTGAGATCACTTCCTAAATTCCTAAAAGAGATCACAAAATGAAAAATCCCAGGAAAAACTGTAGCCAAATTCCGGAGCTCCTAAGTAAAGGAGAAAATGCTTTATACAGTCAGAAAGAAATTATTCAAACACTATGGAACTATTCAAGATTTCATATTATTTAGTATCTTCACCCTAACGGAGAAGAGAGCTTGGCATATGATATTTTGGAAAGCAAAGGAGGTATGATTATGACTGAGAATAGCCTACCCAATTCAACTGAATATAATCTTTCCAGGAGAAAAATGGATGCTTAATGAAATAGAATACTTTCAAACATTTCTGAGAAAAAAGAGCAGGTCTCAATAGAAAATTTTACAGTAAAACACAAAACACAAGAGAAACCTAAAAAGGTAAACATAAGTTAGAAATTATAAAGGAATTAATAAGGTTAATTTGTTTGTGTTTATGGGAAGATGATACATGTAATGAATTGAGCTTTATGATTAGGGTACTTAGAAGGATTCTACTTAGACAAAAGACATAAATGTAAATCTATTATCTGATGATATCAAAAGGAAAATGGAAAAGTGAGAAAGAAGGATGACCTGGTATAAGGAAGAAGGAAGGGGAAAATGGGGAAATTACGTCACATAGAAAAAAAAAAAGACTTACAAAAAAGAAACTTATCCAACTGGAAAATCCAAGGGGAATGGGCAAAAATGAAAGGGGTGGAGTAAAAAGAAGAGAGGAGGGATTAAGGGACGCAATGACTATATGACTACAGTTATGTGAATGGGGTGAATTCATTCATAAAACAGAAGTCAACAGCAGAATGGATTAGAAACCAGAGACCAGGAAAAAAAATATTGCTTTAAACACACTTTAAACACACATAGAAAGATACAATACAGAGTTCAATTAAATTGATATTAGTGCAGAATATATTATGATTCTAAAGTACAAAAAAAAATCAGAAATAGCAATTATGATCCCAGACAAAGCAAAAGCGATATGGAAAAAAAAGACAAGATAAAACAAACAAAATACTGTTCTTTTGGGACACTCTAACTCTCTTTGCCCACAGCATCTAGAAAGAGTTAAAGTCCAATTCCTCCACAGTCTGATCCACAGCCAGGCACTATGACCTGAACAGGAGAGAAGGAATGCTTACCTTCCCCTATTCTCTCTACTTTTAGATGCCAAGGCTCAGAGGAATCACTTTCTACTTTTGTTTTGTTGTGGTTAATGATTGTTTTCTGTTCTAGGCCCAAGAGATAGACTCTTCACAGGAAATAAATTTGAACCATGATGACTTTGTAACCATGATTCCAGAATAGATGTTATAGCCACCTCTTAGGAGAAGGGCCCTAAACATCCATGGTGTGAGACATTTGGGCCAAAGAAGGGGAATAGAGATTCAGAAATTTGAACTTGGAACTTGCTTGGACTATACCACATAAGAATGGAACTAATCTGTGAACCTAATCCCTTTCTCTTCCCAGAAACTATGACAATGATGTTTCTTCCAGGTGTTGGGGGATGTTAAATGTATATTCTTACTATACTTTTGAAATAAATATTGTTTTGGAAAAGTTAATCTGATTGTCGAGAGGTTATGTGGAATTGGAATATAGGGATTACTTAAAATTGGGAAAAGCTCATGGTGGGAAAAGTATCCAATGGGAAAGAGAGTAGACCACCACCACCACCACCCCCCCCCCCAAAAAAAAGAAAAACAAACATTAGGTTATTGGAGAACCCTGGGGGAAGAAATAAAATGTTAAAAACAAAAACAAAAAACAACTGGCCTTCATGCAGTGAGGTCCACATAAGACACTGCTACTCCTTAGAATGGCAGTGAGATGGACTTTAATAGCAAGGAAAAGAATACTTCATTTCTTTATTTTAGACAGAGTTAATTGGTCCATTTTTGAAGGTAGAAAGGATGCAACTAGAGGCAAAAGAAAATGCTAAGTGTGATACTGAACACAGCCAGAAGAAAAATCAAACTTTCAAAAGTAAAAGTTAACTGTCATTTAACTTTTTAGAAGGTCAGATGGAAGAAAATTTTTTGCAGTTCCTGCCATACCCACACATTCCTCCTAGCCCCCACCCTTTCACTCTCAAGCACCAGTTGACAAAAGAAATCTTGAATCTCCTGACACTGTTCTTGGCTCCATTAGGATTTCTCAGATCTAAGTGTGACAGAAGAAGCAGCCATATCAAAGAACTGCTGCATTACTTGTACACATGTAGAAAGCAGATCTATGCCCTGCCCAGGAGGTCAAGTCCCTCACTATTGACATCTTCAATCCATCTCACCCGGCACCTGACAGGACCATTATTGACAGGAGTGTCACCATATGCTTTCTTCACTCTTTGGGGAATGTCAATAGGCCTTAGGCTCCTTGCAATCAGGAACTCTATTTGCTTTATACTGGTGTCATATTTGGCAGCTTTTCCATGAAATTGCTGCAGTGTTTCCATCTGCCAGATGTCAATGTAAGTTGAAGGATAGAGGCAAACAATTCAGAGGTTTCAACAGGAATTTTTTAAAGTCACTATTGATGACTGATGAAGGAGATAAAAACTAACTCCTGGGCATAGTCTGTGCTTTAAAGAAGCTAGCATTTTAACAAAAAATAAACAAACAAAAA
>NW_027186473.1:16510055-16518281 GCF_028583685.1 Petaurus breviceps papuanus
CATAGAAAGAACTAATTCTCAGGTCTGCAGTTTTTGTTTGTTTATTTAATTTATTCTCTCCTTTGTAAGGGCATGGAAATAAAAGATGTGAAACAGTGAAGATATGAATAGGAAAAGAAAATCATAAAGGATTAAGATAATGAAACAAACATGAAAAGAAGAAAAAAAAGTTCAATATTTGAAGCTACATAAAACAGGAGAAACAAAAAGAGGAAAATGTAGGTCTAGGGTCAAGTGGATAGGGAAGAGTTAGATGATGTGAACAAAGAAATGCTCTAGATTAGGAGATTTTTACCTTTTTGTATGTCATGGACACTTTTGGCAGGCTAGCAAAATTTATAATGGTCCCTCCAGAGAACGATGTTGTTAAATAATTAAGGAAATATTAAATTAAAAGTTAGTGAAAATGAAGGTACAAGGCTACTTTGGGGGTTTAGGAGCCTCTGATTTATGAACAATCATGTGCAAGAGCAATCTTTGCTCTAGAATCTAGATCTAAAATCATCTCTCTGCTTATCAGTCACAAATTAAAATGTCTAAGACTAGATTTGGTTCATCAGTGATAAATCAACTGTGTTGCATACTTACTATCTCTTTAACCTTCTGAGAAATATGCATTTTCACTAGTTTACAATATTATTTGGTCTTATTCAGTAACACAATAGCCACCTAACCCATTACCTACTTAAAACATCAGCATTAATTTATCTGATTAATTAAGCTCATTAACATCCGTTATTAGGTAGCAAACCCTAAGGCCCTGATAAAATGAGGCACTTGAGAGAAAAAGTTTTGATGAAGGGAGAAACTTAAAAAATGATGTAAAACATGGGACAGCACAGTCAGACTATTAGAGATAATAAAGATAGGACAACATAAGGACATTACTGATGAATACGTGGGAGAGGGTAGGATTGGGGAAGGGCATAAAGGAGACCCCAAAGTAGGGAACAGGTCAAGGGGAATTTGTGACCTTGAGGCCACATGTGGCTGTCTAGGTCCTCAAACATGGCCCTTTAACTGAATCCAAACTTCACAGAACAAATTCCTTTAATAAAAGAATTTGTTCTACAAAACTTGGACTTGGTCAAAAGGCCATACTCAAGGATTTAGAAGTCCTCAATGCTACAGGTTCTCAACCCCTGGCACTGTAGATGATGCATAATTGGAAAAGCAGTAGAAAAGAGTGTTTAGGATGAAGGGAAAATCATTTGAATTGTAGATCTGATGCTAACTGCCTATGTGATCTTGGGCAAGTTACTAGTCCTTTCAATTTTCTCTACTCTAAAATGAGAAGGTTTGAATAAATGCTTTGTAAGGTCACTTCCAACTTGAAATCCTTTGATGGGACCAGAGCTAAGGGGAAGCAAAGTATAAAGAATTTTTTCAACTTGTGTATTCTAGGTCCTATCAAAATTCAGACACTCACAGGAGAAAAGGGAGCACTTCCCTCTTCTTCCTACCTCCTAACTATCTTATTCATGCTGGAAATGAAAAGTTTAAATGGATTTATTGTTTTCCAAGACAAAAAAACAAGACCTTTTTCTTTCTTCTCACCCATAATTCACCTATGGGAGTATTATTCAATACAGATGAACCCTTTTTTTGTAAACAGTACTACACAAATTTTTGAGATATGATTTATTTTAAAATAAGGATTTAAAATTTCATCTGATATTTTATAATCAATATTTTTTATTATACCCTCACATCCTACCTTAACCAGGTAAACATCTATTTTAACAAAACAAAAAAAAGTGAAAGGAAAAAAGCAGTTCAGGAAAATTAGGTAAGCTATCAGCTGATTTCTTATCTGACAGTGTGTATGACATCCCACAATAATATTCCTACCTTTGTAAAGAAGGGTGTTATATTGTTCTTCAGAGCCTTTCTTAGCAATTATTATTATATTTAATTTAGTTATTGTTGTTGATTTTGACAATAACATTTTGGTTTTCACAGTATACATCACTTTTCATGATTCTCTTAGCTTGTCCTTTCATTATTTCATACTGGGCTTTTTACATCTCTCTGCATTCTTCAGATTCTCATTTCTTAGATCATAATAGTATTCCATTATATGCACATGACACAATTTGTTTAGACATTCCCCAATCTATGAGCAACTATTTTGTTTCTAGTCATCCATTACTATTTGCCCCCTCTCTCCCAACATAAAAATGCTGCTACAAACATTTAGCATACAGGAAACCTTGGGGCATATGATTAGCAATGGACTCTTTGGGTCAAAGAATTAGGACAATTTAGTAAGAATTTATTGTATGTCAGTGTACAGTTATTTTACTTTGTAACTCTTACTGTGAGGCATCTAGATAGCATAGTGACTTGAGTACCAAACCTTGAGTCAGGAAGCCCTGAGCTCAAATCCAACTTCAGACTTTTACTAACTCTGTGACCCCAAGGAAGTCATTTAATCCAGTTTCCCTCAGTTTCTTCATCTATAAAATGAGCTAGAGAAAGAAATTGCAAATCATTCCTGTATCCTTGCCAAGAAAATTCCAAACAGGGTCATGGAGAGTTGGACATGACTGAAATGACTGAACAACACCTGTCCTTTAGCTTTAATGTATGTAACATTTGTTCTTTTACCCATAGATTATTTAGGATTAAGATATTTAGTCAGCAGTTAATTTTAACCATGTCTTTAGTGGCATTTTAAATATAATTTTAACACACATTTATCATTAAAAAGATTTCCTTAGGTATGACAATTTTACCTAAATTAAATTATATATTTATTGCCATGCCAATTAATTTACCAAAAAAACTACTTTATAGAGCTAGAAAAAATAGTAACAAAATTCATTTGGAAGAATAAACGGTCCAGAATATCAAGGGAATTGATGAAAAGAAATGCTAGGTAAGGTGGACTAGCTATACCAGATTTCAATCTGTATTATAAAGCAGCAGTCATCAAAACTACTTGGTACTGGCTGAGGAATAGAGGAGTGGATCAATGGAATAGATTAGGCACATGATATTCAGAAGTTAATGACTATAGTAATCTGTTGTTTGATAAACACCAAGACCCTGGTTTTTGGGATAAAAACTCACTATTTGACAAAAACTGCTGGAAAACTGGAATATAGTATGGCAGAAACTGGGCATAGACCATTATCTAACACCATATACCAAAATCAAGTCAAAATGGATACATGATCTAGGTATAAATGTTGATACTGTAAGCAGTCTCCTAAAACAAGGAATAGTTTAACTATCAGACTTGTGGAGAGGGAAAGACTTTATGACTAAACAAGAATTAGAGAACATTATGAAATGTAAAATGGATAATTTTGACTACATGAAATTGAAAAGTTTCTGTAAAAACAAAGCCAATGTAACCAAGATTAAGAGGGAGGTGGGAAATTGGGAAAGAATCTTCACAACCTATGTCTCTGACAAAGGAATCATTTCTGAAATATACAGAGAATTGAGTCAAATTTATAAGAATACAAGTCATTCCCCAATTGATAAATGGTCAAAGGATATGAACAGGCAGTTTTCAGAGAAAGAAATTAAAGCTATCTATAAGCAGATGAAGAAATGCTCTAATTCACTATTGATTAGAGAAATGCAAATCAAAACAACTCTGAAGTACCACATCTGACCAGTCAGATTGGCTAAGATGAAAAAACAGGAAAATGACAAATGCTGGAGAGGATGTGGGCAAATTGGAACACTAATGCATTACTGGTGCAGTTGTGAACTGATCCAGCCTTTCTGGAGAGCAATCTGGAACTATGCCCAAAGGGCTATAAATACTTTCATACCTTTTGATCCAGCAATACCACTCGTAGCGTTATATCCCAAAGAGATCATCGAAATGAGAGAAAGACCCATATGTACACAAATGTTTATGGCAGCTCTTTTTGTGGCAGCAAAGAATTGGAAATTAATGGGGTGCCCATCAATTGGGGAATGGCTGAACAAGTTGTGGTATATGCATTTTATGGAATACTATTGTGCTATAAGAAACGAGGAGCATACAGTCTTCATATTTACCTGGAGAGGCTTAAAAGAACTGATGCTGAGTGAGAAGAGTAGAACCAGGAGAAATTTGTACACAACTACAGACAAGATGTATGTGTGATGACCAATTTTGATAGACTGGACTCCTCTCAGCAATGCAGTGATATAAGTCAATCCCAAAAGACTCATGATGGAGAGAAATATGTGCATCCAGAGAAAGAACTAGAAAGAACTAAGTTTATATCCAGGTGAAAGCAAAATACGTGATCTTTTTCCTTCTCTTATTTGATTTTATGTCCTCTTTACCATTTTTCATTCCAGCTGGTACAATCCATCCTTATAACCTGACTAATGTATAATGTGAAAGTATCTACAGATCCTATACTTGACTATAGGGGGCGGGGGGAGGGAGAGGGAGGGGGACAAATGTGAAACTCAAGGAATTGTGGAATTGAATCCTGTAAACTAAAAGGAAACAAACAAATTAACAAAAAATTTAAAAAAAGATGTGCTTAACATTTATGCTTTTCTGCATTTGGTTAGGGGGTTTTATGACTTAATACATGGACAGGATATTTTTCCCCCAAAAGTACCACTCAGAATTTGGAAATATCTGTGTATATATGCATTATATTTATGTGTATGTGTGTGTGTGTGTGCACATTCCTACAAATATCAATATATATAAATTCATTCTTTTCTATTTACATTCTATAATTGCCAGACATCTACCATACCTAACTTTATAAAATTCTATTCAGGTTCTTAACTTCTTTCTTTTCCTTTTTTTTGGTATATATTTGCCTTTATCTGAAACTGTTATTTTGAAGTCTTTCTCTGTTATAGAGTGGCCCAGTGAGTGGAGAACTGGTCTTAGAAACAAGATCACCTGAATTCAAATACAATTTCAGATACTTGCTGTTTGTGTGACCCCAGGCAAGTCTCAACCTCTGTAAGCCTCAGTTTCCTCATTTATAAAATGGACATAATAATAGGACCTACTTCCCAGGGTTGTTGTGAGAATAAAATTACATGATATTTTAAAGTGTGTTTCAAAGCTCAATATGCCACATAAATATTGACATTATTATTACTTTTATTGATATTGCTATTATGTTTTCCTCTCTATTTTTCCTTGCAATTCACCTAGTTTTCTTTTAAATATTTAGACACTATGACATTTGATGACTATATGTCAAGTATTAGATAGTAGATTGTTGAATATTTTCTAGAAATCTAATTCTTATAAAACTAGAAATCTGATTCTCAACTGGTCTTTTCTGTAATTTTATCTCACAAAAGTCTGAGAAAGCAACAAGGTGCACTTTTATTCTGGACTTAATTCTGACAAAAAATAAAAAGGGGGAAGAGTGACAGGAAACTGAGAGAAAGAGACTGTGTTATTTTATAATTCATGAAAGCCAAAAATGGAATGCTAGACATACTGAGCAACTTGTCCTAGACTTTAAGAAAATAGATTTCAAAAAGTTCTGAGAAATAATAGGCATGGTTCCCTGGCCTGAAACTCCAATGGGTGGTAGCTTAAGAGGGAAACCAGACTTTAAAAAGTAAAAATCTTTGTCCCTGTTTTCAGTCTCCCCCCTCTTCAATCCATCCTCCATAGAGCTACCAAAATAATCTTCCTCAAGCAGACCCAACTATATCATTCTCTTCGTCTGAAATCTCCAGTAGATTTCTATTACTTCTAAGATAAAATCAGCTCCTCAGATTGACATTGGGACCCCTTATAATCTGTCTACAGATAAGTTTTTCCGATTCATTATAATATCTTCCTTCAAACACCCTAGTTTCAGTTAACTGGCTTACTAGGCCTTCTATCTCTTGCATCTTTGCCTTTTCAAAAGGTGTCTCTTGGGTCTGGAATTCATACCCTTTTTACTTCCACCTTAGAGACTTTGCCTTCTTTTAAGAAACAGGTAATGGGGTCTACTTGAGGATTTTCCAGATTTCTTCCCAACTACAACACTACTAGTGCCTCCTACACATTCAATTAACTTTTAATTATTTTGTCTCTGTATTGTATTGTCTCCCTACCATTAGAATATTTCTCCTTGAGAATAGGTACTGTCTTGATTGTTTATATTTGTACCCAGAGCACTCAACACAGTGCTTGGCACATAGTAAGCATTTGATAAATGATCTCTCTGTCTCTCCAGTCTCTGTCTCTTTCTCTCTTCTCCTTCCCTTCCTTTTTCATACTCCCTTTCCTTCTCTTACTTGCTCCCCTCTTCCCTTCCCTACCTCTCTCTGCAGTTTGAAAGTTCTCAGTACATTCTTTTATTGACATGAATGTATGATGTTTGATTAGGGTTAGGAAAGTAGGCTAGGGGTGGAGATAATCCTGGTAAGAAATATCAAGTGAGGAAAAACTAAAGATATAAGCATTGTCCAAAAAATGGTCCTAAAATCACAAACAGATAGGGAAACATTTTATAGAATCAACAGCAAGCGAAAATGTTTTGGAAGCTGTCTGAATGTGAGGTAAATTCAGATTTAGAAAACTTTTTAACTAATATGACCTTGATTTGCCAACATGTACTTCTTAGTGCTGACACTTGAGCTCTGTTCTTTTTAGGCTCTCCTAAACAATTTTTTCAGCAACTTAGATGAAGATAAAGAGGACATGCTTATCAGACTTAGAGATGATCAAGTTTTAAAAGTTACCTAATAAACTAGATGACAGAAGCAGGATGCAGAGAAGTCTCAATAGACTGGAATGATGTGCTAGACTTAAACAAAATAATTAGGAATAAATGTAAAGACTTGCACTTAGGTGGAAAATATTAACTATGGGTGGCTAGGTGGCGCAGTGAATAGAGCACTGGCCCTGGAGTCAGGAGGACCTGAGTTCAACTCCAGCCTCAGACACTTAACACAAAAAGTAGCTGTGTGATCTTGGGCAAGTCACTTAACCCCAACTGTCCTCCAATATATATATATATGTATATATATATATATATATATGTATATATATGTGTATGTATATATTTATATATATGTGTATATATATATGTTAAAACAGAGTGGAAAAAAACTGACTTAGCACCCATTCAGATAAGAAAACTGTATTCTTGCTACCTCTTCTTAATTTTTCTCCTTCTGTTATGTCCATACCATCTTTATCTTTTATCTTGCTCTTTTTTTGCATAAGATGCTCCCTTGATATCTCTTATTTTCTTAAAGAGCTCTTTTGTCTTTCCTATTCCATTGTTTTCTTACACAATTGGGAGGCTGATGATAAGTCAGTGAAGGCAAGAATGAGGATTTCTCAAATTTATCACACAACTGAACTAGGAGTTGATTCTGGGCTCTCACTTTTAACTCTGTGCTTTGATAGGCAGTTGGCTGTCTATCAAAGCTAATGTACTAACTTACTCAAGTATGCCACAAAGAGTAGGCAGTTTCCCTGCTCTTGAAAAAGGAGTGAAATGCTTTTGGTCAGGCATGGGCTCATAGACACTTTGCAGAGTGAATTTCAGTTACTCTGAAGGGGTCAGTAGGTGGTTTGCCACCTGGACTTCAGTAAGCCTAGGTCCAGACCTGCCAGAAGTGTTACACCTATTTGAGTGACAGAATTAATACCTATTAAATGAAAACATCTGAAATTCCTTGAGTTCTTTGGAGGGAAGCCATGCTATAAATGGCAAGTGATTATAATCACTCTGTTATAGTAGCATCTTGAGCCAAAAATGTCAGTTGTGATTTTATTCAGTCTCATCAAAAGATCATAGATCATTTTCCAAATATATACATACATACATACGCACATACACAAACACACACACACATATACACACATGTACATACACACACTGAGAAAGAAAGAGAAATGGTCAATCCAGGACATTTGTTGCTGTTCAGTCCTTCCATCATCTCCAATTTTTGTGACCACATAGACAGCACACCAGGCCCTTTTATTATCTACTATCTCACAAAGGCTGTCTAAGCTCATGTTAATTGTTTCCATGTTACTGTCTATTCATCGCATCCTCTATTGCCCCCTTTTCCTTTCACCTTCAATTTTTCACAACATTAGGGTCTTTTCCAATGAATTCCATCTTCTCATTATGTGACCAAAGTATTTAAGCTTCAGCTTTAGTATTTGACCTTCCAGTGAATAATCTGAATTAATTTCATTGAGAATTAAATTATTGGAGGGGGTGGGGGAGGGGTGGGGGTGGAGCCAAGATGGTGGAGTTAAAGCACAAACTTGGC
>NW_027186473.1:16518291-16582297 GCF_028583685.1 Petaurus breviceps papuanus
CATAGCCGGCAGATTGTAGGGGGACCAAGTGACCATTGAGAGGGTAATTGCTCTTGCATTAACCTTCTTGGATCTGTATCGTAGTCTTGGGCGACAGTCCTGGTGTGTGTGGCAGTGTGCCAGAGCTTGTGAGGGCTGTAGAGAGGGCGTCCTCCAATTAGATCAGGAAGCTGTGAAAATCCCAGTGACTTGGGACAAAGTTCTCTCCATTCTGGAAGCAGAGTTCTATTATGGCAAAGAGCTTAAAAGTCAAGTAATAGGCTGGCAAGATGAGTAAGCAGAGGAAGTGCATACAGACCACAGATACTTTTTTTGGAGACAAAAAGCATGGAATGGAAGGAAGACAATGAAGTCAGAACTCCTGCATCAAAAGCTTCCAAGAAATATATGAATTGGTTACAGGCCATGGAGGAGCTCAAAAAGGATTTTGAAAATCAGGTAAAAGAAGTGGAGGAAAAATCGGGAAGAGAAATTGAGAACGATGCAAGAAAATCATGAAAAATGAGTCAACAACCTGCTAAAGGAGACTCAAAAATACATTGAAGAAAATAATACCTTAAAAAATAGACTAACTCAAATGGCAAAAGAGGCCCAAAAAGCCAATAAGGAGAAGAATGCATTAAATAGCCAAATTTGCCAGGTGGGAAAGGAATTTCAAAAACTCACTGAAGGGAATAGTTCATTCAAAATTAGATTGGAGCAAATGGAAGCTAATGACTTTATGAGAAATCAAGATACTCTAAAATAGATCCAAACAAATGAAAAAATAGAATGGAATGTGAAATATCTCATTGGAAAAACCACTGACCTGGAAAATAGATGCAGTAGAAATAATTTAAAAATTATTGGACTACTTAAAAGGCATGATAAAAAAAAAGCCTAGATGCCATCTTTCAAGAAACTATCAAGCAAAATTGCTCTGATATGCTAGAACCAGAGTGCAAAATAGAAATGGAAAGAATTCAGCAATTGCCTCTTAAAAAAGATCCCAAAAAGAAAACTCCTAGGAATATTATAGCCAGATTTCAGAGTTCCCAGGTCAAGAAGAAAATCCTGCAAGCATTCAGGAAGAAACAATTTGAATATTGTGGAAACACAATCAGGATAACACAAAACCTAGCAACTTCTACATTAAATGCTTGAGTGGCTAGTGAAATGATATTCTGGAGGTCAAAGGAGGTAGGACTAAAACCAAGAATCACCTACCCAGAAAAATTGAGTATAATGCTTCAAGAGAAAATATGGTCATTCAATGAAATAAAGGATTTTCAAGCATTCTTGATGAAAAAAACAGAGCTGAACAGAAAATTTGAGTTTCAAATACAAGAAAAAAGAGAAGCAAAAGGAGGTCAACAGGAAAAAGAAATCATAAAGAATTTATTAAATTTGAACTCTTTATATTCCTGAATGAAAAAAATGTTAATTATAACTCATAAGACTTTTCTCAGTATGAGGATAGTTGAAGTGAATATATATGTATGTTTAGGAGGGTGTATGTGATTGTGGTCATTTGTATGTACATGTCCACATAGACAAAGGGCACAGGATTGGTTGAATATGAAGGGATGATATCTAAAAAATAAAATTGAGATGAGAGAGGAATTTTTTTGGAGAACAAGAAAGGGAGAGATAGATTAGGGTAAATTATCTCATATAAAAGAGGCAAGAGAAAACTGTTACAATGAAGGGGAAGAGCAGGAATGTGAAAGGGAATGGGCCAACTTTACTCTCATTGAATTTGGCTTAAGGAGGGAATAACATACACATTCAATCGTGTATCTTACAGTTCAGGAAAATAGGGGGTTAGGGGATAAGAGGGGGGGATGATAGAAGGGAGAGCAGATTGTGGGAGAGGGTAGTTAGAGGTAAACACTTTTGAAAAGGACAGGGTCAAAGGAGAAAATAGAATGAGTTGGGGGTGGGATAGGATGGAGGGAAATACAGTTAGTCTTTCACAATATAACTGTTATGGAAATGTTTTGCCTACCTGCACATGTACAACCTATATTTAATTCCTTATCTTCCCAATGGGGGTGGGTGCGGGGAGAAGAAGAGGAAAAAATCTGGAACTCAAAGTATTAAAAACAAACGTTTAAAAAAATTTTTTTTACCTACAACTGGGAAATAAGCTATATAGATACTGGCATATAGAAATCCATCTTGCCCTACTAAAAAGTTGGGGGTGGGGTGGGGGAGGATATAAGAAAGAACAGATTTGGGGAAGGGGTATTCAGTAGGCTTGCTATTTTGGGGTGGGGGTAGTGAAAAGATGTGGAGCAAATTTGTAACTCAAAATCTTGTGGAGATGAATGTCGAAAATTAAAAATAAAGAAAGAAATTGGAAAAAAATAATAAAAAAATATAACTGATTTGATTTCTTTGCTGTATAAGGTACTCTTGAAAGCCTTATCTGGTACCACAATTTGAAGATGTTGATTCTGCAACACTTAACTTTCCTTATAGTTCAACTCTCGCAATCATGCATTGCTACTGGAAAAAAAAAATTATATCTTTGATTATTTGGACTTTTATTGACAAGGTTATATTTCTGCTTTTTTAGTATGTTGTGAAGATTTGCCATTGCTTTCTTAGCAAGGAGCAAATATCTTTTAATTTCTTGGCTGCAGTCACTATCTGCAGTGATATTTGAACACAAAAAATATGAAATCTAACATTGCATCACTGCTTCCATTTCTTCTCCTTCTACCTCCCAGGAAGTAATGGGACCTATTGCCAAGATCTTTTTTTTTTTACATTTTTCAAATGCTTTATTAACTTTTGATTTACATCATTAATTTCTGCCAGATTTTGAGTTGCAAATTTTCTCCCCGTTTTTCCCCTACCCACCACCCCAGAATAGCAGTCCCACAAGATATCCCCTCCTCTAATCTTCTTGCTCCCATATTTTCTCCCATACCCCCTTAGACTTTTCCAGAAAGGCATGGCAGGTCTCTAAGCCCCACTGTCTGTATATATTCTTTCCCAATTAGATGTAAGATAGTATTAATAATAGTGTATATCTATCTATCTATATATACACACATATAAAATTCTAAACATTTGATTTTAAAATGTTGAATTCCAGATTCATTCCCTTCCTCGCTTGTCACCCATGCTTACTGGGAATATAAGCAGTCCAGTATAGATTGTACAGGTGTAGCTAATGCAAAACATTAACATAGTAGATATATTGTAAAAGTTGGACTACATTTCCCTCCCTCCTATCCCACCATCCACTTGTTCTATTCTCTATTATAATCCCGTCCCTTTTCAAAAGTGAGTGCTTCCAACTTCTCTCCCCCGCAGCCTGCCCTTCCTTCCATCATCCCCTCTGTCATCTCCTTCTCCCTTCTCTCCTTCAGGGTGAGATACCCTACTTACTGTGTATTTCATTCCCTCCCTGGGCCAAATTCAGTGAGAATAAGGTTGACCCATTCCCTTTTTCCTTCCTATTCTTCCCCTCCATTGTAACCCTTTACCATTGCCTCTTCTTTATGAGATAGTTTACCCCATTCTCTCTCTCCATCTCCTCTCATTATATTCCTCTCTCACCTCTTAATTTCCCCTTTTAAATATCATCCCTTCCTATTAAATTGGTCCTGTGCCCTCTATCTATGTGTACCAGAAAGCATATATACACACAATTCACACATGTATTCATATGCCTGTCTACCCTCCGATACAGACATATATATATTTTCTTCAACTATTTTCATACTGACAAAAGTTTCATCACTTACAATGATCGTTTTTCCATATAGGAATATTAATAGTTAAACGTCGATCCGTGGCTTATGATTTCTTTTCCCTGTTTACATTCTCAAGCTTCTCTTGCTTCTTGTATCTGGATGTCAAATTTTCTATTCAACTCTGTTTTTTTTTTTCATTAAGAATGCTTGAAAGTCCTCTATTCCACTGAATGACCATATTTTTCCCTGAATGATGATACTCAAGTGTTTCTGGGTATGTGATTCTTGACTTTAATCCCAGCTTTTCTACCCTATGGAATATCCTATTCCAGGCCCCTTGATCCCTTAGTGTAGAAGCTGCTAGATGCTTTGTTATGCTGATTGTGTTTCCACAATATTCAAATTGTTTCTTCCTGGCTGCTTGTAATATTCTCTCCTTTATCTGGGAATTCTGGAACCTGGCTATAATATTTCTAGGAGTTTGCTTTTTGGGATCATTTTCAGGAGGTAATCAGTGGATTCTTTCAACCTCTATTTTGCCTTCTGGTTCTAAAGCATCAGGGCAATTTTCCTTAAGAATTTCTTGGAGGATGATTTCTAGTTTCTTTCTCTGATCATGGCTTTCAGGTAGTCCAACAATTTTTAAATTATCTCTCCTGGATCTATTTTCCAGGTCAGTGGTTTTTCCCTGAGATATTTCACATTGCCTTCTATTCTTTCATTTGTTTGCATCTGTTTAACATCATCTTGATTTCTCTTAAAGTCACTAGCTTCCCTTTGCTCCAATGTAAATCTGAAGGAACGATTCTCCTTATTGAGCTTTTGAGATTCTTTTTCCATCTGGCAAATTCGGCTTTTCAAGGCATTCTTCTCCTCATTGCCTTTTTGAGTCTCTTTTGCCAATTGAGTCAGTCTGTTTTTTAAGGTGTGATTTTCCTCAGTCAGGCTGTTGACCCTCATTTCATAATTTTCTTGCATCATTCTCATTTCTCTTCCCAATTTTTCCTCTACTTCTCTTATCTGCTTCATAAGGTCCTCTATGGCCTGTAATCAGCTCTTATTTTCCTTTGAAGCTTTTGGAGCAGGAGTTCTGACTTCGCTGTTTTCCTCCTGTTCCATGCTTTGCTCCTTTTTTGTCCACAAAATAGGAGTCTAATATCGGAATCTTCTGTTTGTTTTGCTTCCTTTGTCTGGTCATGTCGCCCCTCAGTCACTTGACCCCTGGGCTTTTTGCCACAGTAGGACTCTGCCACCAGACAGGGGAGCTTTCATTCCAAATGCTAGGGTTTTCTCAGCTGCTGGAGTTATTATTTGGGTGCTGTCTCTGAAGCCTCCACATGCTCTGGCAAGCTGGTCACGCACCCCAGGACCTCCACCCTAGACAGCAATCCATATCCAAGAAGGTTAAAACAAGAGCGATTACCCCTCATACTGGTTTCTTGGTCCCCGTATACTCTGCAGGCCAGGAGCTGAAGCTGCCATGTGTTGCTGATTGTGCCTGGCATTCCAGTGTCTTCTCTCCCTGGGGTCAAAAGCCGATGCTATCCCACCTACTGGGTTCCAAAGTCCACACTGCACTGACCTCTCATTTTGTCCTTTGCATTGATGTGTTGAAGAATCTGGAAACAGCCACAGCTTCTGGTGATCTGGAGTCCCTCCAGCTGGCAGCTGGTCAGACCTGCCCTGGGGCTAAAACCTGGGCTCTCGAATGACTGGGCTTGGCTCCCAGAGCACTGTGCTGGCCGCTTGCTGCCGGCCTGCCAGGCTCTCCTCAGCAGGATATTAGCTTCTCTGTCTCATTTTGTGGGTTCTTAAGCTCCAAAGTTTGGTTAGATTCCCCTTTTACATGGATTGAGGAAGGTCAAAGCTGGCGCCTGGCAGAGGTCGTGTTTCTACTCTACCATCCTGACTCCACCCCCCTATTGCCAATCTTAGTATTGGTTTTATTTTGTTGCTATGTTAAACTTCAAGTCAACTTCTATATTCTTCCCTTTTGTTCTCATCAAGAGGCTTCTTAATTTTTCTTTACTTTCTCCTATCAGAAAGTTATTTTGTACATATATGAGGTTGTTGATATTTCTCTTGGAAACCTTAATTCTGCCTTTTAATTCATCCAGTCTGGTATTTTGAAAGATGGACTCGGTACATAAGTTAAGTAAAGTGGCAATATACAGCTTTGCTGTACTCCTTTTCCAATTTTAAACACAACGCTTGTTCCATTTTTTGTTCTAATTGTTTCTTGGCCTACAAACAGTTTCCTTAGGAGATCTGATGCTTCCATCTCTTTGAAGACTTGTCATACTTTTTTTTGGTAATTCACATACTCAAAGGTATAGTCAATGACATAGAAGTAGATTTTTTGTTTGTTTTCTGGAACTCCCTTGCATTCTCCATAACACAGTGAATGGAAACATTTTGGCCTCTTGTTTCTCTGCTTTTTCAAAAACCAGCCTATTCTTCTGTTAATTATCTGTTTTTATATATATATATATATATATATATATATATATATATGTATGTATATGTATATATGTGTATATATATGTGTGTGTGTGTGTATACATACATACATACATACATAGAGATATAGACATAGATATAATTACTAAAGCCTAGCTTGTAAAAATCTTCTAGGGTTTTAAATAGTGCAGCTAAAATTCCATCACCTATACAATCCTTATTGTTATCAGTGATTCCTAAAATCCACTTGTCTTCATTCTCCTGGATATCTGGCTCTAGATTAGTAATCACATAATTGTGGTTATTGATGATATTAAGACATTTCTTGTATAGTATTCTTTTCACCTTTTTTTTAATCTCTTCTGTTAAGTACATACTATATATTTTTTTATCATACCCATTTTTCATGGAATGTTCCCTTAGTATCTTGAATTTTCTTGAAGAAATCACTTACCTTTCCAATTCTACTTCTTCTACTTCTTTCCATTGCTCATTTAAGAAAGCCATATCTCTCCTTGTTATTCTCTGGAATTTGTAATTCAGTTGGGTATATCTTTCTCCTTCTCCTTTACCTTTCAACTTCCTTCTTTCCTCAGTTTTTTGCAAAGCCTCATCAGGCAGTCATTTTTTCTTGCTCTCCTTTTTCTTAGTTGTTTTTTATTCCCTTGTTGTTTTTGTTTTTTGGTGACTGAATAAAAGAGTAATGGGTAGAGATTACAAAGAGATAAATTTAGGTTTGATATTAAGAAGTTCCTTAACAAATAGAAACATCCAAAATGTATTGTGCTAATGTGGGAGGTGATGTTTTTCTCTTCCTTAGTAATCTTCAAGCAGAAGCCAGAGAGTCACTTTTAGGTTCTGTTATACAAGGGATTCCTTTTGGTATAAGTCACATAAGATAGTTAAGATCCATTACATTTCTCAAATTCTCTGACTCTTGGCTCAATGAATTTGACCTCTTTCTCCTTTCTCATTTCCAAAGTTGGATTTGTTAAGAAACAGCTTTTAAATCTATGGATCCTTTCATATATGATTGAATAGTATCTGTAGATCTGTTCTTTCACTGAGATTTTTACATAGCAAAAACTAATAACCTCTCATAACCATTGCTCCTTACTTCTCTTGAAATAAGATAAATCAAAGCATTAGATACACAGTAGATATAACACTTAACCCTGTTTTTTTTAATTTGTATTTGTTTGTTTTATTCAAAATCTACTATTTCATCAGTGAAAAACTCCAAATGTAGAGCTCCCTCCATTGATATGGAGCAACAACTTAAATGGGACTTATGAGTTTTGAAAAAAACAAAAAAGCAAACAAACAAGAAGACGCTGAAGACATAAATGATTTACCACTGTTCATATAACCATTTTGTGTCAGAGGTATTACTTCAATCCAGATCTTCCCTCTATCCTTAGCACCACACTGACTTTGAATCTCTGATAAATTAAATATCATTGTGACTCTCTTTGTTGATTTTTGGAGAGGGGTAGATACAAAATAATGCAATTCATAAAATTCCAATACATATGCAAAGTAGGAAAATTCTTGTGCTATTCAGATTCCTAGTTCTCAAGCACCCTACTAAAAAATAGTACACTATACTCAGTAATTGAGCATTTAGTCAATGTGGAAGGCATAGCAATGGGAATTACCTAGTGTACCATTCTGGTTATTATTTGTCCTTCAGTCTTTAAGAGGACCATGACATCGGGAAGGTGATGCCATGATTTGCAAGTAAATTGGATTTAAGTGAGGGAGGGCTATGCAAAAAAAAAAAATCAGTGTCTTTTTCTCCTCTGGAGCCATCTAGGTCCATTGGTAAGAAACAGATCGGGATGACTGGAGATGTCCTCAGGTGCAGTGGAGAACTTGGGGTTAAGGTCTTTCCCAAGGCTCAGTTTGACTCACTATTCTCATTATTAAAGCTGTCATAAAAGTTGTCCAGCTTTCAGTCATTAAAAGACCCCAGCTAGTTAATTTGACACTTCAATAAAAATCAAATCAGAATTTAGTGAAATGTGTGTGTGTGTTTGTGTGTGTGAGAGTGTGTGTGAGAGAGAGAGAGAGAGAGAGAGAGAGAGAGAGAGAGAGAGAGACTTAAACTAGACTAATTTTCAATAAAATATACCTTTGGTGAGTAAGGTACAAAATCAATATTTCCCCCAAATTCTGATGATATAAATTGTTGAGATCAGAATGTGTTATTTTAATGATTTTATATCATGGGTAAGTTCTTCGGCTATAAAATATTTTAAAGTTACATTGTTCTTTGAAAGAAATATACAGAGCAAGGTAGTAAAATAAATGTACAAAATGTAAATGTGAGAAATGTTAGTATATACTTTCATACCTTGTAAATATGTTTAAGCACCTAATTTATAATCTCATTTATTCTATCTTTCTATCTCTTTGTCTATTTAAATAGACCATATCCTCAGTTCTTCTTTAAAAATCAACCATGGAAATTAGTTATTGAACTAAATAATTAATAGTTCAGTTCTTTGAAGCAAAAGGTTCTTTTATTTTGTAGGCATTTAAGGAACGCCCTGTATGCATCCACTCTTCCTTGCTAAAGGAATACTATCTAATAATAAATGCCTAGAAATTAATTCACGCTAAGCTCAAGAGTTAATGTCATTTATTTTCAAAAGTTAAAACAATTTCCTAATACAAGAAAAATAACATGAATTTAAATTTAAGAAATTGACACATTCTAGCCCATTAAAATAATTGGGTTCTTCTGTCTTCTAGTCTGAGTCTGATAATAGCTACTATTTATATAGTGCCTACTATGTGTCAGGTACTGTGTTAAGTAAATATTATTTCATTTGATCTTTATAATGACAGCAGTGGTGAGAGATATTACCTCTACTTTACAGTAAGAAAACTGAGAGGCAAATAGAAGTTAAATGACTTGTCCAAGGTCATACAACTAGTAAGTATTTGAGACTAGATATGAACTCAGATCTTCTGACTCCAGACCCATAACTTTTTCTACTGTACCACCTAGCTGCCTCTGTCATCTTGCTCTGTGCTCTAGCTATGTCTGTCTCTATTAGTCTCTCTTCTTCTTTCTGTCTCTGATTCTTCTCTTCATCAAAGCCATTTGACAGGATATAGATCTGGTCAGCATCAAGGATCTTAGCAGCAAACATTGCATTTCATGATTAATTTAAACTTGGGATTTTAGTCACTTCAACAGTTTCCAGATTATTCATGGTGTGGAAAGAAGGAAATTGCCATGACTAAGTAGGCTTTTCTACATGAGAGCATGCCTATTGCAGATCTGTAACCCAGGAAACAGTAAGTTATACTTCCCCAAATTAAAAAAAAAAATCTGAAATGTCTCATAGCTTTGGCTGGATATTGTGACTGCCAGAAAAGATTAAAATTGTACAGCTCCAGTAGCCCAGGAGACATAAGCTTCAGTCTGAAGGCAAGGGGGAATGACTTGTTCTTGCTTTTACATTTTTTTTTGTCCTCTGCAAACTAGTTGGATGTGGTTTGTGATAATTCTGACAGGTGCTGTAGCCTGTGAACTCTCCTCAGTTGTCATTTCACCAAGTGGGAGAAAGTTCTGTCAGCAAAACTTGAGAAATAAGGGTTTGTTTCAACTATAAATGGAGACAAAGAACCAGGGTCCATTCTAGAGTTTTGATAGTACCTGGAAGGCCCTAATCCAGTAATTTTTTAACTTGTTTTGTGTCCTGGATACCTTTGGCACTCCACTGAAGACTACGAACTCTTTCTCAGTAGAACAGTTTTCAGTGTAGACATTAAGCAAGCAGGACTACAAAGGAGATCTATTATATTGAAATATAAATTCCAATAAAGAAATAAATAAAAGAAGTTCACAGACTCAAGTTTAAAAATCCCTACTTGAAACCATTTTATTTTTCATACTTGGGATGCCACTAGGCTGGAATTTGAAGCAGTTCATTGTATGATATATAGTTAAGTATTCTATAAATGTTGGCTTATTGATTGATTCTTTTCAGTTAAACCTGAGGTATCCTTTAACTAGGATCAGTCTACATCAGGGATGTTAGTCTAGAGTCATCTCCTTTCTCATAAATTTAGAAAGAAGGTGTATACATATGTACACATACATACACACATATATACACATATGTGTACAATATGCATACAACATATTTGTGTATGTGTCTATATATGTGGTGTGTGTCTGTGTATGTATTTGTATATTTACATATGTGTGTATATTTGTGTATAAGCACACACAAAGATCTATTTTCCTTTCTACTCTTCACATAAATTCTCCTTCCCCTTATACCTCTTAGCACAATGTGGAGGTGAATATATGCCCTCCAAATATATATCACTGGAACATACACTTAGACATGGACCACCAAGCCACAAAAGCTTCATATAAAGTCTCAGCATCAAACTATTAGAATGAAGACCAGTGTAACTGAGTTGTAAGGTGCTCATCCTTCAACGAGTAACAATTAGATAATACATTCTTCTTCAGCTATAGGAAACCTAAAATGTCTAATAAGACATGAACAGGTTTCCTCATACACATATTTAAGACAAAATGCTCACTTCATATCCACAGCAATTTAGAGGTTTTGCTAAGATCAATCTCTCCATGATTCTTCCTAAAAATATAAACACCATAGGGTAAGATTATGCAAGACCTTATTTGGGTGGCATTTTGCTCATCCCACAGAATTGTTTTTGTGGAACTGCAAAGAAGTGGAATACAAACAGACTGTTTAAAAAAAAGCTTTGCATGATTAGAAATTTGCACTCAAAAATTAATCTTAGCTGGAAAAAATTGTCACATAAAGAAAAAATGAAACCATGAAAAGGTAATTTGTGAAGCAACAAAAAATATAGAGGAAAAGGCCAAAAGAAATGTAATTACTGTCAAAATTCACTACAATACTATTTACATGAGAGTACAATTATAGCAGGAGGGGCAAGATTTTTGTTGCAAATTAGTCTATTTTATACAGATATTTTGAAGTTTAAAAAACTTATTTAGGGACTGTTATGTGTATAAATTTACATGTAGTATCTTTCAGGACATAATCTCTAAGTTTCCTTCCAACTCTGATAATAGAGTTTTTTTTTTCTCTTCTAATATCCAGTTTCTATCAAAGCAGACAGGATACAGAGGAAAACAAAAGAAAACAAAATGTTATATCTTTCCACTTTTTCCAATTGTTTTTGAGATGAATTCCACATTTGTTTTTATTGTTGTTATAATTTCCATAGAAGAGCTTTGTCATTGTCTTGGTGCCATTGCTATTTGCCCTCATATTTCCACTGTATTTCACAATTTCCCTTTTCTAGTATATCTTTACTCATGTGTGGGCTCTTTTCATTGGTTTTCTCTTGTTTGATCTGAGGTGACTGCTACTTAATTTTTCTTTTGAACATGATATAATATTATTAATTCAGTTGCATATTATCAATTTAAATCATCACAAAGCATGGGATTTCTCTTCCCCAAATAATTTATCATGATATTTTATTTTTAATCAATTGTAATTTTACTTTGACTATTGAATTTGTTTACATTAGAACAAAGAAAGGATTATTTTCCAATACAAAATCAAAGATCTAGACCTGAAAGGAAATATATAGGTCTTCTATGCCTTCTCAATTTTACTGATGAGGAAACCAAAGGTCTGAGATACTGTAATTTATTCAACATTCCACACATCATAACTATAAAAAGAGAGATTTGCAACCACTTCCTCTGATGGACCCCAGACCTAGTCATCTATTCATTGCATTCTTGGGACTGCTTAAACTATCCCTGATCTTTTACTTTGAATTGCTATGACCAAATACAGGGCTCTAAATGTATTATTTATTTGAATATTTCTTCTAAATCTACTCAATTTAATGTGAAAGAGTAAACTTTTTATTAGATACAATAGTAGATTTCTCATTAGAAAATTTGTTTGATTCTTAACATTGTTGTAGTGGAAAAATATTTTTAAAGTTCATTTTTTTTTGAAAGAGAGAGAGAGAGAGAGAGAGAGAGAGAGAGAGAGAGAGAGAGAGAGAGAGAGAGAGAGAGAGAGAGAGAGAGGGAGAGAGAGAGAGAGAGAGAGAGAGAGAGAGAGAGAGAGAGAGAGAGAGAGAGAGAGAGAGAGACAGAGAGAGAGAGAGACAGAGAGAGAGACAGAGAGGGAGAGAGAGAGAGAGAGAGAGAGAGAGAGAGAGAGAGAGAGAGAGAGAGAGAGAGAGAGAGAGAGAGAGAGAGAGAGAGAGAGAGAGAGAGAGAGAGAGAGAGAGAGAGAGAGAGAGAGAGAGAAATGGGGAAGAGGAGCAGAATGAGCTGTGCTTTTTTTTGACATGGGTCGCCTCTCAATAGAGTAGAACAACTGCTGAAAAGTGACAATGTGACTTTTCCCAATTCAGAATCCTGTCACTGTCACCTTAATAAGAAGCAACTGCAGTTTTCATTTAGTTTTTACCTTAGGGTGTCTCTTTTCACTGAACCTTTTTTTTCTTTCAGTGAATGTTCCAGTAGAATCCATGTATGAACTAGAAAAGTAAAGAGATTTTTTTGTTACATTCTAAGTCCCCAAACTACAGGATCATAACTTTCTCATTGGCCATTGTGGATAAATATTTTACATTTTTCTCTATTAAATTTGAAATCCAACATTCTTACTATACTATAAATTTTCTGCAAGTGTTAAGCAAGAAACTAATTGTAGCATGTGATTATCTTTGCAAATGCATAATGTTGAATTTTCATATAATCCCTTAACACAGATGGCCATACAGTTAATCATGAGGCCATATTTCATTTTTCTTTTTCATGTTAAATAGCATAAATTCTCTGAATATTTCAATTTCTTTTTGAAGATCTAACAGTAGTTTGCTTGTTATGATATAAACTCAGTTGTCGAGGCATTATTCCCAGATGGTCTCCTTTATTGCCTGCCCTGGTTCTGTTCTTAGCACATGCAAGATATCATCTTCCTATAATCTTGTTTCCTTAAGGCGATTAAAAGTCTAGGAGCTTCTTATTACTACAGATATATTCCTTTACTACTCACATAAATGTTTCTATTCTTTGCTGGATATCACTTTGCTTTTGATTTCTGTTCTGTCATTGTCCTTAAGGGGAAACATCTGTTAATAATTGAAAGAAACCATGCGATCTTCATTGTCTGTTTACTCTCAGACCTTGTCCATGTAGACGTATGCTTTTGTGATTTGTCTCCTAAGGATCTTAAATACATCCATGTATTCCATTACAATTATCATTCAACTTTATTTATTAGGTTGATAGATACCATGCTGTCTTTCTTTGGTTAAGTTCTGCCTCTCTTACCCAAGAACAACCTAGTTTGGAATCTCTCTGAATCAGTTACAATAGTATTTGCATAAAATTAAATATCCACATTAATATATACATGTATGTATATATACATATATTTTCATTCATCTCTTTAACTCTTTTATGTTGAAAGATGTTAATAGCAAAGTAATTCATGTTCACTTAGTTTATTTCCTATATCTGGTTTCATGATTTCTTCATATTATCTTGGTTTAACCAATTAACAAGTATTTATTAAGCACTAAGTATTTACAAGGTACTGAGAATAAAATTGCAAAGAATAAAAACAATCTTTACTCACAGAGATCTTATAATGGAGACAATAACAGATATCTATATAAATATATGTGTGTGCATGTAAATACACATACAGCATATATATGTATGTGTGTGTGTGTGTGTGTGTGTATAATTGACAAATACACACATCTACAAAGCAGCTAAAAATAAACTTAGGAAAAAGACACTAGCTGATGGGAGGACCAGGAAAGGGTTCATACATAATATGGTGCTTGATCTGTATCATAAAGGAAGAGGGAAACTCCAGCAAACAGAGTTAAGGAGAGAATGAATTTCAAACCTGTGAAACAATCTATACAAAGGCATGGAAATGGGAGAGAGAGTGTGTTACATAAGGAACAGATAGAACATCAGTTAATTTGCATCGTAGACTATATTAGTGAAAAGAGTAAACAATGAAGCTGAAAAGGTAGGTTGAGGCCAGGTTCTGAAAGGTTTTATGAACTAAAGGGAGGTGTTTGTTGTTTACCCTGGAGACAATAGGGAATTATTGGAGTTAATAGACAAGGGGAGTCACATTGCTGGATCTGTGTTGGAGGAAAATTACTTTGGTAGTAGCTTGTAGAATATACTAGTGTGGGGAGAGACTTGAAGAAAGGCTATTGCTGTAATCAAAGGGAGAGATGAGTGTCTAAAACTAAAGTAGTAATTGTGTGATTACAGAAAGGGGCCAGAAGTGAGGAATATTATGAAAGCAATAACCCATAATTTAGCAACTTACTGAATATGTCCAGTGAGAGTGAGGATTCAGGATAATGTCTAGGGTACAGAGTTGGGAGAATGGTAAGCTAGAGGTATTTTCAACAGAAATATGGAAATTGGAAGAGGAGAGGAATTTTTGCAGGGGAGGCTGGAGATAAAGCATTTAGTTTTGCACATACTGAGTTTAAGATGTTTTGGAACATCCAGGTTGAAAATCCTGATAGGTATCAAGTGGTGTGGGATTAGATATCACACTAAAATCACTAATAAAATAGAAAATAGAATGGAGTCAATAATCAAACTTAGCTAGCTTCCCTTAATTTTCATTAATGTGCAATTCTTCTTCATAGAAGTATTGAGGTTAAAAAACAAATATTAACTTTTCCATCAGTAGTATAACTGATACCAGGGTATGAAAGTTTTACAAATCATGGAATTTAAAAGGAAAAAATCTTCAGAAGTTAGAAAATTCAATTTGTGACTAAACAAAAAAAGTCTCTCCAACATCCTTGACTATCTATCTCTATATCTGTCTGTCTGTCTATCTATCTATTTATCTATCTATCTATCTATCTATCTAAAAATCTGGCCACATCTTTCCATTTTGTCCATGATTATATCATTAGAGACAAAGTCAAATACTTAACCAAAGTTCAGTCACATGGTATGGCATACCCCTATAATACCAATTGAATATTCTTGTCAAAAAAGGAAATATAGTATATGATGAATCTGTTATTGAGAAATCCATTCTGGCTTTTGATTAACAATGACTTTTCTAAATAGTCATAGTAAATACTTCTTAATGATACTTTCTATAATGTTGTTAAGAATCAAATTGTTAAAAAAAAATAGCCTCTTAATTTGAAGATTTCAGCCTCTTCCCCCTTTTAAGGAATTAGGGTCATGTTGGCCAATCTTCATTGCTACATAATTCCTTCTATTTTCATTAAAAACAAAACCAAACAAAACAATGATCTGAAGCCAATGTGGTGTGGTAAATACAGGGACTTCTATTAGATCTTCCTAATTCCCCTGTAAGCAACTTAAAAATAACACTTCAAGATGAATTCCAGAGCTGCAGAACCAACAAAAGTACACATTTTTAAAAATTTCCAGACTAAGACAACTTAAAAGGTCTGCAGACAACGTCTGTCTCACTGGCCTGAGAGTAGAACATGGTCCAGCACAGACCAAGCAAATCAGTTTAGGACACACCTGTAAATAAGCAGCTGGCTGTGGGAGTGACTAAATCAGCAGAAATGGTGTCCTGAGCTCTCAACATACAGACAGTCATGAGTCAAAAGAATCATTCAGACAGTACAGGGACTGCTTGATGGCACCGAGAGCAGATCTCTGTTCATTGCCCATAGATGAATCTAGTTGCAATTCCAGATCGAGGAAGAGTAGAAGCAGAAACACGCCCCCTGGTCTGAGTTCCAGTGCAGAAAAGAGTGATTGTAGTTACTCACCAACTAGAGCAGGAGTCCAGAGAGAGTCCAAGAGAGCAGTGATCACACCTTTCCTTCTATCATACTACCTTATAAGAACTGAAAAATTAGACAAGCTCTGAAAGCAGAAAAACAAAAACTTGAAGCTTAGTACAGAAAACCTTCCACCTCAGTAGCAGAGCCCAACTGTAACATACTGTTAAAAGGAAAAAAAAAAAGATAGAAAAAATGAGCAAACAGAAAAAAATTTAACTTGAATATAAAATGTTACTATGGTGATAAGGAAAATCACAAAACAAATGATGAAGACAATAAAAATCAAGCAGCTAATGCAAAGCCTCAAAGAAAAATGTGAATTGGTCTCAGGCTACACATGAGCTTAAACAGGATTTTAAAATCAAATAAAAGGGAAATAAATTGGAAAAGAAAAGAGTGATGTAAGAAGAACATGAAAAAAAAGTAAACACATTGGTAAAGGATGAAAAAAATGATAAAAAAAAATAGCACCTCAAAAACTAAAATAGGCCAAATGGTAAAAGGGGCATAAAAATCCTCTGAAGAAAAAAGCTCATAAAAAATAGAATTGTTCAAATGAAAAAAAAAGGTACACAAATATATTGAAGAGAAATACTTAAAGAGTAGAACTGGCCAAGTGGAAAAGGTGGTATAAAAGCTGAGAAGAAAATATCTTCAAAATTAGAATTGGACAAGTGGAAGTTAATGGCTCCATGAGACATAAAGAAACAACAAAACAAAAATAAAAGAATGGAAAAAAATTAAAAGTTAAGCATATCTTTGGAGAAAAAATGATCTGAAAAAAATTGATTGAGGAGAGGTTTTTTATTTAATATTTTATGTATTGATTTCTTTTTGGTTCTTGTTTGTTTTAAAATGTCTTCTGTACTATACTCATTTAAAATACAAATACTTCTAATGGGTTAAATATTAAGTCAAGAACATTTAAATATGAGTTTGCTTTATTTAATAACTTTCTTCTGTTGGAGACAGAAGACAATTTATTATAGCTAGTTGGGAAGGGGAAGGCAGAGAATTAGAGAAGAAAGAAGAGAGTCAAGTAAAAAAATGGATTTTTGTTTAGTTGTTTTTTGTCATGTCTGACTCTTCATTATCCTTTTTGTGGTTTTCTTGGCAAAGATTTGTCATTTCCTTCTCTAACTCATTTTACAGATGAGGAAACTGAGGCAAAATGGTTAACTGACTTGCCCAGTATCACACATATCTAGTAAATATCTGTGGCTGGATTTGCACTCAGCTCTTCCTGACACCAGACCCACTGCTCTAGCCACTGTACCACCTAGCTGCCATGTACATATATACATATGTAAGCATATACATATAAACATACATATTTACACATATACACATATGCATATGTTCTAATTCAGCACTCATTCATATAGATATACATACACACAAAACACACACACCTAACATACATAAACACTTTCATTTGTATTTACTTATTCCTCAGCTTCACATTTAAAGCCTTTCAAAATTTGACCTACCTTTTCTAAGTCCCCTTGTTTGATACCTGTTCCCTAGCTAGCAAGATAATTTCTATACATGACATTCCCATCTCCCTATTATGTGCATTTTCACAAATGGTTCCCCTGAGTTTGGGATGTACTCCCTTCTTATTTTCATCTCTTGAAATCCATATATTCATTCAAATTGTAGCTTTGGAGATTGGCTTCTGTGGATACCCAGGTTTTTAGTTTTCCCTCCCTTTTGAGATTATTTTGTAAACTTTTTTTTCTTTTTAATATAGGCAACCTCAGTAAAATGTAAGCTTCTTGAGAGAAGGGTCTGTTTCCTTTTACCTTCTCTGTTTCAACATATTTCCTTCCATCTACTAAGCAACTAAGAAAAATATTTGTTGAATTGAACTGATCCAAACTTTTTTTTTATGGAAATATGAAACATCCTATATTTATGACAGATAAAATAGGTCAAACACCAGTTTCCTAAGTTGGAACTGATTGACATATTATCATACAGGTGGGTCAGCCAATGCTCATTGCTCAGAATCATAACCAGTTTTACACAAAGTCTGTCTACAGAACTTTCCTCCGCCCCTCTTTGCTCTTCTCTCTTCATCCTGTGTGTGTATGTACATGCACACATACATATGTACACACATACACAGCCAAATATACATATATTTAAATATTTATACAGACAAACACATATACATATATTTACATATTTATAAGACTGTTTCAGAGATGTATTTCATTAGGGGGGAAATACAGAGAGCATCCTTAATTCTGACTTTCTATATTTAATTCATATAAAAGACAATTCAAATGAGAGGGAAACACCCTATTCTATAAATTCTTCATTGGGAGTCAAGACACTTTTAGTCTCAGTAATGTAAACATCTGTAACACTGGAAAGGCACTGAAGCTTTCTGGGATTCCGCTTTCTCTATTGTAAAGTTAGAGGGGCTGATGACATTTTTCAAGGTCACTTCCAGTTCAAAACCCTGTGGGAAGACAGTTGTCTTACGTACCATGATTTCAAGGGTACCGAATAAAGTTTCCACCAAAATATACAATTTCCAGTGATCTTTCTGCTGGCTGAAATTTTACTATTTTTGATTCCTTTTTGGTTCTTCTTTTTGTTTGCTTTAAGCATTTCTTCCATTTTGATACAAACTACCAAATGAATAAGGACACTGAGGAAACAGTGATATTTGCTTCACATGCTGTCTTTTTTTGCATTGAATGATTTCAAACTGATTCTGTTATCATTAGTTAAATACCCAGAATTTCCAGTATCAACAAAGGATTTCTCACAAAAGGATGGGTATAAGTCAGACATATTTAGTCATGAGAATTCAGAGCTAATGATTACTGAGATGAGGTTTAGCTTAGTGAATAACCATTTAAGAAGACAAATTCCCTGTTTTCCCCTAAACAAGCAAATGAATACTCAGAATACCAAGAAAAGGGAAAAAAATGTCTCTATACTCAAATTCCTGTGTAAGGGGACTAACAGATTAAAAGCATAAGAAAATATTGCCCCCCCCAAAAAAAATTCACCATGACTTTGATATACAAATTACTTCTCTAGTTCCTATGTCTTAATCACTAGATAGAAAGGGCAAGAGAAGTGGGGAAAGTTAGAGAAGAGCTAAACTGAGCAACAGCTAAACTCTTCACAGTTCCTTTGTCCATCAAGTAGCAATTACCTTTCAATAGTGCTTATCCTTTCACTTCAAACATTCTTCAAACACGGCCCTGCTAGGGAAAACATGTAAAAAGAAAACACTTGAACACTCAGGAAAGAGGATCAAAAAGCTATAGAAATAAGATAGAAGACAGGATTGGCAGTGTTTTATTTTGTGGTACTTCCTTTCTTCCTTGATTAGTGAGGATGATGTCAAAACTGTCTTATTCTCAAGGTCGAGATTATTATATTGGCAGAGTTTCCACATAATTTACCAGATTTATTTTGTTATTGATTTTCTTCAGTTCCATTGATGGTTAAAAGCAGTGAAGCAACTTTTATTCATAGTTAACATGGAAAATAGGTTATGGAAGCTGATGTGGAAGAGGGAAGTCATGACATCTTACCTAGGTGATGTAGTGGAGAAGAGCCATGGATTTGGAGTCAGGAAGATCAGACTTCAAATCTGACCTCAGACACTAGTTCTCATTGTGATCTTGAGGAATTCATTTGACTTCTATTTGCTTCATTTTCCTCATCTTCAAAATGGACATCATTCTAGCACCTACCCCCCAGGGTTGTGGTGAAGATCAAATGAAATAATTATAATAGCACAGTGCCTGGCACACTGTGTGTATGTGTGTTTCCGTTTGATACAATGTATGAGATATAAGTATACCTACACATACACACACATATACACACATATGAATGCATGTGATAAATGCTAGCTATTCTTATATCAGCATGTATTTGGAAGTCCCCTAGAGTAAAGGAAGAAAAGTTGGAATGGAGAGGAAAGAAAGAGTTGGGATCAAGACTTTGAAGTTATTGAAAATGGAAGAAGAATGTCTTAGGTGTTCATAACATTGCATGGGTGGTAAATTTGAAATGAATGAAGGGAAGATAGGAAGTGGGCATGGGGAAGGAGAGTTAGAATTTACGAGGATGAGAAAAAAAATGATTAGACATCAGAGACTGGAGGTGGGAGTTTGCTCTTGGCTACAATGTCATAAGAATAAGGGAAGTAGGGAGGTGTGGGAATATTTTAAATAACCTTTGTTGAATAAGCCCAGACAGATTAATTGGGAGTTTCAATAAAGAATGTAAGTGATTAAGAAGTTTCAGGTCAATAATTTGTGCTAGTTCAGTCCTAATCTATTGCATCTCCCCCGTTACTGTCAATTTGGACAAGGATGGTGATGTTGTGACCCTAACCTCATTGTTCCATTGGGAAATATAGAGAGGGAGTAGAAAATAGCTTGTGTAATATTGGAAGTCCCTAGGAACAGGGTTCAATGGAATTGTGCTCTCTACCTAATCCACAATCAATGCATAAATATGGATAATTCATAATCCAATTAAGGACACTCTGAGAAGGAAAAGGTCAAACAAAAAGGAAGAGAACCAGGAGAGAGAACTGCCACCAAAAAAACAAAAGTGCAGGGGACACAAAGTATATAGGAAGAGAAAATTTAAATAAACAAGAACACAGAAGCTAAGCCAAATGCTGAATAATTATAATGACCAATCTTGGACTGAGAAAAAAGTATAATGGAATATGCTTTTTTCCCCATTTAGATAGAAGTGGGAGATTAGAGTTATAGAATGTTGAAACATCATGTCAGTTAGTTTTATTAACATGCTTTTATTGTTATAAGAGCATCTTGCCCTGCTGGTGGTGGTAGTACAGAAGACATGTCCTGAAATGATTGTAATATAAAAATAAAGTGTTACAACCTTAAGTCTTCATAGTAAAAATAAATAAATGACAGCTTATAGGTAGCTAAATTTATAGAAGAGACAAAAACAAATAAAGAAATTACTAGCTGTTATATTAATATTATCTCACTAGTTTTGATTAGGCAGTAGGGCAGAGTAGCTGAAACACTGACATTAGATACAGGAAGAACTAAGTTTAAATCCTTTTTCTTACATATGCTCTTTGTGACTCTGGATGAGATCCCTAAAATCTATTTGCTCATGTATAGTTTATTTTTCTAATTGTGTGTGTGTGTGTGTGTGTGTGTGTAACAATTTGTAATCTACATTGGAAGAAGAGAAACAGAGAATTTCCACTTGGAGGATTCTCCACACTAATGAAATCACAAGTCCCTTCCAACCAAAATTAAAGTTATTTACTAGCACTCAGATACTCAAAGAGTTTGTAATGTGTTACAATTTTTCAAAAGCAATTTGGTAAGTTGGACATGCACAATTCACATTTTAGAAACAGGTACAATGCTGTCATCACCTTCTGTAACCTCTGAGTAGGCTTCATAGGTCCTTTCTTTAGTCTTAAAAAATAGGGGGTGGGGGGTGGAAGGATTTGAGAATTTGTGTTTAGCAATCTAAATGCACATCAGGACATTTTATGGGCATATCTTAAGTGTCAAAACCTGCAGTCAAAATCTGTAAACTTGAGTAATGTGATAAACATGTATGATTTCACTTGTCCTCAGTTCAGTTTGAACAGATTCATTAATTCCCATATGTTCTCTTGATGGATTTATGTATAGACCATCTGGGGGGAAAAATAACCACTCTAATCCTTTCTACTCTCATTGAGAATGATACCATCCTTTACTGCATGATTTTCTATTTTTAATCATTACATATGCTTTCTGCATTTAATTTTTCTGCACCATTGTATTCTATTTTGATTTCATTATGCTTTCAATCTGTCCATCATATCTTCATGTCCTGTGTTCTGCTTTATCTAATAGTTTTATTCTGTTCTCCTTTAAAGTGTCATATTATATTTCTTGCTTGAATCATTATCTTTTTAGGAATTATTTTACGAATTACTTTTTGCTATTTAGTAATTCTGCCTTTTCTAATGTTCTATGATTGTACATATCTACCTATTTTCCTGAATTTCCATATTTCAAAATGCAACTTTATGACTTATTTCGTTGTTCAGTCACTTCAATTGTACTTGACTCTTTTTGATCTCATTTGGGGCTTTCTTGACCAAGATACTGGAGTGGTTGGCTACTTCGTTCTCCAGATGATTTTTACAGATGATGAAACTGAAGCAAACAGAGTTAAGTGAGTTGCCCAAGGTTATACAGCAAGTAAATGTTTGAAGCCAGATTTGAATTTAAATTTTCCTGGCTCCAGTCCTAGCACTCTATTCACTGTTCTACCTAGCTGCCCAAATTTTGTGACTAAGTACATGATAATTTAAAATTAGATATCAAACTTGACTTTCTACAAAATATTTTAATAGTCAGCAAATTATAAAATTTTGTGGAAAAAAAAGAGGAAATGTGAGATTCAAAAAATGATTAGGGTCACTTAAGAAGAATATCTGGGTTAATATTTAACTTGAAGCATGTGTATTACTTTTCTAAAAGATTTTTAAAATATTCACTTATGGAAATCTGAACAAATTTGCAAAAAGTACGGATATGTCAAAAATAAATTTGCATTGTCAAATATTTTAGTGTTACTTCTCAAAAAATTATAATATTTCATTTCAAGTTGAAACTTGTACAATGATATTTTCTTTCTTATTTTTGTCTGGTTTATACAATATCCACTGATTTTCACTGAGGCTTTTGTAATAATAATTACTACACATAAACAATGAAAATTTTAGAAAAAAATCTATATCCCATCTTGTCCTTTCATTCTTCCTCTCTACATTTATATATTTTTTTCCTTCAAAGTCAAGGAAAATATCAAATCAGTTTGATAGAAGGCTAATGCATATAAATTCTCACAGGGTAATAAAACTCAGGACTGGAGATTGTCCAATGAATTTCCACTTTCTACTCCATTATTATGAGTAGCCAAATAAAACTACTTGAAGACCATCAGTCCTATGTAATTCACTACCTTCCACAACCAATGATTCTCAAAATGAGTAAGCTCTGATTGCTGGGAAATTTGAACACTTTTATTGGTCTTCTAATCCACTGCCCCCATATATTTTCCACATGATCTGTTTTTGAATTATGCCTCTTGTATTTTTACAGTTGGTCAACCTGAATTTTAATGAAAACAGCTAATACAAAATGGAGGTTTTTAATTGGGGTAAGTTGAGTTGCAAGTTGGGATGCCACAGAGCAAGTGCTGGGGTACCCAAGGAAGGGGGTTGGGAATAGGGTTTATATAGGGTACTAAGACAGATAGACCTACTAGACTGCAAATCTTAGAGGTACAAGTGATTTTGCATAACAAGCAAAAGCCCATAAAGTGTGGGTATATGGGAGGGGAGAGTGGGAGATTTACAAAATAACTAGAGGCTGGAGTGACATTATCTGGTCAGCCCCAGGCAATACATTGGTCTAGGAATGGAGTCCAGGTCAGGTTCAGCCAGTTTCCAGTCAACTGAATTTGTCAAATCTATTTTTTTTAATTTTCAATTTAATTATATTTTGAAGTAATAAAAGTCAATCTTCTTTCCTTTCCTTATTTTAAAGGAAAGTAAAGCAGAATCTTTGTACAAATATGCATAGCGAAGTAACACAAATTATTGAATTGGAGATATAAGTATAGATACACCTCTCTCTCTCTCTCTCTCTCTCTCTCTCTCTCTCTCTCTCTCTCTCTCTCCCCTCTCTTCTCTTTTTCTCTGTGTTACTGTGAGTGTTTCCAGAGTCCATTGCCTCTAAATGAGAAGTAGGGTAACATGCTTCATTATAAGTCTTATGGAATCACATTTTACTAGTCAGACTTTTTAAAGTCTTTTAACATTGTTGGTACTTACAAAGTAGTTGATATCACATAATCATTCTTACAATTTTACTCATTATGCTATGAAGCAGTCCATATAAGTCTTCCCAGGTTTCTCTAAAATATTACCTTAATTATATCTTACAGCTTTAAAATATTCCTTGGCATTCAAACACCATAATTTATCCAGTTCTTTCACACCACAAAAAAAAAAATATCTTGCTGTAAATATATCTGTAAATATACCTTTTCTACTTTCAATTATCTCTTTGGGATATAGACTTAGTAGTAACATTACTAGGTCAAAGGGTCTGCATTCTTTAATAACATTGTGGGGATAATCCAAGTTACTTTCCAGAATGGATAGATCAGTTCACTACTCCAACAGTACATTAATATCCCCATAGCTCCTCCAACATTTATATATTCAGGAATAATTATTTCTGATAAAATATATACAAAAAAGATCTGTGTTGTTGTTTGTATAGCGCCATAGAATACCATGTGGTAGAGCACCATAGAATAGTGAGAGCGCCATAGAATGACCTAGCACAGACTTACTCTGTGGCTACTGCCAGTGAACTTTTAATAAACTTTACTTTTCTTTGGCTGAAAAGACTTGAGTTGAATTCATTTGGCAGGACCCGGCGTGTTGGTATTTTGGGGTCTCCAGACCAACCCAAACACTCTTAGTGGGTAACCTCTTCACCATTTCATCCTGGGTCATTTCCAGTTATCCTGACAAATATCTACTGGATCCAGATGACTCTGAAGGAGAAAGTGAGGCTGGTGACCTGGCATATCTCTCCCTCCCTCAAATCAAAGTCAACTGCAATTCATGTCATCATTTCCCTGATGCCACGGTCCTCTTTGAAAACAAATGAGGAAAACACTCATTTTGTTTTTGAGATTGCCTCATTTTCACCTTAAATGTTGACTTCATGCTTTGTTTTAGAACCAGCCTCTGTGCACTTATGAGGAAAATGTCTTTAACCTGTGAGCTTCTTTTTTGTGTCTTCTTGGGATGCCTACCACAGCTATTTTCTTGGGGTATTGAATATTATGTTATTTAAGGATCTTGGAGACCAGTTATGCTGAAAATTTACCAGATTTCAGTGTTCCCAAAGTAACTTGATCCATAGAGAAATCTCAACTCTGCCTTCCTGGTCTGAACTCAAATTATAGACTTGAATCTAATTTGATATCAAATAGACTACTATCAAGAAACTGGAAAGTTCTTCAGGCTCTGAGTGACATTATTGTGGGTGCCCATTTGATCTAGGCTTTCTTCCTTGTATTGTTTTTCAGTTTTTATATAGGACAGATGGTTGGTTATCATGCCCATTCCACAAAGTCACACAGCTGCTGTTTGCTTTTGTGTTCACTCTTTGCTCAGTATGAAGCCAAGGAAGGTTCACTGACCAGGGCCTCAAATCTTAGATTCAAGTTTCTTTTTAGAGAGAACTTGGTGCTGTTACCCAGTTTTGGGATATGAGTATCTGAGTTCCTAGTTAGCACCTCTTCCTATTCCCTTTAAAACTATAAAGTCCCCTGTGTTATATTTGGTATTTCTTGCCCGGCTACAGCCTCTCCTTATCTCTCTGTGCTTTAATTCTCTGCACATGAAATACTTCTATCTAGGACCCATTCCCAGTGTTTCAGATTTCTTTCTTTCTACATCTCTCAATGTTGCCCTGGAATGGGGGGAAAAAAAAGAAACTCATTATAATGATTATTTTCTTGATTTCCTGATCAAGACTCTGTCTCTTGCATTTCCCAGAACTCTGTAAAGAAATTGATTATACTTTTTACTCCTTTTCTTCCATCTTTGTTGATCTGCTAGTTGACTTACTGAGCTTAATTCTCAGATTTTACATTAATCCCTACTGTCTTTCATTTTATTACATTTGTTGTTATGGTCTAGTGTGTTAGGGTATTTTTTTTTCCTGTTTCTGTTATATTGTATTGACAAGAAATGGTCAAGTGGGTTGTGGTGTTGTCTTGAAAGAATTCATATTCAGACTGTCTCCAAACCAAACAATAGTGATGAGGTTACCATAAAATGATGAGGGTTAGGCTAGGGGGTGCTCAAGACCCCAAAATACCAACATGCTGGGTCCTGCCAAATGAATTAAACTTGTCTTCTTTCAGTAAAAGAAAAATAAAGTTTATTAAAAGTTCTCCATATTGGGTAGACCATTAAGGAGCCTTGGTATCTGTAAGGCTTGTATTGGACAAGCAGCCTTGCATTGGACACAGAGCAAGTCTGTGCTAGAAAATTCTATGGCGCTTTCATACCTCATGGAGGCAAGATGGGGTATAATATGCAGAAAGGTGGTGGGAGGATTTTAGGGATGGTCTAGAGGAGGAGTTTGGAGAGGGTCTTCAGGAGCCAACAAGGTCAGACTCCAGTAATGAGTTTGGGGAGAGTAGTTAATGAGGTCAGACTCCAGTAAATATGTGAAGTTGCTGGCTGCTACCTGGAGAGGATAGACAATGGTGGGCTAGGCCAGTTCAAGGGTGTAACAGTTGATTTGGGTATAGATATTTTGATAGTCTCAAGGGTGGGAAGTATATGGACTATGGAGGCCTAGGATAGTAAGAGTAAGAGATTTGGGCCTAGCTGTAATGAAAGGCTTATGGTCTCAGGCAAATGTTTCATCAAATGCAAAGAATCAATCAGAGTTCAGAGGGATTCCCAGAGCATGAACCTCATCATTAGGAAATTTTTTGGGATCACATATCCAGCAGACTTTGTTCCTTATGGAAAGTCAGAGCACCCTGCTTCTTATGGGAGACAGAACACTGAGCTGAATTATGTGTCCGGTCTATATATAGACAGGAAAGTGATAGGGGAGCTACTACAGTTTAAGAAAATGAGAGGAAGAACAGTAGAGAGGGAAGGGAAGCACTGTTATGGAATGTCAGGTGATCCAGAGTGTCTTTGTGAATGCAAACAGATAGATCCATGTTGGGGGTCATCAACACATAGTCTTCTTGTGAGGTTAGATTGTGATCTATGAGTACTTTCTTGTTGGTCACACCCTGCATTCTATCTCATATCTTCACATGCCTGCATCCTGTTTGCTGCATCTGCCTCTAGCATTCCTATCTGCCTCATCAATACAGTGTAAGAACTGCCCCTTGAATCTTTGTCATCTACAAATATGACAATCATTCTTTTATCTCAGTAATAAATAATAAATGTTAAAGGAAACAGCATCAAGTACAAATTCTCTACACTCCTAGAGTACACTCCTAGTACACTCCTAGAGACCTCCCTCTAATTAACTCATTATATAACAGTATTTTGATTTAGTTCTTAAAACATTCCCAAATTCATAGAATAAACAATCCATCCCATATCCCTCCGACTTTTCAAGAAGGAAATTGTGAGTTACTCTGTAAAAAACTTTTCCCAGAGTCCAGAAATACTGCATACATTTCAAAATTCAAATGAGTAGATCAATTAATGATAGATAGATAGATAGATAACACCTACTTTGTGCCAGGCATTGTGCTGAGGATTCAGATAAAAAAAGTGAGGCAGTCCATGGTCTTAAAGAGCTTATGTTATAACAGGAGCGTTGAATACATTGAGGGAAGCAAGTGGCTAGGGAAAGGATTTAAGTTGAAAATTGTAGGAACAGAGTAGAGCCAAAAAAAGCAGTCATTTATCACATACTTTCTAATAGCAATTAGAGCATTGAATTAATTACTCATTCTAGAGTCTTAAGAGGAGGAAAACTGAGTGGGAAGAGGATAACATATTGCCTGGGTAAATATGGCTAGTCTGGGATGATTTCTTCCTGATTCAGGGTCCAACCAAAAATAAAACATTTTAATCATTGTCAGTATCTAAGACAAGATAATGGTTTGACTATTACTTACATTTTATTGGCATTGAAATTTATTCATGAATTTTAAGCATTTAATAGGTACAATTTAGAAATCACATTTGCATGTTCTTTCATTGCTAGGAGAGAACATCATTGTTTAATGTTTACTCATTCTAAAATTGTAGATTTTTCTCTCTTATATTGCAATTTACCTTGTATTGTTGAGGTTTAGGGTTTACGAGTGCTCAAGATCCCAAAATACCAACTTGTCAGGTCCTGATGAATGAATTTGACTCAAGCCAAAGTAAAACAAATGTTATTAAAGATTTACCATAATGGGTAGACTCTTAAGGAGCCTACATATTTGTGAAGCTTGTATTGGACAAGCATGCCAGAATAATGTGACACAGACTGAATCTGCCTTAGATTGAATCTCAGCCCCTTCCTGGAGGCAAAATGGATGTTATATGCAGAAAGATTGTGGAAGTGATCTAGTCGTGGTCTAGAGGGGTTTGGGAATGGTCTTGAGGAGGAGTCCATGGGAGATCTTTGATGGAACTGAGGCCAGATTCCAGGAATGGGATTAAGGGTGGGAAATAGCTGAAGATAACCTGGAGATGACAGACAAGGGAGGGCTAGTGTAGCTTAAGGGTAACAGATTTGGGTATAGATATTTTGATAGGATCAAGGGTGGGAAGTAGCTAGGTTAGAAGAACAGAAATTTGGACCTAGCTATAATGAAAGGCTTATGGCCTCAGGCAAATGCCTCATCAAGTGGCAAGATTCAAGGGGGTTACCAGAGCCTAAACCCCATCAGTACTAGTTAAGCAAAAGGGGTAGTGAGGCAGCTAGATTTTAAATTTGGCCTGGGACACTTACTAGCTCTGTGACCCTGGGCAAGTCACTTAAACTTGTTTCCCTCCTTTTCTTCATCTATAAAAATGAGCTAGATAAGGAAATAGCAAACCACTTCTGTATCTTTGTCAAGAAAACCCCAAGTGGGATGATGAAGAGTTGGACATGACTGAAAAGACTGAACATCAAACAAATGAACCAAACCAATAGTCAACCTGGTGCATCAAAAATTCTTAACTTAGAATTAGCAACATTGTCTTTTACAATATTTTAATAATTCTATTTCAAAATTTAATAAATCTATTTCAAAACCTCCTTTGCAATCCCATGTATTTTAATTTATATTTTTAAAGACATAAATTCCAAAAATGATTCATAGACTTTTCCAGACTGTCAAAAGGGCCCTTGACAGACAAAAAAGTTAACCTGCATTAGATTTAAAAACACTTCAGCAATTCAATTAAAATATACATATTTATTAAATGTCTACTAAGTGCTACATTCTAATGATGTAAAGAGAAACATAAAACAGTCCTTGGTTATCAAATATTCCCTACTATCAAGCAATTGATTATCTTTGTAGGGGAGAGTTCCTATAATATAATAATATAAATAAGAGAAAAAAATTGTGTATTTGAAGAGGTTACCCACTAAGACAGTTAGGGTTGCTTTGGAGACCCCAAAATACCAAAACACTGGGTCCTTCTGAATGAATTCAACTCAAGTCTTCTCAGCCAAAGAAAAGCAAAATTTATTAAAAGTTCACTTGCATTAGAGACAGAGTAGGTCTTGGTGCGCTCACTATTCTATAGCATTCTATGGCTCTCATACCACATGGTGTGAGATGGGGTCTTATATATAGAAGGTTGTGGGAGGAATCTAGAGATGGTGTAGAGGAGGAGTTTGGGGAGGGTCTTCAGGAGGAGTTAATGAGGTCAATGAGTGAGAGGTAGCAGGAGTCTACAAACAATGTTGGGCTAGTCCAGTTCAAGGGTGTATTGATATTTTGATAGACTCAAGGGTGGGAAGTAGATGAACAATTGAGGGCTAGGCTAGAGTTCTGGGCCCAACAACAATGGTAAGGCTTATTGCTTCATGCAAATGCCTCATCAAATGAGACAATTTAATCAAGAGTCTAAGGGAGGTTCCCAGAACCTGTACCTCAAGGACTCATGGAGAGCTCAAGGGGGCTCCCAGAGCCCATACCTCATCATATCACAATCAGAAATAAATTGGTGATCATAGAAGGCTACATGGAAAAATAAAATAAAATAATGGGATCACAGGTTGAGAAATTAAATGGTTTTTATAACTCATCTATTTCAAGCTGGTATATTTTATAAATGAGGAAACTAATGTCCAGAATGGTTAAGTAATTTGCCTTGACCTGTGTTTTGAAGAAAGAGAAAGACTCTGAGAGAGACATAAAGAAGTTGGCACTCATTTTTAGTAGGCAGGAAATTGCCAATGATCCAGTGAAACAGATTGAGAAAAAGAGATCAGATATCTAGAGGGAAAGCCAAGAGAAACATGTCATCAAACTCAAGGGAGGAAAAACATATGGAAGGAGGGATGTTTGACACTAGGAAAAGCAACAGACTAGTCAAGGGAAATGGAGACTGAGAAAACAGGACTTGTTACAGTGTACTGAATGGAATCTTCAAGAGTACTTTTTATCTAAAGTGATTGGTGTGGAGGAACAAAGACCAACTACAAATCTTTCCTTACCTGACCCAAGGCTTTGCTAGAAGCTATTGTTAGAGAGTTACAATATTAGCATAACTATTTCTGTAAAACTCAAATAGAAACAGGGTCCACTAATCTTATGAAAGGATCCCTAGGAACCATATTTTACTTTAATTTAAAAAGGTAAGGTTATCTACATTGTACTTTATTGTTATTTATTTTGTTAAATATTTCCCTATTACACTTTAATCAGGTTTGAGGTAACTGTGAAAGGTCGACACTTCTAGTCTTCATTATTTTAAATATTTTCCAAACTTAACAGTGGTGTACCTAGTCCTTTGTAGATGAACCTATTTTCCTGAAGGAAAAAACAAAACAAAACAAAACACCGTGGACCTCCTAATATCGGATGAAATATAATTAAAATGTAAGTTTAGATACCAGGTGACAAATGTGAGGTATATTCAAAATAAACATGTCACCATAAATGAATCAGTGATAAAAAATAACCAATCTAAGCAATTAGATTTCAGTCACACTGTACATATGTGTGTAAAAGCTAAAGAGTAATTGTCATTTGTATAAATATCTGAATTTTTCAGATTTAATTTTGATGTTTTCATTGCATAGCTAACCTTAAGATTTGAGTGTTACAAACTGCCAGAAATGTTATTACATTCTGTTAAACTTCACTTGCCTCATACAATCAGTTTTCATAACTTCAAAATGCAAACCTTTGAAGATATATTTTAAAAAAAAAACAGTCCACTTAGGAATAGACTGAGGCTGTTGACCTTGTGGATTTCTCATTATCCTTTTGGAGAACACTTTGTTTTATATGTCAATCAATGTTTTAAATAAAAGAAATAGCATCATCAACCCAAGGATGCATTATAACCTGCTGGTACAGCTGTATCATCTATACTGATTCTCTGCACTTGGATAATAGTTGAGATACTCACAGATATGACACAAACCATTTGGAAGCATTTTCATATTCAGCTGGTGCATAGACAATCAAGAATAAATTTGGATCCAAGAGTAATCAGTAAAGAGAAAAAAAAAAGAGGAAGAGCATATGTGGATGACACTTAGTTTAACCACGAGTTCAAAATAAACTGTGAACTATAAGGTTGTTTTAAGATAGAATTATACTAATAAGCTCCCTGAAACTGTAGCTTTTGAAAAGGTTTGAGAGACATAATTTCTGGGTAGTTCAATCATTTTATTAATATTGCTAGCATTTTAATAAAAGGATTGTCATTTGGCTATGTGTCTCTCATAGAGCAAAGACAATTACAGGGGCTAGGCTCACAGTTTTTATGCCCTCAAAAAGCAGGTGTTCCCCAGGTTGGCAATCAGCCCTGAATGGTTAAAAATTAATGAGAAAATAAATATTACAATGAGGGGCTGGACCTGAACTTTAATTATGTCATTTAATTCTTAAGTTACCCCCAAGCCTTGGACACTCTAGTAAAAGAATTTGTGGTATTTTAACTAATTCATGATATTAAATAAAGAATTTATGCTCCACCCATGCCTGAGCAGAACATAATGGCTGCCCAGCTGGGTGGGGTCTAGTTAGAGAAGAAGGTTAGCTCAAACTTCAGACACTGATATCTTAAAATGAGGATTAAGGAAAGGGGGAAATCTGAATCTCCCCAAATCATTAGTTGTTAAAAATAATTTTTCTCAAACACACACACACCCCACACCACACACACATCACATACACAAATACATAGTGAATAAAAATGCTCAACAAAATCAATCTGAGGATGATCAAAATATAAAATTCACAATTAAAATGAAATTAAAATCTAGTACATGCTGAAGTTCTTTCCATTTGGCCTGTTTTCAAGAGACATACTCATTTTTACATGTAGCATAGCATATCTTTGGTCCTTGAGGATCAGCTGTCAAAATTAGATCAGAATATTTATGAGGCTAATTGAAACAACAGTGAGTAAATAAACTATTCTCTCCTGTTTTATCTGCCAATGGAGAGCCTTCTAATTTTATCATCCAACTCATTGTGTTCTATTTGTGTAATAGCCTTCATGGTCTTAGAGCAGTAGAGAAAAAAAAAACATACAAAATTGTAATAAAAAGTAAATTAAGCAGAATACATTTTTAAATGCCCAATGTGTTTTCTATATCAGTGGCTAATAGAGTATTTGAAATTACACTGGTTTGGTCAAGAAACTTTTTTAGGTAAAACAAAACAAAAAAACCCTGATAATCATATTTCTAGGCATCAACAGATACTTATTACTCTACCATTGAGCTTAGAGACCTCTACAAATTCACACAGTTCTACCCAGTTTATAATCTAATTAACAAATGCTCTTAAAATTGCACCATGCTGATCAAGCCATTTCCCCTTTGCTGCTTGATTCCCTTCTACTCAATTTAAAAATACAACTCTGATTTCAAACAAATTAATTAATCCCCTTCCTTATTTGCTTGTTTCAGGTCCATTAAATGGTAGCAATTAAATTGCTTCATATTTAAAGCATGAAAATGATAAATTTAAAGTCCCCTGCATGTCAATAGAAAAAGCAAAACTCACTGCAACTCAACATGTGAATATTCTCTTCTTTTCCAATATGTAGAAAATTACCAGGAGACTACAAAAACGGGCAGATTGATTTTGAATATCCATTGTCCCTGAATTATATTCTGCTTAGGGGTGTACAAAGTTTTCTAGCTAACTCAAATCTCACCCAGGCAAGAAAAAATATTGGCACCTAGGTTTAACGCAATTCTTTTACCTGAATATCTTCTCTTTCCAACCCTGCCTTAGGGTTAAGAAGCTGGTTTAATTAGGTTCTCATCATACAAGGTTATAAAAATGAAACTAAATCATCCAGGCTTTGTCTCTTGAATTCAAATAAATCAGCTGGGATTTTTGTGGGGTTATGTATCTGTAAATCTATTTATCCGTTTATGGGGGAGTATGGCCAATTATATAAAAATCAAAGAAGCTGATGTTTCAATGTGGTTTTTATTTGTGTGGATTTCTGTGGCTGTAACTGATTTTTTAATAAACATTTCTTCTGATGATATTTCACATTTTCATTAAAAACTGCACATTTTTAGTAGAGGAGTGATTGAATAAATATATGATATGATATTGCATTGGCTATCCATAAGAGACAATGGTTGTATAAACATTTGATGTGACATTTATAATGTCATATCCGCACTTTATAACCCCATTGTAGGAAACACATTGCAACATTAAATATGACAAACTAAGCATTTCAATATATGGAGGAACCCACCCCCAAAGTAAAAGAGGGAGCATTAATATTTCAATAATGATCTACACAGTCTCCTAATCTTGTTATACAATAGTACATATAGAATAACAAATTCATGACAGAGTAAAATATGTTGACATTTTTTAAAAAGAAATGTTCTTTGACCTGAAGATTAGGAGGGGAAAAGTCCTCAAAAAAGTTATAATACTCACTTCTTTTGTTGTGGTATGTATGAGATCCATTACTGGACATATACCTGATGTAAAGTATAGAAAATGGAAATTACAGGGCAGCCAGGTAGCACAGCGAGTAAGAGCACTGACTCCAGTGTTGGGACGACCTGGAGATCAAATCCCGGGCTCAGACAATTAGCACCCACCCAGAAACACCTGGCTGTGTAACCTTGAGAAAGTTACTTAACCCCAATTGCTTAGGGGCAGCCAGGTGGCTCAGCGAGTAAGAGCACTGGGAGTAAGAGCACCGGCTCCAGTGTCGGCATGATCTGGATCAAATCTGGGCTCAGATACTCAGCACTACACCCAGAAATATTGGCATTGTAACATTGAGCAAGCTACTTAACCCCAATTCCTTTAAAAAAATGGAAATTACTCTATAGACTTCAAAATATTAACACCAAAAATGTTATGGTAGCAACCCCCCCCCCAAAAAAAAAAACTTAAAAATAGTTGCCTAAGAATTAGGAATGGCTAGGGAAATAGTGGCATATACTAGATTATCTTTATGCCATTGCAAATAATGAATAATTGTAATGAGAATGGGAATTTGAAGATCTTCCCCACCCCTTAATAGACCTAGGGGGGAGTTTGAAGACATCCCCTGCTTTGAAAGTAAGCTCTGCCTCCTAATAGGCTGAATGTAATCACATGGAGTCTGTGATGGATGGAATTTGCTGAAGGAAAGCAGAGCCCACAGGAAGATTCCCTGCTGTGAAGATAAACTTGCCCCCTAATAGGCTGAATGTAGTCACATGAAGCCTGTGGTGGGAGGGGTTTGCTAAAGGGAAACAGAGCCCACAGGAAGGTCAGAGCTAGCCAGACTGTGGGAGAGAAAGGACAGTCAGGCAAGGAGATAGAGAGGTTTGTGAGTAAATATTGATTTTGCATTGGTTTGTGGGAAGGCTGAAGGATTCTGAGGATCTCAGTGTTATTATGACTTCTGCATATCTTTGGTTCTATGATGGAACTGGCTTGCTGGTTTTGGTATTGGGTTTTCTGGTGTCTAAATAAATGCTTTAGTTCTATCCTCTATCTGGAGAGTTTGGTATATTTTGCAATGGAACATCATGCGAAATTTATAGTCATGGTCTTTATACTGATAGTGGGCACTGTAAATATTACATTGGCCTTACAATAGAAGAGATTCAATATAACATAAAAAAACTTATTGGTGGGGGGAGTGAAACCAAGATGGCGAGTAAAAACAGGATCTACATATGGCTCCGGGTCCTACCACCTCCAATACATGTAAAAAAAAAAATTACTGCAAACAAATTTTAGAGCTATATAATCCACAAAGTGACAGAGAGAAACAAATATCCCACTGAAGACAGCCCAGCAGGCCAACAGGAAGGGTCTATCACACTAGGATGGGAGCTGAGCACAGTACCATGTGAGCCATAAGGTTCTGGCCCTGGGGAGGCCCCGACCAGCTGTGGCAAGAGCAGACTTCAGGAGACTGAATCACCAGCAGCTGTGCCATTTTCTGACTTCTCAAATAATAAACACCAAAAAGAAAGTAAAAAGTCAGTGTGGAACTCTGTTGGAACTGGGTGGAGAAGAGCTCAGTCTGTCCCATACCCCCTGGGCAAGAAGTGGCAGAGGAGCAGTGTCTGTACCTGTTGCCGTGTGACTGCCTTCAGAGCTCCTGGCCTGAAGATTGTAGAGGGACCAAGTGACCATTCAAAGGGTAATCCCTCTGCTTTATGAGCTTGGATCAGGATCATGGTCTTTGTTGGTGGTCCTGGGGAGTGTGGCTAGTGTGCCAAAGCTTTTGGGGGCTGCAGTGAGGGTGCCCTCTTAACATCTCCAGTAGCTGCAAAAATCCCAACAATTTGGGACAAAGCTGTTTCCATTCTGGAAGCAGAGTTCTACCATGGCAAAGAACTCAAAAGTCAACTAATTGGCTGGCAAGAGTAGCAAGCAGAGGAAGCAAAAACAGACTGTAGAATCCTTTTTTGGGGGACATCAAGGATCGAGGCATGGAGTGGGAAGAAGACAATGAAGTCAGAACTCTTGCATCAAAAGCCTCCAAGAAATATATGAACTGCTTATAGGCAATGGAAGAACTCAAGAATGATTTTGAAAATCAAGTAATAGAAGTGAAGGAAAAATTGGGAAGAGAAATGAGAATAATGCAAGAAAATCATGAAAAATGAATCAGCAGCCGGCTAAAGAAGACCCCAAAAAAGACTGAAGAAAATAACACCTTAAAAAACAGACTAACCCAAATGACAAATGAGGCCTAAAAAGCCAATGAGAAGAATACCTTAAAAAGCTGAATTTGCCAGGTGGAAAAGGAGTTTCAAAAACTCACTGAAGACAATGATTCATTCAAAATTAGATTGGAGAAAATGGAAGCTAATGATTTAATGAGAAATCAAGATACTCTAAAACAGATCCAAACAAATGAAAAAATAGAAGGTAATGTGGAATATCTCATTGGAAAAATCATTGACCTGGAAAATAATTCCAGGAGAGATAATTTGACAATTATTGGACTACTTGAAAGCCATGATCAAAAAAAGAGCCTAGACAATATCTTTCAAGAAATTATCAAGCAAAATTGTCCTGGTATTCTAGAACCAGAGTGCAAAATAGAAATGGAAAAAATTCACTGATCAACTCTTGAAAAAGATCCCAAAAAGAAAACTTATTTGAACTTATGAAAAGTAACCAAAATAAAACACACAAGGGCATGCATGCATGCATGTGTGCATGCACATGCACTCATACACATTTGAATTGTGTGTTTTTATTTATCTCTGTATTGATATACAAGCCACATTTATGTAAAGGGAAACAATCCTAAAAGAAATCTAAACTTAGCAAAGATAAGAAAGAACAATCTTTACCCCAGTGGACTTATGGATGATGAGATATGCCTTCTTTTTTTGTTTTTTTAAGCAATCGGGGTTAAGTAACTTGCTCAAGGCTACACGGCCAGTTATTTCTGAGTGTGGTGCTGAGTATCTGAGCTCAGATTTGATCCAGGTCATATCCCCACACTGGAGCCAGTGCTCTTACCCGATGAGCCACCTGGCTGCCCCTTAGCAATTGGGGTTAAGTAACTTGCTCAAGGTTACACAGCCAGGTGTTTCTGGGTGGGGGCTAAGTGTCTGAGCCTGGGATTCAATCTCCAGGTCTTCTCAACACTGGAGCCGGTGCTCTTACTCACTGTGCTACCTGGCTGCCCCAGAGATATGCCTTCTTAAGCTGTATGTGGAGGGGGTGAATTGTAAGGATGGGACAACATGATGTTGGTCTTGATGAAGTTTGGTAGTTTTGTTAAATGTGTGTGTGGACAGGGGTAGGGGTTGATCAAAGAGGTAAAATTTTGGAAAGTGATCATGATGTATGTAAGGGCAAGCACAGAAGTAGTTCACACCTTTTTTCAGTTATTGAATTAACACCTTGTTTCAGTTACATTTCTATGTTGATGGTTTGTGTTGAGTTCTCAGACCTTGTTGGTGGGTCTGAGTTGATTTCACAGGCAGGCAGTGAATTAAAGATGGTACCAGCAATGTGCATGAAAACTATTGTGGCTCTATCAATCTTTGTCTTCTAGAAACAGGAACTGTGAAGTATTTGAGGTGGACTGGTACTGTAAACTTCAATATGGAATGAGAACTGGATAAGGAGCTGGACAAGCAACTGGGAGTTGCCTGCCTTTGAACCAGGCACCAGTTGGAGCTGGGACTATGGAAGAGGAAGCATGGAAGTTGAGAGCCAGCTTCAAGTCAAGCTGAAAGAAGAATTTACTGGGATAGTGTGTACTGATTGAGAAGATTATGATTTACTGTGACCTAGGGGTGGAGAACTTTGACTTTTGTACTTTGTGATTGAATTAAGGTTTTGGTGATTGACTAAGTGAATGTACTTTTTTTTTAAATTATTTGACCACTTTGGCGAAAATTATGTAGCCATTTTAGTGATAAATTGTTGCGTTATGACATAGTGAATGCTGTATTTTGATTTTCTGTGATAAGTTGTAATATTGTGAATTCTGTACCTTGATTTTCTGTGAATGTTTTGCTCTGATTTGTTATTGAATAAATAGAGACCTCACTATCTGGTACACAACATACTGCTGGACTCTGGTTTCTATTCCATTCTGCTATTCATTTCTGTTTTATGCTCATCCCATTCTCATTTAAACTTATAATCATTTATGCATTTCCCCCCATCCTAATTTTCCTTTTATCTTCTGTTTATGTTTTGCTTTCTTTTGGTATTGTCCTTCCTATATTTTCCTTCTTACCACTATTTCTTTTAATCTACCCCACCCTTTTTATCACTTCCTACTCCATATTTCTAATCCCTTTCCTCTCTAATTTCCCTAAAGATAATATAGATTCTATGGTCAATTTCCATGAATGTATGTGTATGTGTATTTTTCCCTCTTTGAACCAATTTTTATGAGAGTGAGTCTCAAAGTATTACACATCACTGTTCCTCCTACTTCCACCTTTACAATGAAAGTTCTTCCTTGAAAGCCAAATTTATGTGAGAAGCTCTCCTTTCTCCCTACCTCCTTCTCTTAGTGCATCACTCTTTTTCACCACTATATTTATTGGGGGGAAATTGTACTAACATAATTGACTCACATCCTCTTATCTATGTGGACTCCTTCTAACTGCCCTGATAATAATTAAGTTCTTAGGTTTTCCCATGTTCCTCTGTAGGAATGTAAGCAGTTTAAATTTTCTTAGTTCTTTATGATTAGAATTTCATGTTTATATTTTTGTGCTTATTTTGAGACTTTCATTTGAATGGCAAATTTTCTATTCACTTCTGGTCTTTTTTTATCAGGAATGCTTGGAAGTCCTCTATTTCATTAAATGCATATTTTTTCCCCTGATGGATTATACTCAGTTTTACTGGGTAAATTATTCTTGCTGTTAATCCTTGCTCCTTTGTCTTTCTAAACCTTTAATTTAAAGTCTTTAAACTCCTTTAATGTGAAAGCTACTAATTGCTATGTGATTCTGACTGTGAATCCATGATATTTGGATTGATTTTTTCTGGTTACTTGCAAAATTTCCTCTGTGACCTGGTGGTTAATATGGCTATATTATTCCTTGGAGTTTCCATTTTGAGATCTCTTTCTGGAGGTGACCAATGGATTCTTTCATTTTTTTTAATGCCCTGGATCTAGGATATCAGGACAGTTTTCATTTGTAATTTCTTGAAATGTGATATCTAGGATTTTCTGTGATTATGGCATTCTGGTAACCCAATAATTCTTTTTTTAATGCTTTATTAACTTCTGATTTACATCATTCGTTTCTGCCAGATTTTGAGTTACAAATTTTCTCCCCGTTTTTCCCCTACCCACCACCCCAAAACAACAGTCCCACAGGATATCCCCTCCTCCAATCTGCTCTCTCCCATATTTTCTCCCATACCACTTTCAACTTTTCCAGTGGATCTTTATGCCTCAGTGCCTGTATATCTTATTTCCCAATTACATGTAAGATGGTATTAAAAATAGTATACACACACACACACATACACACACATATATATTTTGCTCATTTTGCCACTCAATTATTTGACTTTTGGGCTTTTTGCCACAGTAGGACTCTGCCACCAGACAGGGGAGCTTTCCTCCTGAACACTGGGGTTTTCTCAGCTGCCGGAGGTATTAGATGGGTTCCCTCTCTGAGGTCTCCACATGCTCTGGCAAGCTGGACACACACCCCAGGACCTCCTCCCTAGACTGCAATACAGATCCAAGCAGTTTAAAGCAAGAGCGATTACTCCTCAGACTGGTGCTTGGTCCCCCTACACTCTGCAGGCCAGGAGCTGAAGCTGCCACATGGCACTGGCTGGCTGTGCAGGTGTTTTAGCGGCTTCTCACCCTGGGGGTAAAAGGCAAGCATTCAAACTTACTGGTCCCAAAGTCCAAACTGCACTGACCTCTCACTTTTTCCTTTGCATCTATGTGTTGATAAATCTGGAAACTGCCTCAGCTGCTGCTGATCTGGAGTCCCTCTGGCTGGCGGCTGGTCAGGCCCACCCTGCACTGGGCTCGGCTCCCAGAGCACTTAGCTGGATTACTGCTGCCTGCTGGGCTGTCCTCAGAGGGAGTTTAGCTTCTCTGTGTCATTTTGTGGGTTCTCCGGCTCCAAAGTTTGTTTAGAGTCCCTTTTTTACATGGATTGGGGAAGGTGGAAGCAGGAGCTATGGGAAGGTCATGCTTCCACTCTGCTATCTTGGCTCTGCCCCTCCCCCCCCAATCCAATAATTCTTAAATTCTCTCTCCTTGATCTATTTTCCAGGTTAGCTTTTTTTAATGAGATGTTTCTAACTTTCTTCTGTTTTTTTTTCATTCTTTTAAATTAATATTATTATTTTTTGAAGTTTTATGGAGCCTTTTTTCAGTGGGTAGTGGAGAGGCAAGGCAATAGGGGGGAAGTCACTTGCACAAGGTCAAACAACTACTAAGTGTCAAGTGTCTGAAGTCAGATTTCAACTCATGTCCTCCTGACTCCAGGGCCAGTGCTTTATACACTGGGCAACCTAGATCCCCCACAGGTGCTCCATTAGCCACCACTACATCATCCATATGTGGAACCATTGGTTTCAGTGAACAGAGTTTTGAATGATATGGATAAGTCCAGTTACCTTGGTAGTGTACTTTCCAGGGGTATACACATTGATAATGAGGTTGATGCATACATTGTCAGAGTTAGCTCAGTGTTTGGGAGGCACTGAAGGAAAGTATGAGAGAGAAGAGGTATTAGACTGATTACCAAATTGAAGATCTACAGACCCATTGACTGACCTCTTTGTTGTATACCTGTGAAACCTTAACAGCATACAAGCAGTATGCCTGGAAACTAAAATGCTTTCATTTGAATTGTCTTAGGAACATTCTGAAGATCACCTGAAAGGATAAGATACCAGACACTGATGTCCTTACTCAAACTAAACTGCCCAGCATTCAAACTCTGCTTCAGAGGGCACAACTCTGATGGGCTGGCCATACTGTTTGAATGCAAAATGTACACTTGCCAAAAAGACTATTTTATGGAAAACTCACACAGGGCAAGCATTCACATGGTGCTCAGAAGAAGTGATAAAAGAACACTCTTAAGTTCTCTCTCAAGAACTTTGGAATTGGTTGTGTGACATGGGAGACACTGACACGGGACCACTCACCATGGTGTGCCCACATTAAAGGAGGTGCTGTGCTATATGAGCAAAGCAGAATTGAAAAAGTTCAAAGGAAACACAAGTTGTGAAAATTTAGAGTATCCACAAATGTTCACCCAGACTATTTGTGCCCAACCTGTGGTAGAGCATTCCAAGATCATATTGCTCTGATCAGCCACAGTTAGACAGAAACATTGAAACTTGGCTTTAGAATAGTGATATCATCTTAGTCCTCTTAGGGAACAAAGGACAACAAACTTCCAATGGAGTCATTAAATTCCATTTACCCAATTTTAATTTTCAAAGAATTATTTCTTCAGTGCGTTTTTATACAACTTTTTCCACTTTACTGATTCTTCTTTTAAAGGTATTCTTCTCCACTGCTTAACTCAGAACTGCTTAGGGACAATAGAGTGCTGATGAGCCCTAGTTGCTTCCCAGTGCCAGCAAAGTTCCCCTATCTCTTTCTGGCTAGTTGTCTGACTCTCATACCAGAACACCTGAAGCTGTTGCTGCTGCTGCTGCTGTTGCCTAGGTTGGGGCCTGTACCCACTCTAGGGTTACAGATCTCTCCCATAGACCTCTTAGATTGTCTTATGCCAGAGCTTTATTGGGTCTGTTGCTCCAAAATTTGATTTGAGGAATTATTTTTAAATTGTTTTGAGGGAATTTTTGGGAGAGTTCAGCTGGAACCCAGTCTCTATTCTGCCATCTTGCCTGCCTTCTGAATACTTTCTTCAAGAAAAAAAAAACTACAAAGTCATGATTATTATATCTAAAGTTGAAAGGGACTTTATAAGCCACTAAGTCTGCTTCCCCTCATTTTACAAATGAGGAAACTGAGGGCCAGAGCTGTTTAATAGCTCATCCCAAATCACAGAGATAATAATTGACAGGTCTAGAGTTTGAACCTAGCTCCTTTGATTCCAAATCATTGACGTTTTCCATTGCATCACTCTTATTCTTATATCAAAAGACAGTTGACATGTTATATAGCAAAAATTGCTAAAGGCCCAAAGTTAAATAGAAATCTCATTTTATAATTTTAGGTAGTGCTACTGTTGGTTCAACAATAGTAAGAAATGAAATCGAGATTGACAGTTAATGGATAAGTATTTATTTGGTAGCTACTATGTGGCAGGCCCTATGCCAAGCACTGGAGATACAAAGGAAGACAAGGAGCAGACACTGACCTCAAAGAATTCACAATCTAGTGGGGGAGATAATATATAAGCAAATGTATATAAACTAGCTATATTAGGGATAACAAAAAATAAAATTAAATTAAGTGCAGATGGGGACTAGAATTAAGGATTGGAAAGGACTTCCTATAAAAAGTGGGATTATAGTTGGGACTTGAAGGAAGAAAGCCAAGAGGAAGAGTTGAGAAGGAGGAATGTTACAGTCATAGAGTGCAGTCCAGAAAGCTAGAATGTCTTTTGTAAAACAGTAAGAAGGCCAGTTTTATTGGACTGAAAACTATGGCAAGGGGTTATTAGGTTTAAGAAAGCTAAGGGGTAGGGATATGTTATAATGGACTTTGAAGGCCCTACAAAAGATTTTATATTTGATCCTGGAAGGGATACTGAGTCACTGAAGTTTATTGAGTAGGGACTGATATTATTAGATTTGGGTTTTAGGAAAATAACTTTGGTAGCTAAATGGAAGAAGGACTAAATTAAGAGAGATTTATGGCAAGCAGACCACCAAGTAGTCTATAGCAATAATACAGGTATGAGAAGATCAAGGCCTACATCATGGTGATGGCAGTATCAGAGGTTAGAAGGGAAAATATTTGAGAATATGTTGAAATCAACAGACCTTAGCAGCAGATAGGCTGGGGGAAGGGAGGGACAGTGAGTGACACTGAGTAATTGAAAATGCCACCTAGGTTGTAAGATTAGGGGACCAGGAAAATGATGGTTCCCTCAGCAAAAGGGACAAAGATAATGAATTTAAATTTAGATATTCTGATTTTAAGATGTCTACTAACCATCCAGATCTGGAATTTTAAAAAGAAGGTGGAAAAAAGAGATTTGAAATCTGCACAAAATTTAGAGCTAGATAAGAAAATTTGAGAATCCTCATTAGGGATGACAATTCATTGTAGTTGATGAGATAACCAAGTGAAGTAGTTTAGAGAGAGAAGAGTCAAGTGCCCCTGGCTCTATTGGACACTTAGGGTACCTGTGCCTGACTTGAATTAATTTTCAAACAAAGGAGGCCGAACTAGTGACTTTCCCAAGGTGTCCTAGTCACCATTGAGCATTGTGAAAAGAAGTATATATTAACATATTTTTGCAGTTACGTATATTCTTTCTACAATATCTTGAGAAGAAGACTAAGGTAACTTTTAAAATATCCTTCAACCAATTTCCGAACTACCTTCAACTGTGAAACAGCAATCTCACAAATCAGAGGCTGCTCAGAATTAGCATATTCTTTCTCCTTGGTAGATTAAGAAAAGAATAAGTTAATTAGTGAGTAAACTAAAAATGTAAGCTTATTAGAGGAAGCAAGATGATACTATTAATATGGCACTGGATTTGGAGGCAGGAAGACCTGAGTTCAAATCAAGCCTCATACAGTTACTGAGCATGTGACTTTGGACAAGTCAATTAAGTTTTGTCAGGTTCAATTTCTTCCTCTCTAATATAGAACTATCAAGAGTCCCTAATTTCTAAAGTTGTTATGATGACAAAATTAGATATTTTTATAAAGTACTTTAAAACTTTTAAGCTCTATATAAATGCAATAGGTATTACTTCTTGATCTCCAATCAAAGTTGCTTAATCTCCTTACTTAAAATTGGAGAGCAAGGAACTTTTAAATGGAAATTCTAACTTTCATTTCAATAACTTCCCCTTCAATCCAGCTATCTTCAGTCTTATATTCTTAGCATATTTAGGGAATAGGGAATTTTTTGAAGTAAAAGAACCAATTTAAAACAAGAATTTATAAAATGTTTTGATTAATCTATATTGTAAATTTGCAAAGAAAACTGGAATAAGAATTTTAAAAGTTAAAAAAGTATTTAATGGTGGAATCATATAAGGACTCCTAAGATGGCATAATTCACAATTACTGATCACACCCTTAATTTAGTGAAAAAAATCACACACAAAGCAGGAATATAATATTTAGCTAAAATCAGTGTTGTCTATAAGACAAAAGTTCTAGACAGTGTAATGGGAATGTAAATTTTTAAGATCTTCCCTGCCCCTAGGTTAAAGTGCACCTGGAACCTGGGGTGGGAGGCTTGTTTTTCAGTGGATACTTTTTGATTGGCCAGTGGGCCCAGAAGGTTGTTACATTCTCTGAGCCAGGAGAAGGCTATATAATCTCTGATGTGAGGCTTTGCTTTGGGGCTCACTTTGAGAAGTGTTCTGTGATTTGATCAGATGAGATTCTGGGAAGCTGTTGTTGAGAGCCCCTGCCTTTGAAAAACCCAGATGTTGATTTTGTATGGATGTAATGGTTGGACAGTTTGGAAACCTGTCTACTTGATCTGTTTCTCTGTCTTGATATTTCTGTCTGTATACTCTGAATTTCGGGGTGCTGACCTTTTTCCCCTGAACTAGATAAATGATACATATTTGACTGATTAAAATAACCTTGTTAACCAATTTTGAGTTGCTTTCCTTTAACAAAGCAGATCTAAGAACCTGTGTTGGCAGCCACCCTGGGGATGCTGGGGTGCTTGCTGCTACAGACAGAAAATATATTTTCCTTTAAATGCTTCACCTTGATTCTGCTATTGAATGAGTTTAAATATTGGTTCATATACTTTATAGCTGTTTAAGTCTAATTAAGTCCCTTAATCTCTCTGTCTCAGTTTCCTCATCTTTAAAATGTGATTAACAATAGTACCTCTCTCCCAAGGGTTGTTTTGAGGATTGTAATGGCAATCACAGAAGTAGTTAACACCTTGTTTCAGCTATTTAATTATTTAGCACCTTGTTTCAGTCCATGATTAGATCAAGCCTCTGTTAAGAAACAGAACTTGTGAATCCCACAGTAGGAAGGGATGCTGATGCAACAGAAAGGGGTGGAACAGGGAGAAGCTAATAACCATATATAAGGAAAAACCCAAGCTAGACAGTCAGAAGTTCTGGGAGCAAGTAGCATGGAGGCTAGGGACCTAATGATTATATATGTAAGGAGAGACCCAGGCTGGAGAGAGAAGAATTGAAAGCAGAATTGAGAACTGAGAACTGAGAAGAGAATTGAGAAAAACTAAGCACAAGTGAGAACTGAGAATTGAGAAGGACTAAGAAATTAGAAGAGAGGAGAACTGGGAGGAATCATGTCTGTGGTGCCAGGACTTTGTCTGTCTGTTTTGATGTTACCTTGTCAGATTCGTCTGCTGATAGAGGATGCTGCGGTTGTTACAAAATCCCTAGGACCTTACTACTGGTTTGGAAGCCCTAAAAGAGGATTTTCTTGTTGTATGTTTACAAAAATCCTGGAGGAGCATCTTACTGATGTTTTCAGCGGTCCTGGGATTATATTGTTGATTTGTGTTGATTTCTCAGACTTTGTTATTGGGTCTATGTTGATTTGACAGTCAGAAAGTAAATTGATGATGTTGGTAATGTGCATGAATGTAATTGTGCCTTTGTTAAGCTGTGTATTCCCAGGAACAGAAACTGTGAAGAACTTGAGGTGGCCTAGACACTGTGAGCTTCAATATAGAACAGGAACTGCACAAGGAGCTGGACAAGGAACTGAGAGCTGTGTCTTTGAACTCAGGTGACAGTTGGGTCCACAGAAGAGGAACCATGGAAACTGAGAGCCTGCCTCAAGTCAAGATGAAAAGATCTCTCCTTGGGTATTTAATGCAAACTGACTATATCATGATTTACTGTGGCCTAGGGGTGGAGGACTTAATTCAATCATCCTGAAAAAGGTACAAGATATATAGAACAAAGGACTTAGTAAATGATTGAGTTATTAAATGAATGTTATCTCTTGCTTAAAACTTTGCTTAAATATAATATGTGACCACTTTGGTGAAAACAATGTGGTCACTTTAGTGATATTTTGTCAAGTTATAACATTGTAAATGCTGTACTTTGATTTCTGTCAATATTTTGTCTTAGTTTGTTACTGAATAAATAGAGTTCACTATACTATATAATCAGAACCTTGAAGCTGTTCATGACAATACTACTCTGGAAAGCAGCTGGTGCTTGGATTTACATGATTCGATGAGATAGTATTTGTAAAGTACTTTATCAGTGTTGAGGACCTATATAAGTCCTAGCTAACACACCCCCACACATTATGTATATATGTATCTGTGTATATAAGTACATACATATGTGTATGTAGCATGTGTATATATACATACACACACAAGGGTGTGTATAACCTATATGGCCCACAGGTTAAAAGCTATACATGTATACATATTGGTATATATGTACACACTTACATGTGTGTATGTGTGCATGTGTATATAATATTACAAACAGTGTGAGCTTGGGCAAATCACTTATCCTATCTGCCTTAGTTTCCTGAATCACAATATGGGAATAACAATAGCACATGCTTCTACATTTGTTGTGAGGATCAGAGGAGAAAATATTTATAAAGCGTTTTATAAGTCTTAGGTACTATATAAATGATAGTTGCTGTTGCTGTCACTACTACTACCCTTACCACTACCATTACTATTACTCCTCCTCCTCCTACTAGTACTACTGCTATTACTACTACTACTATACTACATCTGCCTCTCTCAATGATAAATTACTAAGATATCACCATTTGGAATTAGTTAATATAGGTATTTTGCACTACATTTAATAATCCTGTAAATTATATAGGTGCTTACAGTAAAAAAATACATTTCAGAAAAGCTTCCATTTCTGAAAAGCAGTTTTTTCCCCAATTTTGCTGATGTTAACATGCATTTCATTAGTTCTTGTGACAATAATAGTTAAATTGTAGGCTGTATTTCATGCAAATAAAATTGATTTAGGCTATGTCTTGAATGTGTATACTTCTTTTTAGGTATAATGTGTAAGAAAAAAAAGATTATTGCAATAGATTGAAAAAAGTTTTTAAAATATTACAATACATTCAAATGAAGTTTTAGTTCAAATGCCAGGGATATTTTCTAAGTTGACTGAATGAAGCGAAATTGAAAAATAATTTAATAATTTTAACAGTTTTTTCCAGCCATACAAGTAGAGATGAGGTTTTTGAAGAAGACAGCATGAAAGACATATTGTTTATAAGAATGTTTTTAGGCTTTCATTAACACTTAAAGAACTTAGAACATCATTTCTGTAAGAGAAAGGGACTGGTTGGTACATAAAAAGCTTTCTTTCAGTGCCATTGTCAAAAAATAATAAGTGAGCAAGAGTCTCTTTCATTCATCAGAAAGGAATAAATACTTACAAATATGACAACTATTTAATAAAATTAGAATATATGATACCATAAAGGAACATATATAATGATATCCCAAATCACATGATTAAAAGAAAAATGTCTGAGGCAAAAGGTCACATGCCTGAGACCAATTATAGGCAGAGGATAGAGAATATATTATCTGAGAGCAACTTGAATGAATCCATCCCCAGTGGTAATATAAAGGGCAAGATGCAGGCAAAACAATCATCACTTTTATGTAATTGGAAAACAAATAGAGGAAGCATGTTATTGTGAATACCCATTAAACATTACAAATTGTATTGGAACATTTGCAGAAGTGCAATGAATAACCATCGGGCTCATTATACTCATCACCAGCTCTAGTAAGTGCTGTAATAATCCAAAATATATGAAATAGGAGTTGCACTTTATTTACCCAAATCAATCCATTCAGGATTCCATTTTCACTCTGAGGCTGAGTTGCAAAGTGGTTCTTATATTTCTTTCCAGGTATGAATGTTTATAATTCTATGTTGGGCTCTCCACCGCCTCCCCCCCCCCCCCCCCCCCCCCCCCCCCTCCATATTCAGTACATATACTCCTGACCTGAGTATAGTCCTTCTACTAGGCTCATCAAACATCCTTTGTTAAGACTCTCAGTCTTAATCAGTTTTCTTAGGGTAGAATGATGAAGCTAAATAGGAGACTCAGAATGATTAATCTCATAATCTATTAATTAAACTAGTTAAATTACCTTAATAGGAGTTAAAGCTGTTAATACCTTGTAAGTTCATAGCTTCATTGCAGAATTTCAAAGTTATTTGTAAGTATGAAAGGCTGGAAAAAGCATTATATACTCAGAATGTTCTCCTACTCTTTTCCCCATCCTACTCCCATCTCTCAGGTAAAAAAAAAAAAAAATTACTCTGCACAAATAAGAAATGGTGTACTCCAGGAACAAAAGGTTCCATGGTAGAGCAACAGACTGTGGAAAATGATTGAGAAAAGGAGGTCTTTGAGACAGGAAGCATAAACAATAATAATGGATAATATTTCTGTGACAACATAACATATGTGAAATGTTGTGTATCTATATCTATATCTTTCTTATGATCTTTAGCATGGGTATAACAAACAGGGCAACATAGTGATGTAAGAGTCCAGATTTTAACTGCTAATTAATGCTTAAGATACACTGTGATACCATCTAGAAATTAATTATAAATCATGACATAGATACCCACTAGTTTCCAGAACTATTTGAATTAAATTCTGGCTTCCCTATCTACCACATGAATAATTTTGGGTAAATCATTTAACCTCCTAGATCATGAGCCCTGGAGTCAGGAGGACCTGAGTCCAAATCCAGCCTCAGACACTTAACACAAAAATTAGCCATGTGACCTTTGGCAAGTCACTTAACCCCAATTGCCCTGCCTTCTCCCCTCCAAAAAAGCAAACCCAAAAAAAAGAGCTTTAGGTAATATAAATCTTAAATAAAATGAATCAACTTATACATAAGGCAAAAGTAGAAGGAAGGTTCCTACTGATTTGTAGCTCAGATTCTATACTATCATCAAATTATCTTGCTTATAACTTATTTTTAATGTTTCATGTGTATAATTGTTTCTCCTTTGCCCTTAGACAGTAAGCTCCTTGATGGTAGAGACAATTTTTGTCTTTCTTTTATCTCATTGTTTAGCGTAGTGACTTACACATAGTAGACATTTAATAAATTCTTATTGATTTGACTTTGAAGTAAACACACACATATACATGCATACATATATTTATGCATACATGGATATATTTATCCATGCATATTTTTTCCTTCTGACAGTATTTCTTAATCTCCCTGCCCCAAGTGGTAGTGTCTCCTAAATGTTCATTCAATTTATTTGACTAAGATGGATAACAATGATCAATAGTGAACAATGGTCACTTCCTTCATTATGAAATACCTAGACAAATTTCATTTATTCTGTAATTGTGTCATTGATCTGTAGTCAAGTGTTTTTATAAGACCTTACATATTTTTTGGTCTTTATTAATTTGTTTGTTTACTTTAGTTTACAAGATTTGATTCCACAATTCCTTGAGTTTAAAATTTTCTCTCTCTCCTGCCCCTCCCCCCACCATGACAGCATACAATCAAGTATAGGATCTGCAAATACTTTCACATTAGACATTAGTCAAGTTATAAAGATGAATTGTATCAGATGGAATGAAAAGTGGGAAAGAGGAAACTAAACAAACAATAAAAAGAAAAAAGATCCCGTAGTTTGTTTCAATCTGGATTCAAACTCAGTTCTTTCTAGTTCTTTCTCTGGATGTAGACATCTCTCTCCAACATGAGTCTTTTGGGATTGACTTATAACTCTGCATTGCTGAGAAGAGTCCAGTCTATCAAAGTTGGTCATCACACATATGTTGTGTGTAATTGTGTACAAATTTCTCCTGACTCTACTCTTCTCACTCAGCATCAGTTCGAATAAGCCTCTCCAGGTAAATATGAAGTCCATCTGCTCCTTGTTTCTTATAGCACAATAGTATTCCATTACATGCATATACCACAACTTGTTCAGCCATTTCCCAATTGATGGGCACCCCCTTAATTTGCAATTATTTTCCACCAAAAAAGAGCTACTATAAATATTTTTGTACATATGGGTCTTCCTCCCACTTCTATGATCTCTTTGGGATATAACACTAAGAGTAGTATTACTGGGTCAAAGGATATGAAAGTATTTATAGCCCTTTGGGCATAGTTCCAGATTGCTCTCCAGAAAGGTTGGATCAGTTCACAACTCCACCAGCAATGCATTAGTGTTCTAATTTGCCCACATCCTCTCTAGCATTTGTCATTTTCCTGTTTTGTCATCTTAGCCAATCTGACTGGTGATATGTGGTTCCTCAGAGTTGTTTTGATTTGCATTTCTCTAATCAATAGTGATTTAGAGCATTTTTTCATATGCTTGTAGATATCTTTAATTTCTTCCTCTGAAAACTGCCTTTTCATACTCTTTGACCATTTGTCAATTAGGGAATGACTTATATTCATATAAATTTGATTCAATTCTCTGGATATTTTAGAAATGAGGCCTTTATCAGAGACAAAGGTTGTAAAAATTCTTTCCCAATTTTCCATTTCCCTCCTAATCTTGGTTACATTGGCTTTGTACAGAAGATTTTCCATTTAATGTAATCAAAATTATCCATTTTGCATTATATAATGCTCTCTCATTCTTGTTTGGTCATAAAGTCTTTCCCTCTCCACAGATCTGACAGGTAAACTTTTTTTTGCTTTCCCAGATTGCTTACAATATTAACCTTTATACCTAGATCTTGCACCCATTTAGTGTTGGTGTTAGATAATGGTCGATGCCCAGTTCCTGCCATACTATATTCCAGTTTTCCCAGCAGTTTTTGTCAAATACTGAGTTCTTATCCTAAAAACTGGGGTCTTTGGGTTTATCAAACAATAGATTACTATAGTCATTGACTGCTGACTCTCGTGTGCCCAATCTATTCCATTGATTCAGTACTCTATTCCTCAGCCAGTACCAAGTAGTTTTGATGACTGCTACTTTATAATACAGATTAAAATCTGGTATAGCTAGTCCCCCTTCCCTAGAATTTCTTTGCATTAATTGCCTTGATATTCTGGACCTTTTGTTCTTCCAAATGAATATCTTGATAAATTTGGTCCATTGTTCTAGCCTGGTAATCCTGTTTGTGTGGACAGTTTCTGTCATTAGTTACCTTTCTAGATATCCTACTGAATTGATAATTTATGAAATTATGAAATGGAGATAGACAAACCTGATTCTTAGGGTACTTTCCAGGAAAAACCACAATTGGTAATAGGAAGTGAGGTAACAATCCCATTTTAATAAAGCACAGAAGGTACAGACAAAGGGGAAAAAGATGTACAGAGACAGATTTTGATCCTCAGAGAGAGGGGAACGGTATGGTGAAGGGAGGCAATGTGAGAAAGAGTGTGGGAAAGGAGCAGGGATAGAAAATATCACTCATGTAACCATAGACTGGGGCAGGTAGGTGGTGTAGTGGACAGAGCACTAGACTTGGAGTCAGGAAGACCTGAGTTCAAATCTGGACACTTACATCTCAGATCACTCAGACATTTATTATTTGAGTGATCCTGCACATGTCCCTTAACCCTGTTTGCCTCAGTTTCATCACCTGTAAAACAAGTTGGAGGATATGTCAAACCATTCTAGTATCTTTACTAACAATACCCCAACTGAGTGCTATAGTCAAATAATCAAACATGACTGAAAAACTGAACAACAAAAACAAAATTCATGTATTAGAGTTGGGAGCACTTGGCAGCATGGACATGATGGGGGTGGAGGAACGCTTAGGAGGAAGAGTTTGAAGCCTCATTTTTAAAGGGTTCTGCTTGTCTGTATTTGTGGAGGTCTGGAATTTGTCTGGAACTCAGAAATCATAGAAACAAAATCCTGAGGGCAGCACCTGTATGTCTTCTACTGACTCATCACATATTACCAGGAAATGAATTTTGGTTAATATATGTTACAATTTGTAAATTATGCTCCTTTAACCTTTGCACTTGAGTTCCAGGCTCCCCTTTGCAGTCTTATTTTCTGCTATTTCCCCTTTATAATGGCTACTTATAAGCTTTCTACACCGACTAGTAAGGGGGGAGGGCAGTGCTTAGGGGAACCAGAGGAACAAACAATTTTAACATATCTACCATATGAGAAGTTGGGAAGAATATTGTTAGGGTGTTTCACTCAGCCCTTCTGATAATAATCTATGATTTAAAAATTACCTACCTTAAAATCTTAATGTTTTCCTAATAATGAAGTTATTGTATATAAGAATTTATTGAAAATTTTCTACTAATAAATCACTGAAACAGAAATTGTGGGAAAATACAAAAGAAGCAAAGATATGTTGCCTATTCACAGAGACCTTATAATCCAATTGCTAGATTACAAGGGGCAAAGAAGTGATTTTTGTTAAAATAATAACAGTAATAATAATGATAATTATCATGATCTTGTATAGATTTTTTTGTCTCTTGTTAAAGCAGCAATATTTGTCTCAGAAATTTTATTTTGATTGACAATTATATTAGAAAGAATTTGAGTCTGTGATGAGATCAGCTATTTAAAAGATGAATAAGAATTCCATTCTTGTTCTCTCACAAGAAATGTAATTTAATAGAAAACTGCATGACATAAAAAAATTTAACTAGAGAAAAAAGATGGTAAAATATTTTACCCTTGTGAATGAACAGTTTGCAATGGATTATTAATAGAGTAATTTTTATGCCATCTGTCTTTCCACATCCTGATTAAACCAGAGTGCAATCAATATGAATGGATTAGCTGTTAGACATATAAAACTGTTAAGTACATACACGTATTGTATACTAATTGACAACATATTTAAAAGAAGGGCCCCATGTGCTAAATCAGTTGTAAATGCACAGATGCACCATGCACTACATTGTATTTTCTATTAGTACTTCACTGCTAGGCATTCTCCTAAGGGTCAGATTAAAAAATATCACTACTCTTCTTTGTCAGTATCCTAAAATCCCTAATATTTTTTTCCCTTTCTTCTTCATTAGTGGAAAGACAATTAACTGATTCTGAAGTCAGATAACCTGGATTAAAATCCTCGCTCTGATAACTACTATTTGTGTGGCTTTGAGCAAATCGCTTAAACTCCTTAAACTTTAGTTACTTTGTCTGTAAAAGTGCACAGCTGTGTCATACATGGCCATTATGCCATGACCCTATGATTCTGTTTAGTAATTCTTATGTGTTCAGAATGGTATTAATCCATTCAAAGCAGCATTTTTTTATGTACCTTCTAAAAATAAGATAGCTAGTCGCTGAGGATATAAAGGAAAAAACCAAACAAATAAATAAAAGCAGTCCCTGTCCTCACAGACCCTCGCATACTGCTATGAGTATTTAAGGGCTAAAACAGGAAAGAAAAAAAAATAAAACATTGCCTCTGCTATCAGTTATCTAAAAATCTACTAAGGAAAGAAAAAAAAAACCTAGCACATGTCCATTCATCTCTGAGCTCCACTTCTGATTCCTTTTCTATTTTGCACAACACTTAGGTAGCCTACTTACCCTGGGAGTTCACTTGGCCTCTCACCTTCTCCCTCTGGAAATGTTTTCCAGTTGTGATACCTCTTAATGTGATTGGTCAATTTCTCCAAGAACCTCCATTTTCAAGAGAGTGCCCAGTTAAGTCGTCTTCATTCTTCTCTAGGTTCCACTCCTGTTTGCCAGACATTCTCTACCATAAACAGAGAGTTCATAGCACTTAGTAATCACTTAATATATATTTGCTAACTTCACAACTTGAGCCCTAGTAAATAGTTCAAAGCAATATAATTACCTGTTAAATTGTGCGGCACATAAATATCTATCTATGTACATAGATAAAGACACATACATAGATGTGTTTTAATAGTGATATCTCTAAAAATATCAATATATTGATGTAGAGATCTATAATATGCTAGGCACTGGGAACACAAAATAAAAAAATGAAACTTTTACATCTCTTGTGTGTGTATATATGTATGTATGTGTTTGTTGTTTGCCTTTTATTTTACTACATTGGAGAATCTAGAAGACATTCAATGGACTTTTTCTTTCCTTTACCTGCACCCTGGAAAGACATAGTTCCTCATTAGAGGGCTCAGAAAAGGAAAACTGGTCACAATTTCTTGCTGCTGATAAAATAAATTTTTGCAAAGAGAGATATATAGAATCCCAAAGCTAGAAAGGACCCAAGAGATAATCACCTCCGGTATCCTCACTTTCTAGATGAGGACACTGAGTCTCAAAGATGATAAGTGACTTAGGATCATAGAATTAGACCTCTAGGGGATGCTAGGGACCTTTGAATCCAAATTTTTAAGTTTACCAATGAGGAAACAGACTGAAAAAGGTTGTGTCTTACTGAAGGTCATACAAGTAGTGTACATCAGGGATGGGATTTAAACCCAGATCCTCTAACTCCACCCTTTCTACTTTTTTTTTCCATTTACTTTCCATTTTTACTCCCTTGCCAAAGTCTATTGCTCATAAAACAAAAATATTCTATTAAATTTCTGTGTATATATACATACACATACAAAACACACACACACACTGATCTGTTTAGTCATTGAATACATATTTCATTTCCTTATTTTAGTTATTGAAAAATTGCTACTATGAATATTTTTTGTGTACATAGATTTTTATTTCTATCAAGATCAAGATTGGGTATAAACTCAAGAAATCTTTGAATCAAAGAACATAACAATTTAATAATTTCTCACACCATTCCAAAGTAATTTGCAGAACACTGCACCAATTCATAGCTCCAAAAGATGTGAATTAGTCTTTCTGTCTACCCACATCTCATCCAACAATATGTTAGACATCTTTACCATCTTTGGCATTTTAATGGGCAAATTGAGGTGACTTTTCAGAATTTTTTTAATTTGAATTTCTCTGGTTATTTGCGATTTAAAATCCTTTTCCAGATAGACATTGAGAGCTTGAATTTCTTCTTTTAAAAACTGCACATATCCTTTGATCAATTGTATATTTGGAAAATAAATTAGTCTCTTCTATCCCATGAATAATTAAGAATTCATTGTGTTTCCACATTTGGGAAAGATATAACCTTCCTTCTCCATTTTCTAAATGGTCTTTTCTATTTAGGACTGATCAAAATTCAATCCAACTCTCATCTAAATGCATACAATGAGCAAAGCATTGTGCTTGATATACTTTCTGTTATCAAGGAACTTATATTCTACTGCTAGATAAAGCATATCTGATATGAAAAATATGTATATATATACACATATATATTATGATAATTTTAGAAATGTGAGAGCACGAACTAGGGGAAAAGGAATCAAGAGAGGCTTTCTTTATAAATTAGTTTTAAATTTAGGAAATAATACAAGCATTTCCACAACATAGTATAATTTAAAAAAATAGATGATTGCAAATGAAACTGCAAATCTATTACATACTACTTGCTATTCTTTTCCAATATATAATAAAATTATCATAAATTTATTTTTTCTTCTTCTCTCCTTTCCCTGTCCTAGACATGACAATCATTAGACACAAGTAGGCATATATATGTGAAATTATTCTATACATACTTCAATGTATCGGTTTTTTTCTTCTGGATACAAAGGGAGTTTTCTTTATATGTCCTTTATAGGTAATTTAGGTATTTAAAATAGTTGAAATGAATTATTTGATCAAAGTAATTTTTCTAAGATCATTAATCCCATCATTTTATATAGCACAGTAGTATTCCATCACAACCATATACCACAACGTGTTCATCCATTATTCCATTGATGGACATCCCTGTAATTTACAGTTCTTTGTCACCACAAAGAGAACTGGTATAAATATTTTAGAACATATAGGTTCTTTTCCTTTTTTCCCAAATCAGCTTTGGAAATAGACCTAATAGTTGTCTATAGATGTCACATGAATTGAAACTGAAAGAAGCAAATGATTCTTAGAAACTAAGAAAAGGAGGAAAGTTCCAACCACGGGGAACTACACACACACACACACACACACACACACACACACACACACACACAAACATCCATCCATATATCCCCACATGTGTATATAGATGGATATTTGTGTTTGTGTGTGTGCACAAGACATGAAATATTGAGTTAGAGAGGCAACACATGCAAAATTTGGATAAACTGTGGAATGTGTAAAGGGAAGTAACATGACATAATCCTGGAAAGATATTTGGAAGTCAGATTTTGAAGAATTTTAAATGCCAATCAAAGAAGTTTCTATCTTAGAGGTAATAGAGAGCTATTGAAAACTCTTGAACAGAGCAATGATGTAGTTAGATCTGGGCTTTGGGTATATCAGTAGGCAGGTATGGGGAAGATAGTTTGGAGATCATAGACCAGAAGGAAGCTTAGAGTCAAAAGATAGTAAGAGGATGCTGCAAATATGGTACTAAATTAATTCTGGCCTCCAGAATGATGGGAATGAGGGAGGAAAAGGGATGCTGTGTAGGGCAAACCAACAAGAATGATGAATAATAGAATTTTAGGAGGTGAGGAGAGAAGAGTCAAGGATGAAAATAAGATAATAAAACCAAATTAATGGAAGGATCTTGATATCCTTTAAAGGAACAGAAAGTTTGGAGTAGTGGATGTAAGGGAAAGATTACAAGTTTGTTATGGATATTTTGAAATATTTTAAAATTTATGAAGAAGATTATTTTCCTTATAACCTGTAGTTAATTTGATTTATTTGTTCCTGAATATGATAAAATAGAATTATATGCCCAACAGTCTCTAGCCTATTTCCTACATGTGCCACAAAATTTACTCAAAACTTTTTTGTGAGAATTATTTAGAAAGTGTTGAAAAATGTGTATCATTTGTTTTATACAATAATAATATATCTAACATTTATATAGTGCTATAATATTACTTTATGCTCATAGCAGCTCTGGGAGGCAGATATTCTTATTATACTATTTTTTTACAGATGAGAAAAGTGAGGCAGAAAGTGGTCAAGATACTTGTTTGGTTTTTGTTGGTATATAGAATTTCAGTGTATTTGTGGACTTTTACTAGGGACTTCATTTTGAGCCCAAGAGTCAATCTAATGACCCTGACTCTATCTCGAAGCTTTATTTATCTTATTATCTTCCATTTGCATCTGATTTTTAATTCAAAATATTAATAGTGATGGTAGCGATCCCCCCACTTTATTCTCCAGATTTCACTCTAAGCTTCTTTTGGCTATTTCTGAAATTTACACTCAATCTCAAAGGATACTCTATTTCATATTGCTTTTCTATTTCAGATTGTTTCAAGCAATGGAAATGTTATTACAATTAAGTGTATGATCACAGTATGTGACTATTTCAAAGAGGAAAAGAGGGATTTAGATAACTTCTTGAATATTAAGAGGAAAGTATATCACATTACCTTATGTTGGGCCTCACATTTTTATCAATTCAATAATTTGAACTTGTACTCAACCTCTTCATGCCTCAGTTTCCTCATTTGTAAAATGAAAGATTTATATTTGGTAGATTTTAACCCTACTTCTAGTTTTATATCTATTATATTTAATTCCTATGAACAATTTTTGATAGTATTAACTTGTATCTCAGGGACATTTTTAACATATTCATAACCTTTACTTACACCAATCCCTTTTAATTCCCTTTCCAAACAGGTGTTTTCACCACCACTTGCAATATTTTGAAGGCTGTTTGCTCTTTGTGGGATTTTAAAAGACATATCTCTGATAAAAAGATTTTTTTCAATCTCAATGGTATCACTTTTCTCCTTGAATATTCTATATCTCTCATTTGAATCCTAATCATTTAACCCCTGATTGTCCCTCATTTTTCAAGATCAAAAGCAAATTTATTCCTGATGTAATATGAGATTTACATCTTTTCTACCCTGCCCAACTTGCCCAATTTTTAATTAAATAATCTTTTTAATCACATAATTCAGTATAGTTTTTAAAAGGAGGAAGATGATTTGGTTGCCACTCTTTTAACTCATTTTTATAATGTTATTATATTTATTAGGCAAGTCCATTGCTTAATGGACTCTAGGCTCATATACATGATTAATAAGGTATTTTTTCATGATATGGTCACTAGCTTGCTGCCAGAAGAGAAATGTGAATCATTTCAGCATTATTGTTTGTACTTTAGAGCTTATAAATGTAAGTGTGTTTATTGGTTGACATGAAGGTTGAGTTTAAAGTTAAGTGCTTTGTGAAGTATTCGAGAGTATACAGTGAAAAGAAAACATTTTGGGAAGGTGACATGTAGTTGATCATCATTTGTGATTATGGAGATAAAATGGCATCTGATAATCTAAATTCTTTGATCTTTCTGAAGGCATTCAAGATTAAATTCATGGAAAAAGAAGCCCGAAACTAGAATGTTATGTTACTTTATGAATATTTCAATATGGCCTTATTAGTTTCTCTGAGGCCTGACTCTAGGAATCAGACTCCCTGATTTTTGTTATTATTGTGATATCTTCTAAGAGGGAACAAAATAGTCATCAATCAGTCAGTCAGTCAGTCAACAAGCACTTATTAAATACCTACCATGTCGTGTGGTAAAGATTTCAATATGTAAATTGTGGCTTATTTTGAAGGAATCAACATAACCCTAAGTTTTGTTCACTGATTGGATAATACAATATAAATCTTAATACAGTGTTATCATCTAGCTAAAGAGGTAGTTTACTGGTTAGGAATCTTTTTTCTTTACTTGCAATCATATCACAAGTTTAGCCACTTATTGATAATAATAATTCAAATGCATTACTTTAGCTCATTTCAGTCTTGTAATAACCCTGGGAAATAGACATACTCCCCTAACCCCTCCTTTCATTGATGAGTCAGGATCCTAGAGCTAGGCGGATTTTATCTCCTCTTTAGGGTACTAGGAGTAGCCTTGATGGATCACAGATGATTCTCCAACTACTTTAGATTATAGTGCCATAGAAGCTAAAGAAAATCAATTTAATCTTGACAACTTCAGTTATTTTTGTGTATGTTGTGTTTGTGTATGTCTATGTGTGTGTTTCTTAAAGAGTGTTCTGATCAAGCAAAAAGTTGAGGATCTACTTAACACTCCTACATACCCTCATCCCCCAGTGTGTTTTTTTTTTCAGTGGTTTGGCTAGTTATCATGTTCACTTTAATTTTTAAAATTTCTTACCTTCTCAACTGCTTAATAACATATAGACAATCCCTGGGGCACAATCCAGTTTCTTTGGTCTATCTGAACATGGTTCTTATACAACATCATTCTTATTTTGAAAGTAATTTCCCGCTTAATCTAAGGTCTTTTGAATAATTGATTGATAAATACCTGTTCTAATATGTAGCAAAGTCATACATTTCCAATGTATGCCATTATTTTCTACAAAATCTGGTGATAGATTTTGATTCAACTAAGTGTAAAATTTTCTGACACACTGATTGCTGTACACATATATAGAACTAAATAGCCCATCAAACAATCATCTAAGCATCTATTAAATGTTTAATGCTTACCAGACTCTGATCTAAGCACTGGACATGCAAGGAAAACTAAGTCAGTTCTTGTCTCTAAGGAGTTTACTAGTCTTGGGAGACAATATGTATGTGATTAATATATAAGCTGTGCAAGTATATACAAGCTATATAAAGGGTATATACAAGCTAGACAAAGTTAAAGATACTAAAAATTGGGGTCATAAGGAAAGGACGTGTACAAAGAGTGCCCTTTGAGCTGAGTTTTATAGGAGGTTAGTGATTCAAAAGTCAAGGTGAGAGGAGAGGTAGTTTCAGGTTTGGGAAAGCCAGAGCAAAAGGAACTAGAGATGGATTGTCAACTGGAATATCAAGGCCAGTTGGTATGGAGAATATTTTGTGGGAAGGGGAAAAGTATATAAAAAGGCTAGAAATTTTGCTCTGGGTCAAAATGAGTCAGGATTTGAAAGTCATATATAAGAAATTATGTAAAATCATATGTGTATATATGTTATATATGGCACGTATGTATATAAAGTCAAATGTATGTGTGTGTATATAAGTAAATCCACATGTGCATGTATATACATATATATCGACATAAAAATTACATAAAAAGTCATATGTAAGAAATAATATTTGATCCTGATTCCCAGGAAATAAGGAGTCATCAAAATTTATTTAATAAGTAAGTGATATGGTCAGATCTAGACTTTAGGGAAATCATTTTATCATCTCTATGGAGGATGGATTGCAGTGGAGAAAGATTTGAATCAGGGATAAAATACGGGAACAACACAAAATTCAGGTTAATGGTGATGAGGATGTGAAGCAGGTGGGTGGGCATATCAATAGAAAGAGAGGAGTGGATGTGAGGAATATGGAGATAGAAATGCTTGGAATTTGATTGATTATATGATATGAAAGAAAGAAATCAGGGATAATGACAAGGATGTAAACTCGTAAGTTGGAAGGACATCAAGCAGCTCTTGACAAAAATTAGGGATATTCAGAAGAGGAGTAGATGGGTGGGGGGAGATAGCGAATTTAGTTTTGGACAAAGTCAATTTGCGATGACTATAAGATATCAAGTTTAAAATATCTAACAAGGAGTTAGAGAAGTATGGCAGGCCTCTAAGAAAAAGAAAAGGGATAGGGCTATACATTTTGAAATCACCTCCATAAAGGTGAAAATAAAACCAGTGGGAAATGAAGAAGTGACAAAATTTTAAAGTGTAGAGAAAAGGAAAAAAAGAAAGAAAAGACAGAGACAGAGAGAGAGAGAGAGAGAGAGAGAGAGAGAGAGAGAGAGAGAGAGAGAGAGAGAGAGAGAGAGAGAGAGGAGGTCCCATGGTAAAATCCTGGGGGCCAACCCAGTGTTCAGGGCATACTGTGTGGATGATGAGTCAGCAAAGAAGAATAAGAAAGAACAGTCAGACAGGAGAAGGATCAAGAGAGAGCTACATTAGAAACACACACACACACACAAGAGAAGAGTGTCTGGGAAGAAATATTCAGTAGTTCATTTTTGCAGAGTTTGAGAAAAATGAGATTTGGAAAAAAAAAAAGGTCAACAGATTTGTCAAGTAACAGATCACTAGTATCTTTGTTAATATCAAACAGCAGGTTGTAAAGTGTTGATAACTGAATGACAAAAATAGAGGTAGTGGGTATAGAAGGCTTTTGTGAGATTTTTTCTGTGGGGGGTTTTTTTTTTTTTTTTAATAGAGAATCTTGGTCATGTTGGTAAGTAACAGGACAGAAGCAAGCATGTAGGGAGAGAATGAAGATTGGAAAGTGAATCAAGAAATAATTGTAGGAGTCAGTTATCAGGAAAGAAGGGGTAAGGTATAGATTATCTTTGGAAGTGGTAAAGCAGAAGCTTGGCAACAATTGGTTGGGATACTATGCAGAGAATTCATGTACTAGGTACACATTGGACAAGATGATCTAGAAGGTGCTTTCTGCCACTAAGATTCTTTTACTTCTTGAGAAACTTCATTATCCCAGGTGTTTTATGCCAACATGGGGAAAAAAAAACTTTGTTATTTCAAGGTTATGATTATGGGTACAAAAATTACCAGAAGCTATCTTCAGTTTTCGTTTTACTCAATCCTCTTTTCTCCTCTTTTATACTTTTCCTCCTTTGTTTTCCTACTCCTTCATGTTCTGACATCTTCCTCTGACTCTTAGAAATATAGGACATGAAGGTAGAAGAGAATTTAGAGATTACACTGCAACCCCATCATGATTTTTTTTGGTTAAAGCTATGCCTGCATTTTTCTCCTTACTAAGTTGTTTGAAGAGGGAAAAAATCAATCCAAGTCACAGAACTTAGAGAATGCCCCTAAGTGCTTCATATACCTTGAAAAACTGCCCCATGAAGTGTTTTACATGATTGCACATGTATAACCTATATTTATTACTTACCATCTCAGGGAGGAGGAAGGGAAGGGAGAAAAGGATAATATTTTGAATTAAAACATTTTTAAAATATTTTAAAATGTTTTAACATATAATTGGGAAAATATATCTACAAATAAAGCCTGCCCCATGCCAACGGAGGCATTTTCAGAATTTGTTCAGTAATCATTGTGGATATCCCAAGACTACAAGGAATGGAAAATATTGTTGTTTTAATTTTGACCTTTCCCATTTTAAAAAATTCTCATATTTTTCTGAGTTTTAAAAATTGAAATTATCTTTATTTTTCCTTGTTATGTAAAGGCCAATATCTATTTTATCATTAGTACAATAAACATAAAAGTATTTCCTAAAATTTGATCTACCATCATTTGACTATGTTTTGGGCCACCAAAGAGGATGAATTCTGTTATTTGCTGTTTTCTGAATTTCCCAGATATCTTAAATAGTGTCTGTGTCTTATGTGAAACCCTTCTGCTGCTGAGTTTTTGCTTTTAATATTTTATTAAAGAATAGTATTATTCTGATTTTTAAATCAGCATGAAGGTTGACTATGAGACCCAAAATTTCTGATGGGCCCCCTGTTGAGTTTGTCACAAAGGATGGCAGACATGGTTATGTTTCTAGCAATACGGCAGCTGCCAGAGGGAAGCAAATAACAAGGTCTAAAAATGCCAATTTTAACTTTAAAAAATGCATAATTCACACAAGGTAAGGACTCTGCCTCACCATGGATCTTTCAAAACTATATAATAAGGAGTGTACATTACATTGTCCTAAAAATCTGCTCAGAGTAAATATCTCTTCTAAACAAAGATCATTGAAAGCCCTGCTTTTGCTTCAGATTAGTTTGGCTCCTAAACTTTAAGACCAGAAGTAGCACAGTTTTTAGAAGTAGTTTTGCTTTTGATCCAATTACTAATATCAATTCTGCCGGGAACTGACCTTTGCAAGGAAATTTTCAAACAGCCCATAAAGGTGTCTCATAGTAATCCCTGGCTAGATAGAACCTTAGTGAAGTACAGGATGTGTGGAATTTTCATGTCTCTAATAAAAGAATATCATAACACTGAGGATACCTCTGTCAACTAGGGCTCGTTAATTCTGATCACACTGTATTTTTAAATCCTTGAAGTTCAAAGTGACTCCAAAAAAAATAACCAATTTCCCAGACAAATCTCCCATGTTGAAAGAATTATCAATTTTGCACAAGTGATTCAAGATAATAAAAAATAATACTTTCCCTTATCTGTATCCTCCCAATACACAATAGTATTTAATATTTCCTATAACTGTTAGAGATCTCAATAAAAATACTCAGTCTACACAATACCAATATGCAGAAAAGGAACTAAATGTTAGTTTGTTATTTGGATGTTATCAAAATACCTAAAGTCTTCACTTATCACCTAGGTGAATTGTTGTTTTATAGTATAGCTAAAGGCTGATAATCCATATGGAATTAATTATGTATTGTGAAGTCATAGATACAGAAGTAATCCACTTGATACTATATGGAAGAAAATTTGCATTAGAGAAAAGTACATGATCATTCTTTTTTAATATAAGGGACACTACATAGTCTCTCTCTTAGTTCCAGTATCACCAGGGGAATTGGTTCCTTCCTCCTTTTCAAATTAGTCACAATAGACTCCAGGATAAGTTTATTAGAAAGTGAAAGAGAGTTGGATAAAGTGATGAGAAATTGGGGTGAACTTCATGGTTGGAATTAATGTCAGAATCATGTTGCCAAAAATTCAATTAGTATATTCCATTAATACTGAATTTTATGTACATTCTAATTTGATCCCCACAATCAGTTAAAGTTACCAACTCAGGAATAACAAAATTTGTCAGAAGCCTGAATAATATTTATTTCTAAAGGAAAACAATATTTATTGAAAGAAAGTAGTGTATCTTCATGGAATATGTGTTGCATGATTTAACTGGACAATATTTAATTATGGATAATATACAGGGGGCTGGATACACATTAATTCTATTCTTATTCTATTTTTAAATGCTGACCATGATACCTATCTGTCTTATGATCTTGGATGAGTCAGATAAGCACTCAAAATCTCTATAGAAAGAATAAAATAATACTCACATTTCCTCTCTCACAGATTGTAGAGAAAGTACTTTAAAAACCATAAAATATGATAGATGGATAGATAGACAGACAGGTAGATAGACGATAGATAGATAGATAGATAGATAGATAGATAGATAGATAGATAGATAGATAGATAGATAGAT
>NW_027186473.1:16582307-16585523 GCF_028583685.1 Petaurus breviceps papuanus
GATAGATAGATAGATAGATAGATAGATAGATAGATAGATAGATAGATGTACAAGGATATAGATGAGTTGTGAGCTAAATCACTATAGTGAATAACGACAGCAATAAGATCACATATCCATGGGAACATACCCATATAATTCAGCCAAAGTAGGAAGTATTAGGGAGATATTCCAGTCCAGACTTTTACCCTGGAAAATGTAACATAAGAAAAGAATGTCTAAGGACATTACAATGTGTTGTACCTGTCACCTCCTCCACCTGATTCTGTCTTTCAGGTTAAGCCCTCTTCCAAACCCTGGAAACTAAGAGAATGTCCAACAACTAAGGAGTGGCTGAATATATTGTGGTATACAAATGTGATGGAGTACTACTCTGCTGTAAAAAAGGAGCAGATAGATAATTCCCAAAATATTTTTGGGAAAAACAGCAACTAAATGAACTGATACAAGGTGAAATGCATAGGGCAAAAGAATAATTTGTTATGATATAAATATTATATATATATGAATAATTTTGAGGACTTTCATAAAGTGATGAAAAAATAAATGAGCAGGAAAAGGAGAATAATTTTATGACAAATTATAAAAACAAATAAATCTTTGAAAGCTTTAAAATTATTATTAATATAATGACTCCAGAATGTTGATCATAAAACATGCTATTCATTAGAGTTGTGATAGATTTAGAATGCAGAATGAGAAAAAAAGATAGATTAGATAGATAGAGAGAGAGATAGAGATAGGTACATGGATATTGAAATAAATATAATTGGTATATAGTCACTGGGAAATTTGTTTTGATTGACTATGTATATTTGTCACAAGAAATATGCTTTTTAAATATCCTTTTCTTTTTAAATTGGCTAAGGGGTACAACAGAGAAAAGAGATTTCTATTCATTTAAAAAATAAGTTGGGGAGTGTTATAGATGTGAAATATTGCATGACCTTTCAGATGAAGTTACTGTATTACTACTTTTAATTAACTATTTTGCTTTAGTACAAGACCCTCCTAAAGAATCAGGAGGAATTTCTAAATAAACAAAACACATCAATAAATTTTAAATGAAAAAAATAAGCTTAAGTAAGTACCTTTTTCCCCATTGGGTTTATTTCTTATTCAATAATATGAGAACTGACTATATTCATCTTACACTTTTCTAAAACATGGGATTTACTTTCTATAACTTTAAACCTAGGCCTAATTATAATTAGCAATTGTCTTAATTCATGTATCCTTTCTTTTTTTCCCCATTTTTATTTTATTAAATTTGTTTATCTACTTTTAGTTTACACCATTCAGTTCCACAATCCCTTGAGTTCCAAATTTTCTACCCTGCCCGCCCCCCCCATGGAGTCATGCAATCCAATATAGGCTCTCCAAATACTTTCACATTAAGCATTAGTCAGGTTGTAAGGAAGAATTATAAACAATGAAATGAACAACAAAAAAAGAAGGAACAAAACAAAACTAAACACAAAGGAGAGAGCAGGAAGTTTGCTTCAGTTTGCATTCAAACTTTATAGTTCTTTTCTCTGGATATGGATATCCTTTCCATCATGAGTCTTTTGGAGTTGTCTTATAACCTTGCATTGCTGAGAGGAGCCCAGTCTATCAAAGTTAGTCATCACTCATACGATATGTCTGTAATTGTGTACAAAGCTCTCCTGGTTCTGCTCTACTCACTCAGCATCAGTTTATATAAGTATCTCAAGGATATTATGAACTCTGTATGGCCCTGATTTCTAATGGCACAATAGTATTCCAATACATTCATATTCCACAACTTGTTTAGCTATTCCCCAATTGATGGGCATCTTCTTGATTTTCAGTTCTTTGCCACCATAAAGAGAAGTACTATAAAGATTTTTGTGCAAACGGGTCTTCCTACCACTTGTATGATCTCCTTAGGATACAGTCCTAGAAGTGGTATTGCTAGGTTAAAGGGTATGCACTTTTTTATAGCCCTTTGGGCATAGTTCCAGATTGCTCTCCAGAATGGTTGGATCAATTCACTACTCCACCAACAATGCATTAATGTTTTGATTTTTCCACATCCTCTCCAACATTTGTTATTTTCCTGTTTTGTCATCTTAGCCAATCTGACTGGTGAGATATGGTACCTCAGAGTTGTTTTGATTTGCTTTTATCTAATCAATAGTGATTTAGAGCATTTTTTCATATGTTTATAGATATTTTTAATTTCTTCCTCTGAAAACTGCCTCTTCATGTCCTTTGATCATTTATCAATTGTGGAATAACTTGTATTCTTATACATTTGACTCAATTCTCTTTTTAGAGAATGAGACCTTTATCAGAGACACTGGTTGTAAAAATTCCTTCCTAGTTTTACACTTCCCTCTACCCTTAATCTTGGTTGCACTGGCCTCATTTGTACAGAAACATTTCAATTTAATGTAATCAAAATTATCCATTTTGCATTTCTTAATGCTCTCTATATCTTGTTTGGTTATAAATTCCTCCCTCGTCATAAATATGAAAGGTAAACTCTTCCTTGCTCTCCCAGATTGCTTACAGTCTCAGTCTTCATATCTAGATCATGCATCCATTTAGACTTTATTTTGGTATACAGTGTAAGATATTGATCTGTGCCCAGTTTCTGCCATACTATTTTCCAGTTTTCTCAGAAGTTTTTTCAAATAGTGAATTCTTATCCCAGAAGCTAGGGTCTTTGGGTTTGTCAAATGGTAGATTACTATAGTCATTGAATGCTGTGTCTCCTTACCTAATCAATTCCACTGATCCACCACTCTATTCCTCAGCCAGTATCAAGTAGTTTTGGTGACTGCTGCTTTACGCTATGGATTAAAATCTAGTATAGCTAGTCCACATTCCCTAGCATTTCTTTTCATTAATTCCCTTGATATTCTGGACCTTTTATTCTTCCAGATGAATTTTCTTACTATTTTTTCTAGCTCCATAAAATAATTTTCTGGTAGATTTATTGGTATGGCATTAAATAGGTAAATTAATTTAGGTAAAATTGTGATTTTTTTAAAAATATTAGCTCAACCTAGCCATGAGCAACTGTTGTTTTTCCAGTTATTTAGATCTTGTTGTATTTGTGTGAAGTGTTTCATAATTGTGTTCATATAGTTCCTGGGTTTGTTTTGGCAGGTAGATTCCCAAATATTTTATACTGTCTACAGTAACTTTTAATGGAATTTCTCTTTCTCTTTCTTACTTTTGGACTTC
>NW_027186473.1:16585533-16595617 GCF_028583685.1 Petaurus breviceps papuanus
GTAACTTTTAATGGAATTTCTCTTTCTCTTTCTTACTTTTGGACTTCATTAGAAATGTATAGGACTGGCAAGTATTTATGTGGGTTTATTTTATATCATGCAACTATGCTAAATTTATATATTATTTCAAGTAGTTTTTTACTTGATTCTCTATGATTCTGTAAGTATATCATCATATCATTTATGAAGACTGATAGCTTGGTCTCTTCTTTGCCTAATTTGATTACTTTGATTTCTTTTTCTTCTCTTATTGCTACAACTAACAATTCTAGTACCAAATTGAATAAGAGAGGTGATAGTGGACATCCTTGTTTCACCCCCAATCTTATTGGAAATGCTTCCAGCTTATCCCATTACATATAATAGTTGCTGATAATTTTAGATATATGCTACTTACTATTTTAAGGAAGATTCCATTTATTCCTATGCTTTCAAGTATTTTTAATAGAAATGAGTGTTGTATTTTGTCAAAGGCTTTTTCTGCATCTATTGAGATAGTCATATAGTTTCTACTAGTTTTGTTGTTGCTATTATCAATCACACTGATAGTTTTCCTAATATTGAACCATCCTTGCATTACTATAATATATCCTACCTGATCTAAGTGCATTGTTCTTGTGATAAGTTGTGGTAGTCTTTTGTCTAATATTTTATCTAAAATTTTTGCATCTATATTCATGAGGTAAATTGGTCTATAAATATTCTTTCTCTGTTTTGGCTCTTCCTGATTTAGGTAGCAGTACCATATTTGTGTCATAAAAAGAATTTGGTAGGACTCCTTCTTCACCAATTTCCCCAAATAGTTTACAAAGTATTGGAATCAATTGATCTTCAAATGTTTGTTAGACTTCACTTGTAAAACCATGATTTTTTCAGGAGTTCATTGATGGCTTGTTCAATTTTTGTGAGATCGGGTTATTTAAGTATTCTAATTCCTCTTCAATTAATCTGGGCAACTTATATTATTTTAAATATCCTTCTATTTCACTAAGATTATCAAATTTATGGCCATACAATTGGGCAAAATAATTACTAATTATTGTTTTAATTTCCTCTTCATTGGATGTTAATTCACCCTTTTTCTTGTTGATACTGCTAATTTGGTTTTCTTCTTTTCTTTTTTTTATCAAATTGACTAAAAGTCTACCTATTTTATTGTGTTTTTTTCATAAAACCATCCCTTAGTTTTATTTATTAGTTCAATAGTTTTCTTAATTTCAGTTTTATTAATCTTTCATTTGGTTTTCCATATTTCTAATTTAGTATTTAATTGGGGATTTACAATTTGTTCTTTTTTCTAACTTTTTCAGTTGCATGCCCAATATATTGATCTCCATTTTCTCTATTTTATTCATGTATGCATTCAGAGATATAAAACTTCCCCTAAGAACTGCTTTCCCTGCATCCCACAAGTTTTGGTATGTTGTCTCATTATTGTTATTCTCTTGAAGGAAATCACTGATTATTTTTACAATTTGTTGTTTGACCCACTCATTCTTTAAGATTAATTAATTAGTTTCCAGTCTATCTTTCCATGGCCCTTTGTAGCAGCAAGAACCCTTGAAATAACCTGGTTGGCTGCCAACACAGGTTCTTAGATCTGTTTTTCTAAAGGAAAGCAACTAAAAATGGGTTAACAATCTTGCTTTAATCAAGCATATGTTATTTGCCTACTTCATAGGAAAAAGTTCAGCACCCCAAACTTTAGAGTATACAAACAAAATAGAAACAAGTTACAATGGGACAGAGAAAGCATTCAAGCAGACAGGCCTCCAACTTTCTTGACCATTACATCCATACCTAGTCATTTACCAGAGAGGGAAGCATCTACATCTTGGTTTTCAAAGCTGGGGGGCTCAATAGCTGCCCAGAGTCTCATCTGGTCAGATCACACAACACTTCTCAAAGTGAGCCCCAAATCAAAGCCTCACATCAGGGTTTATATAGCCTTCTCCTGGTTCAGATAATGTCACAACACTCGTAACCCATTGCCCAATCACAAAGTATTTCCTGAAAAACAAGCCTCCCACCACAGGCTCCAGGTTCACTTAAGCCTATCAAAGGGCCTAGCGGCAGGGAAGATCTTAAATTCACATTCCCATAACACCTTTTATTACATGTAACTTTTATTTCATCTTTATCTGAAAAGGATGCATTTAATATTTCTGTCTTTCTGCACTGGATTTTAAGGTTTTTATTCCCTAGTACAGGGTCTATTTTTGTGTATGTGCTATATATCACTGAGAAGAAAGTATGTTACTTCTCATCCCATTTCAATTTTCTCCAGAGGTCTATTATATGTACCTTCTCTAACATTCTATTCACCTCCTTAACTTCTTTCTTGTTTATTTTGAGGTTAGATTTATCAAGTCCAGATAGGGGGAGACTAAAGTACCCCACTAGTATAGTTTTGTTATTTATTTCCTCCTCTAATTCCCTTAACTTCTGTTCTAGGAATTTGCATGATATATCACCTTGTGCATATATAATTAGCAATGATATTGCTTCATTTTCAATGGTGCCTTTTAGCAGGATATAGTTTCCTTCCCTATCTTTTTTAAATAGAACTATTTTTACTTTTGTTTTATCTGAGATAAGGATTGCCACCCCTGCTTTTTTTTTACTTTAACTGAAGCATAATTAATAATAAAAAGGCTATTACAACCTTTTACCTTCACCCTATGTGTATTCCCCCTGTTTCAAAAGTGTTTCTTATAGACAGCATATTGTAGGATTATGGTTTTTAATCCATTCTGCTATCCACCTCCATTTTATGGGGAAGTTCATCCCATTCACATTCACAGCTATGATTACTATCTCTCTTTCCCTCCATCCTATTCCCTCCCTGTTAATGCTTTTATTTCTCCCTTCATTTCCTTAAGAGTTTTCCTTTTGACTGGCACCTCCCTCAGTATTCCCTCCCTATCATTTCTTATCCCATTTCCCTCCCTTTTCCTACCCTTCCCCTTTATTACTTCTTCCCTCCCTTTTAACAACCCCCCTATTTCCTTTCCCCTTTTCCCTCCTAGTGCTTGTAGGGCACGATAGATTTTTACACTTAACAAGATATGTTATTCCCTCCTTCAATCAAAACCCATGAGAGTAAATCTTGTACAATGCTCCTCTCCCTCCCTTCTTTCCTTCTATTATAATAAGGTTTTCTGACTTTTCATGTTAGAATCCTATACTTAACTGATTATGTTCTTCCCTTCTTGAACCAAAACCAATGAGAGTTAAGTTCATTAAATGTTCATCTTCCTCTTTTCTTTCCTTCTACTATATGTTTTTATGCCTCTTTGTGTGACATAATTTACCCTTTTCTGCCTTCTCCTTTCCTCTTCTCCCATTACAGCTCCTTTGCTCCCCTTAATAAGGTTTTTATTTTTAAATCATCATTTTGGTTAGTTTATACCCACACCCTTTATCTATGTATAACCTTTTTTTATGTCTTGATGATTATACAGTTCTCACCTTCCCATATGGGGATGTAAACAGGTTGCTCTTATTGGAGAACAAGTTATGTGTGTGTATGAATGTGTGTGCATGTGTGTTTTCTGTGTTTACATTTTTATGTCTCTCTTGAATCTTGTATTTAGAGATTGAATTTTCTACTCTGGCTTTTTCATCAGGAAGTCTGGAAGTCCCTTACTTCATTGATTGACCATCTCCTTGCCTGAAAAATTATGCTTAATTTTGCTGACTAGTTAATCCTTGATTGTAGTTTGCGTTCTTTTGCTTTATGAAATTTCATATTCCAATCCCTCCAGTCTTTTAATATAGAAGCTGCTAGGTCCCATGTGATTCTGACTGTAGTTTCAAAATACTTCATATCTGAATTGTTTCTTTCTTGCTGCCTGCAGTATTTTGTCCTTGATCCGATAGTTCTGGAATTTGGCTACAATAGTTCTTGGAGTTTTCAATTTGGGATCTCTTTTACAAGGTGTCTGGTGGATTCTTTCTATAACTATTTTACCCTATGGTTCTAGGACCTCAGGGCACAGCCACACTCATACCCTTCCTCTAAGACTCCCAAGCCTGCCTAGGGTTGGCTATTTCAGGATTTTACTCTGAGGCAATATTTTCTGGGTTTTCAGGGTCTTAGGGAGAGAGTAGATCAGCTAGGGTTTACTCCCCCATGTTGGCTTCTGGGAATTCAAGTTATTGATGTTTAAACATACAGGCTAATAGCCCCAGGATTAGCTGCTCCCGAGGGCATTGTACTTTATCTTATCCACCTCCAACAGATCCCTGGTCCTGTGGTAAGAGGTCTGGGAATTGCCCATGTGGTGGCTGAATCAGCTTACCCACTCTCACTCTGGCTCTTCTCTCTCAGGTCTCAGGTCTGCACTGATGCTGTACCCCCGTTCCACCCTTGCCATGCCCTGTCCCATGTGTGCACCTTCCTTGACTGAGAATCTGCCATGATCTGTCTTCCAATGGATCCTGCCACTCTAAAATCCATTCAGATTCACTTTTTAGAGATTACTGAAGGAATTCATAGAGGAGTTCATGTGAATTCCTGTTTACACTAGGCCATCTTGGTTCTGCCCCTCCATGTATCCTTTCATAATACTAGTCCTCTATAAGCATGGAATGCCAGACCCTGTTGCACAACTTAGCATCAGAGCCTTAGGAAAGCTGAATCTCTTTGTCATGCACTGCTGATATTTCTCTTCCTGTACCATGCAGAAGAGTTTCAACCATAATTATTGTCACTTTATCCATCAATTGGAAGAAGTGATCCAAATTAAAAAAAAAATACCCATATTATGGGGCATATAACTGTGTCTCTATTGATGGGAGATGTTTAGAATTAGAGGCAAATTTAGGGATCATGGAATATGGGCCCTCCTTTTTCAGGTGAGGAAACTGAATTTAAGCTTGGGAAATGATTTCTTCTGAAGTTAAAACAGTGAATTTGTGATGACGCTGAGATTAAAACCCAGGTTTTTGTTTCCTAGTTCATTATGCCTTTGGAAGTGAAAAACTGCCCTGTAGCAAAACTTTCAAGTTGAGGAAACTTGTTCTTAAGTTCCTAGGGTCTCCTTTATATGACCATTCACCCTATGATAAAAACTTTGGGCATCCTCATGGTGAGGGAGATACACATATTCATATACATCTCTTCTGTTTATCTATGTATATATGCATGTGCGCATATATGTACACATACATATATGTACATACACATGTGTGTATGCTTTCAGGCTACAATAATACTTCTACAAGAATTTATTAAATACTTATAATATGCCTGCGAAATGATACAAAGAGATACAAGGAAAGACAAAAAAAGTCTCTGCTCTCAAGGATCTCACAATCTGGGGGCAGAGACAACAAACAAATAATTGTATTCAAACAGTAAACTGGATGTAATTACGCAATGAAGGTCCTACCTAGCTGGGTCCAGGGGGAAACACTAGAAAGGATTCCTAAAGAAGGTAGAATTTCAGAAGAGTTTTGAAGGAAAACAGAGAATGAAGGAGAGAAATAAATAAGTATAGAACCTGCTGTGTCAGGCACTATTTCTAAACACTTTAAAATATCATCTATTTTGATCTTTACAACAACCCTTAAAGACACTATTATTTTCCCTCATTTTATAGTTGGAGAAACAGAGGTTAAGTGTTTTGTCCAGGATCATATAACTGTTAAGTGTCTGAGGCTGGATTTGAACTCAAATCTTCCTGACTCTAGGCCCTTCACTCCTCTAATGGGAATGTAAATTTGTAAGATCTTCCCTGCCCCTAGGCTAAAGTGCCTGGAGCCTGGGGTGGGAGGCTTGTTTTTCAGTAGATACTTTTTGATTGGCCAGTGGGTCCAGAAGATTCTTACATTCTCTGAGCCAGGAGAAGGCTATATAAACCCTGATTTGAGGCTTTGTTTTGGGGCTCACTTTGAGAAGTGTTCTGTGATTTGGTCACATGAGACTCTGGGAAGCCATTGTTGGGAGCCCCCTGGCTTTGAAAAACCCATATGTTGACTTGGTATGGATGTAATGGTTGGACAGCTTAGAAACCCGTCTACTTGATCTGTTTCTCTGTCTTGATAATTCTGTCTGTATATTCTGAAGTTTGGGGTGCTGACATTTTTCCTCTGAACTAGGTAAATGATACATATTTGACTGATTAAAGTAAGCTTGTTAACCAATTTTGAGTTGCTTTCCTTTAACAAAGCAGATCTAAGAACCTGTGTTGGCAGACACTCTGGGAACGCTGGGGTGATTGCTGCCACAACTCCATCCATTTAACCACCGCTCAGAAGGAATAGGTGAGGAGGGAAAGTCCTCCTGGCATGAGGGATAGCCAGAAAGAAACATGGAAGCAGGAGAAACAGAGGAATATGTACTAAGAATAGCAAAAATGCCAATTATCATTATATTGTAGAACATTTGGAAAAGAGTAAATTTCAAGAAGAAAAGAAAATGAGGATTTTGAAGGAAAGGTATTCCTACTTCTCCAAAATTGTGTCATGTGTGTAATGGACTATTCTACAGATATATATATATATATATATATATATATATATATATATCTGTAGTATATATATCTGACCTGCAGAAGTTGGTAGGTAGAAGAAAGGGAGAATTCATACAGTTAGATGATGAACATTATGTTATTCTATTTGGGCAGTCCTTCTTTAAAGGTTTTTATGTTATTTGTGTTGCCAGGATACAGAGGATCTATGCTCCTTCACTTTTGTCCTGTCATCTGCCCCTTCCACATAGGCAATATGTCTTGAATGTGAAGCCTCAATATAAAATGTGGCCTCAATGAATGAGCTCCTCAATGAACAAGTTTCCCATAACTACCCCATTACTAGTCATTAACACTCTATATTTAATATTTATTTCTTCATTTTTACTTAATTAACAAATTTAATTAAGCAAATTTAGGATAACCTTGAAGTGAAGTGACTCTACCTTGCTTAGTGAAAATTATTGGCTTTTTGACAGTCTTTGACTTGTCCTAAAAAGAAAAATAAGTGTTGTGGGATTGTGTTTGTTAATCAATAACATAAATTTAATGTAAATAAATATATATTTATAATATATAATATTACATTATATATTATAATATAATATATTATAATAATATGTAATATATATATATAAATCAAACTTAATGTAAATAAACTTTTAAATGATTTTATCTAGAAATGCTAAGATACTATCCTTTTGCTTTAGAAAGCATTTTGCAAAACCACAATATGTCTTTAAAAATCTTTTTAACATGATCTCTATGGGTAGATTATTTATTTACAAGAAAAAACATAAGGTGAAATATTTTGCATGTATATTATGTGTGTACAAATATATCAATATAGTCATAAGCTTTTTTCCCATAACTGGAACTTTGTCACTATCTCTGCATGTATAAACTTCATCATACCTCTACAGTGAAGTAATTTGCACATTGCTATTCAAATGAATGTCTTAATTCTTTTAAGCTCCAATTTGAACTGAAATATGTGTGATTGGTGTTATATGCATCTTCAGAAAATCCATGGTAAATAATGTTCATCACATCCATTCAATCTTTTTGAGAAAATCATAGATATAATTTATTTCCAACTGGCAAAACTATTTTTTTAAATTAGCAAGAATTTTATTTCTTAGCACATGATACTACCACCCCTTTCCTTTTTGCTTTTGATAGTATTTTTTTTCAAAATACATGTAAAGAGAGTTTTCAAAATTCAATTTCACAAGCTTCTGAGTTGCAAATTTTTCTCCCTCTCCCTTCTCTCTCTTCCCTCCCCAAGATGACAATCCAATGTAGATTGTACATGTACAATCATTTTAAGCATATTATACATTAGTCATGTTATGATAGAAGAAGCAGAAAATAAGGGGAAACACATGAGAAAGAAAAAAAATTAAAAAGTAAAAATAGTACCCTTCCTTCTGCATTCAGACTACATAGTTTTTCTCTGGATGTCATAGCATTTCCATCATGAGTCTTTTATAATTGCCTTGAATCATTCTTTTCCTGAAAAGATCTAAGTCTATCCAAACTGATCATCACACATTGTGACTATTACCATGTAAAATTTTCCACTGGTTCTGCTTACTTCACTCAGCATCAGTTCACAAAAATCTTCCCAAGGTTTTTTGGAATCTATCTGCTCACCATTTCTTATGGAACAAAAATATTCCATTATATTCATATGCCACAATTTGCTCAACCTTTCACCACTTGATGGACATTTACTCAGTTTGCTATTCTTTGCCACCATAAAAAGAGGTACTGTAAATGTTTTTTTTTTTTTGTACATGTGGGTCATTTTCCCTTTTTTATGATTTCTTTGGGATACAGAACTAGTTGTGGTATTGCTTAATCAGTGGGTATGTGGAGTTTTATAGTCTTTTGGGCTGAATTGCTACCCAGAATGGTTGGCTCACAACTCCAACAACAGTTTATTAGTGTTCCTATTTTCCCACTCCCTCTCCAACATTTCTCATTTTCTTTTTCTGTCATATTAGCTCATCCCATAGGTGTGAGGTGGAAACTCAGAGTTGATTTAATTTGTATTCCTCTAATCAATAGTGATTTAGGGAATTTTTTGTATATATAGATAGCTTTAATTTCTTCAACTGAAAATTATCTGTTCATATCTTTGACTAACAAATGGGGAATGATTTGTATTTTTTATAAATTTTACTTAGTCCTCTATATGTTTGAGAAAAGAGGCCTCTATCGGATAGAAAGAGAAATCTCATCTGTAGTCATTATATAATATTTGGAAAACTACCTGCCAAAACAAACCCAGGACCTATATGAACACAACTACAAAATACTTCTCACACAAATAAAGTCAGATCAAACTAATTGGAAAAAACATCAATTGCTTGTGAAAAACAATTCTTGTTTTTGTGCAAAACTTCCTACAATAATGGTGGCAGAGTAACAAAAAAGAATGAGAAACAAATAGTTACACTGTTTGTGTCTTTACAAATGAAGCTAGTTGTCAATACCTTAACTCTGTGTGGGGTATATGTGGTGTTCAGGTAATATTAGCACCTCTGGTGTGAGGGGTGCTGAGATCTTTTCAGGGCTGCTCATTTTGTTATCTACCTTTTATCCAATTGTCAACTGAGACCTCAAGAAACTGTAGCATGGAAGCAACCACATCCTGGTAAACCATCTCAGCAGATGGGCTAAAGCAGGTTGAGTGTAACTGATGGACTGCAAACCCATCAGTGAATTAGGGAGATGTCTACCCCAAGAGTGTGAAGACTTCCTCTGTTGGAATGGGCAGATGATAACAATGTGTTCCTGTGGCCATGAAGGCAACTGATGCAGAGACTGTGGAAGTTTTAGAGCTTGGTTAGACATAGAAAATATTACCCTAGGCCACTGCCAGCCAGCTTGACTTTTGTGTTGTGACTGGACTTCAATGACTTTGTTTTTTTGTTTTTTTTTTTAAAGCAATCGGGGTTAAGTAACTTGCTCAAGGTTACACGACCAGTTATTTCTGGGTTTGGTGCTGAGTATCTGAGCCGGGATTTGATGCAGGTCATCCTGACACTGGAGCCGGTGCTCTTACTTGCTGAGCCACCTGGCCGCCCCTAAGCAATTGGGGTTAAGTAACTTGCTGAAGGTTACACAGCCAGGTATTTCTGGGTGGGTGCTAAGTGTCTGAGCCCGGGATTCGATCTCCAGGTCATTCCAACACTGGAGCCTGTGCTCTTACTCGCTGTGCTACCTGGCCACCCCGACTTCAATGACTTTGGAAGAAAGAGCAGGGCTGACTACTTTGTACATGATCAGGCTGAGACATTAGTCTCTGATTGTCAGTGCTCTTCTTCAAAAATGAAGGATTGACATATATGAGGACCTAAATGTCAGTCCCCTAAACATGTTCACTGACCAATAATTGACACTTTATTAGAGCAACTGTATCACATAATTCTTAACATTCTACAAAAAAATAGAAAATACACTCTCTTCCATGAAGGCTTAATCTGTGGTCCACAGACCCCCAAGATATCTATGAATAGATTTAGAGGTGCCAGTGTAGTTTGTAAGGGGAACATCTATCTATCTATCTATCTATCTATCTATCTATCTATCTATCTATC
>NW_027186473.1:16595627-16606232 GCF_028583685.1 Petaurus breviceps papuanus
TATCTATCTATCTATCTATCTATCTATCTATCTATCTATCTATCTATATCATCTTTTTTCCCCATGAACTTTGGGTTTCATTTGTAATCCTATATGTTTTATGCATTTAAAATAGAATTCTGAGGAAATTTGGGTTTCATCAGACTATCCTGAGGGAACACAGAACAAAAAAAATGTTAAGGCTTTTATCTATTAATGTGATGTAGGAGAGGGAATGCTTTGGGACCAACATGGCAGTGAAATTAGAAAATGACTGCTTCAAATAGTCCTAAGTCTAGTAAAATAAAGCAGTTAATGTCAGTTTATCTTTTATTTCTTTCTACCCAGGTTTTGCCCAGGCTATTTCCTTTTATAAGCTGAGTCAAATTCCTATGTGTATAAATAAACTTTCTTTGCTGCCATGGATTCTTTATTTGACAGTTAAAACCAGATGGCTCCCTTGTGGGCTCTCTGTGGTATATTTGTCAATTGTCTGTCTGTCTTCCCTACAGACTAAAAACAGTTTATTAGCCTGATTGCCAAATTTCTAGCATTGTGAATAGTCCACTGGAGCTTTCCACAACTTGGTTTTCTCTTCATAGCCTATGATTTTGATTTTTCCCCTTTGGTTTGACTAATTCTTTTGGTACTGAGGTGACACAGTCACAGTAATAAACTAAAATCGAAACCATTCATATTCAGAACTTTAGCCCTTGATAGGCAACATTAATTACTTCACTACAGGTCTCTGTGTTGCCATTTTTTCTAACAGGACTTCTACAACATTTCAATTTGCAAAGCTTTTGTGAGAGCTAAATACCATTTTCAGAAATCCATGTGCTTTTAAAATAGAAATAACTACCAACCAAATTCCAGATTTCTCCTTTCCTACTTTTTAAAAAGTATTTCTTTTATAAAATACCAGGAAAAGCACATCTTTTGTGATACATTTTAAGTACAGATGCCATCTTTTCCTGTGTGTTATCATACCTAAGGAATATTCTTCATTATTGTTATGATAGGAACAATAAAGCAGCCAATATTAAAGTACCAAATTGAATTGTCCTTGTGATTCTTTTTTCCCCTCTAAGACATTTGTACTTGGTTTCAAAGGAAGTTTGCTTACATTTGTAAATTATATTTCCTTATCTTCCAAATCCCCAGGCCTATTCCACATAACTTCTCTAATCTATTGGTACATATAGAGTTGCCCCAAGAGTTCCTATTCATCCCTACATTGGTTGAATAACTTTCCTTGGATGTAGAGGCATGTGAAAGAGGATTTTTTTTCCATTTGTGTTTTTCTTCTTTTAAAATTTATCTTTATTAGATAAGGAACTATGCATTTTATTAATGGATATAAAGAATTCAAGATATTTTTGAATATAGTATTTATGATTTGGATTTTCATATTGCTCTAACATTATTCCTTAGTTAATTTTCACAGAATCACTCTTAAGTTATATGTAAAGATAAGAAAATATCTTGTCCAAAATGCTGAAGAGATTTGTATTTATATTTGTATTTGTACTCAATGTGTGTTTTAGTGGGGGTGGAGAGTGATAGACTTTATAGGAAAATAACTCTCCTGATCTTCTTCAAAGAACAGTTATTTTGGATTTTTATTTCGCTTCCCTAAATGGAAGTGAATTTAAATATCTTTGAGGGAAGAGAATTATTTTATATACACTCAATAGCCATTTCACAACAGAAATTGAGATAAATAAGGGAAAAATGAAAATTTGAAAATTTAATAGAGTTTAAAAATCCCATTCTACATCTAGAAAACTTTCAAAATTGGATTTTAAATTTTTGGGGTTCTTCATTCTGTTTGCCCTATAACCTGTGTGCACAATAACAGCTACATTCATTTGTACACTAACTGTGTAGTTTTGTATATGTTGGCTTTGGCAATTGTATTTGGCCTCTCTCATTCGCTAGATTGGCAGCTTCTTGAAAGCAAGGCCTGATTTGCCCATATACTATTTCCTCCAATTTTGTCTATGGGGACCACTTGAAAACGTTAATATAACACTGGCATAAATGTTGATGATGAATTTAATATCAGTTAAACTGCTTAAGTTTCTCTACAAAATGAAGACCAGATTTTCTTCTTACAAGGCATTAAATATTGTTCATCACATACAGTTTGAGAGGAACAATTGGGAAGGTTCTGTTTGAACTTTTTTCGAATAGTTTTATAAGGACATGTCATGCTATGAGAATCCAGGAGAGCTCTTGGTAGGTTATGCCCCATGGTTGAGTCAAAGTGACATAGATAAGGTCATCCATATTTTGGGGGAGGGTTAATCTTCCCTGGATATCCAGTCTACTTTCAAAATCTCTCCAAAGGACAATTAATGTTCATTAATCCCTTTGTTGATTGCAAGATCCAATAACAAAAGCATGCAAAATCAAATATGCCCCAAATATCCTGGGGGTTCTATAGCTAGAAAATAAGCACCCTGAGATTTATTACAGTGATTAACCTGACTGAATATAATAAATGACCTTTGAGCACCCTCCTTGGTATGCAGACTATGATGACAAGGTTTGGTTGCTGAGTCTGTCATCAAAAAGAAAAAAAAAACCTCATCTATTAAACAAATAAAATTATTACCAAAGTGGTCTGGTGCACTTGCTTGTATTGAACTCTTGTTCTCCTAAAGTTTTTCTTATGAATTTTTTGACTAACCTTGAATTTCAAGCTTAAATGTTGCAGCTATTGAACCTGGTATCTGAAGTTATCTGAAATCACTCAATTATTTTTTAATTAATTGATTAAATTTGGTTATCAACATTCACTTTTATTAGACTTTGAATTCTAAATTTTTGCCCTCTATATCCCCTATCACCCCCCCAAGACAATATGCAATTTGATGTAGCCTATACATGTATAATAATATTAAACATATTTCCACATTAGTCATGTTGTAAAATAAAAATCAGAGCAAAAGGAAAAACCACAAGAAAGCAAAAAGCAAATAAAAAAGAGAAAATAATATGCTGTAATGGAAATGCAGATTTGAAGATCTTCCCTGCCCCTAGGCTAAAGTGCACCTGGAGCCTGGGGTGGGAGGCTTGTTTTTCAGTAGATACTTTTTGATTGGCCAGTGGGTCCAGAAGGTTGTTACATTCCTGAGCCAGGAGAAGGCTATATAAATCCTGATGTGCAGCTTTGTTTGGGGGGCTCACTTTGAGAAGTGTTCTGTGATTTGATGTGTATTCTGGGAAGCCGTTGTCCAGAGCCGCGCCCCCCCTCCCAGCTTTGAAAAACCCAAATGTGGAAACCCAGATGTTGACTGGGTATGGATGTAATGGTTGGACAGTTTGGAAAGCTGTCTACTTTCTCTGTTAATGTCTTGATAATTCTGTCTGTATACTTTGAAGTTCGGGGTGCTGACCTTTTCCCCTGAACAAGGTAAATGATATATGTCTGACTGATTAAAGTAAGCTTGTTAACCCATTTTGAGTTGCTTTCCTTTATCAAAGCAGATCCAAGAACCTGTGCTGGCAGCAAACCCTGAGGACGCTTGGGGTGCTTGCCGCTACATATGCTTTGGTAAGCACTGAGTCTCCATGCTTCTTTCTTTGTATATGGATGGCATTTTCCATCATAATACTTTTGCATTGCTGAGACAGTTGGTCATCACACAATGTTGCTGTTACTTTATACAACGTTCTTCTGGTCCTGCTCACTTCACTCAGCATCCGTTCTTGGAAATCTTTCATAAAATCCACCTGCTTGCCCTTTCTTATGGAAAAAAATAAAAACAGTATTCCATTATATTAATATACTATAACTTGTTCAATCACTGTCCAATTTATGGGCATCACCTGAATTTCCAATTCTTTGCCACCACAGAAAGAACTGCTATAAATAATTTTATACATGTGGGTCTTTTCCCCTGTTTTATGATCTATTGGGGATACAGACTCATTAGTGGAATTGCTGGAGCAAAGGGTATGTACAATTTTTATTGTTCTTTGGGCATAGCTTCAAATTGTTCTCCAGAATGGTTGGATCAGTTCACAACTCCACCAAAAACACATTAGTGTTACAATTTTCCCACATCTTTTCAACATTTATCATTTTCTTGTTTTTTTTTTTCATTTTAATCAATCTGATAGGTGTGAGGTAGGACCTCAGAGTTGTTTTAATTTGAATTCTCTAATCAAAAGTGATTTAGCACATTTTTATATGACTATAGATTGTTTTAAATTCTTCATTTGAAAACTCCTGTTCATAACCTTTAATTATCAATTTATGGGAGCATGACTTATATTCTTACAAATTTGACTTACTTTCTATATTTTAAAAACAAGACATTCTTTCAGAGACATTGATTCATAGAAAAGTATTTCCAATCTTTCTGCTTTCTTTATAATCTTGGATTTGTTGGGGTATTTTGTGCAATTTTTTTTTAATTTAATGTAATCAAAATTATCCATTTTGCATTACTTAATATTCTCTATCCCTTTTTTTGGTTATAATTTGTTCCCTTCTCCATAGACCTGACAGGCAAATTATTCATTTGTTTGTAGTTTCACCCTTTATGTCTAAATTGCTTACCCATTTTGACCTTATCTTGGTATATAGTGTAAGTTGTTGGTCTATCCATAGTTTCTTGCATAATATTCTCTAGTTTTCAAAGCAGTTTTGTAAACTTGTGAGTTCTTATCCCAAAAGCTGAAGTCTTTGGGTTTATCAGAAAGTAGATTACTATTCATTGACTATTGTGTCTTGTGTACCTTTTCTGTTCCACTGATCCACCACTCTATTTCTTAACCAATGCCATATAATTTTGAAAATTTGCATTAAAATATAGATTCACTCAATTAATTAAGAAACATTTACTAAGGACTTGTAATATGCTAATTTCTGTGTCAAGTGCTAGAAATATGAAGAAAGTTTCTTCCTTCAAGTAGCTTACATTTTATGAAGGAATACATATAAACACATATTACATACAAGATACCTACAGAGTAGATGGGAGATAATTTTATAGGGGAAGGCTCTAGTAGCTGAGGAGGTACAGTGTGTGTGTGTGTGTGTGTGTGTGTGTGTGTGTGTGTGTGTGTGTGTATGCTTGGGAGGGAGAGGTTATGAGTATTGACCTTGAGTAGAGAAGTCAATAATTGTGTACATTTATACTTTGGTTTGTGTAAATTCACTCAATGTGATACATTCTTTTCATGTAATTCTCATAACATTTCATCAGGAGTCTTTGAGAGTTAAAGAATAATAAGGATAAGAATCTCCCTCTTCTTCCTCCTCTTCCTCCTCCTCCTTCTTCTTCCTCTTCCTCTTTCTGTTCTTCTTCTTCTTTTTTATTGATTTCTTTCTTTGTTTTCCAAAAGTTAAGACTTTGAATAAGGTACTTATTCAGGGAAAGTAAAAAGGTTTTGGTAGAAAGTTTCATACAGGCAGTGGGTATCTGAACCTGGGTGTATTCATCTCATTTTTTTCCAATTACCTTTGATTTTAACTTTGCTGGATGCTTTCAATGCTTCTCTCCACAACTCCAGGCAGACAAGAAGTAGTTTTACTTCCACTGTCATACTTCAGAAAAATACATATACAGACTGGCTCCCAGGAAGCTTCCCCAGCTGTGAGATGGCAGGCAAGGCACACAGAGAGACTAACAAGGGATGGGGAGAATTATTTTTTTCTTTTGCAAATTTGAAAATCGAATCCATAGGAATTCAAATTTAAAATGGGCAAAGAGAAAACTGCCTACACATATACACAAAGCTGGATACCATAGTGAATAGCTATTATACAAAAAGAATAGCAATAATTATCTAAAAAATGACAGGAGGGAAAAACTCCAAGAAAGGAGACAGTGTTAAAACCTATGACTTTACATGTCTGTACATTAATGCACAAATTTTAAATAAAAAGGTGAACTAGAGATTTTAATGCAAGAATGAAAATTTAACTTCTTGGTTATTGCTTCTACTAGAAGAGATAATACTCATAATTGTAAAGACACTAACAGAAGAATATATTTTATTCAAAAAAGAACATGATGAGTAAAAGAGGGACTGAATACAATTATCTATGAAGATAACATGGGAAGAAATTAAGGAACTAAGGGATGGAGACGATTGTAAAGCCACTCATGAGCAGCTTTCCATAGGATTGCCTCTGTGAACAGCTTTCAAGTTTCTATAGTTTAGTGAGCTCTCTATTCAATAACAAATCAGAGCAAAACATTCATAGACAATCAAAATACAGCATTCACAATGTTACCACTTATCATAGAAAATTGAAATACAGCATTTACCATGTTACAACTCAACAACTTATCACTAAAATGGCCACATAGTTTTAAAATAAGTACATTCACTTAGTCAATCACAAAATTCTTAAATAAATCACAAAGTACAAAAGTCAAGGTTCTCCACCACCTAGGGCACAGTAAATCATAATATCAGTCAGGACACAGTCTCCAAGTAAAGTTTTTTTCAGTTTAACTTGAGGCTGGCTCTCAGCTTCCATGGTTCCTCTTCCATGGTTCCAACTCCAACTGTATCCTGGGTTCAAAGGCAGGCAGCTCCCAGTTCTTTGTCCATCTTCTTGTCCAGTTCTTCACCCAGTTCCCATTCCATATTGAAGTTCACAGTATCCAGTCCACCTCAAGTCCTTCACAGTTCCTGTTTCTGTGAAGACAAAGCTTGACAGAGACACAATAATATTCATACACACTTTTGGCACCATCATTATTTCACTATCTGCCTGTGAAATTAACTCAGATCTACCAACAAGGTCTGAGAACTCAACACAAATCATCAACGTTGAAATCAACACAGAGTCCCAGGACCTCCAAAACCCTCCTCCAGGACTTCTGCAAACATAAAACCAGAAAATCCTCTTTCATGGCTTCCAGTAAGGTCCCAGGGATTTATGTACAAAGTATCACAAACAAACATCAACACAAACAGAGCAGACAAACAGAGTGCTGCAATACCAAAAGGTTTTTCCTTCTTGACTCTGCCACCACAAGAGTCCTCTTCTCAGTTCTTCTCAATTCTCAGTTAAGTCTTCAGTTTAGTAGCAGTTACCCTGCCTCCATGATGCAAATCCCAAGAAGTTCTGACTGTCCAGCTTGTGCTCTTCCTTATATATGGTATAGCTCCTCTGTTCTGCCCCTTCCTGTTACATCAGCAACTTCCTCCAAGGTGTTAACTACTTCTGTGCTAATTAAATAGCTTAAATAAGGTATTGACTTGAAACAAGATGCTAAGTACCTGCTTACTTGCCAATACAAATGGTCCTGGAAGATCTTTAGATTCCATTAATATTACAACCATTTGGAGATGGCTAGGTGGCATGATAAGAGCATGGGGAGAAGCTGGGATCGGTTCTGGCCTCGGATACTCAGCACCCACACAAAAAAATAACTGGCTGTGTAACCTTGAGCAAGTTATTTGACCCCAATTGCTTTAAATATATATATATATTTATATTACAACTATTTGGATGAAAATTGTAGAATAATAGATCTAGACATGGAAGGTACCTTGGAAGTAATCTAGTCCAAATCTGTAATTTTACAGATGAGGAATCTGAGTTCAATGTGGGCCAAATGACTTTACCAAGGTAGGACAGATTATACTATAACATACATAGGTTACAAGTAATTACAGAGGTTGAAAGAATGAATCAAAAACAAGTTAAATTGTACACTTACAAAAGAGGAGACTTTAGTTGTCTTATAAAAAACTGAAGTTATTCCCCCACCATCATCTATGTGTCAAACAATTTTTAGACTTGTGGTAGGGATAATTTATCCTTTAAATCCAGAGTTATTGACCTTTCTGTTGTGTTATGAACCCCATGACAGTTTGACAAAATCAAAATAATGCTAAAATAAAACTTGTAGAATTACATAGGAAACCAATTTTATTTAAATATTATTATATTTTAAATGTTAATGGACCCCAGGTTAAGAACCCTTTTCATAAGTAGTGGAAGAACCAACAAGAATAGCTACAATTACATATTTTATTCTCACCAATAAGGAGGAATTGATTGCCAGATTAAAAGAAACAAAATATGAGGCCATTGATAGTAGGGTAGAATAAGGAATGTCATTTACACTTCTTGGACCTCAGTTTCCTCATCTTTCATATGATAGGTGGGACTATTTAGTGTCTGAATTTAGTTCTGATTCTGAATCTATGATTTACCTTAAGATACATCTCAGAAAATGTGAAAGAGGAGGAAGGGAAGAAGAAAGAGAAACAGATAGAAATAGATGACAAAATCACAAAGAGAGAGAGAAATAGAGAGATAGGGATAGAAACAGAGATATACAGAGAAACACAGAGTGACTGACAGGAGTAGAAACAGACAATAAGAGAAACAGAGAAAAAAATATAAAGCTGGCACGCACACTAGATTTTAGAAAAGTATATTTCAAAGTTTTGCATTTCAGTGGCTTGCAATTCTCCAGCTGTAGCCAATTCAAGAATTGAAGGGAAGCTCTTAAGAAAAGTTTTTAAGGTGCTAGCACAAACAATTCCAAGAAGAGGAAAATGTAGAACTGTCTAGAGACCAGTTTGAAATCACAGGGCACTCATCAAACAATTTAAAAAAACAGAAAATGGAAATATCAGCCAATAATGGAAAATAAAGAGAAAAATATGTCATGTCAAGGTTTTTACATCTCCAAAGGACCAAAAATAACTGAATGAGACCTAGAAAGGACATCAGAGGCCATCTTTACTAATCTCCCTTCATTTTCTAGGTGAGGAAATTGAGGTTGAACAAGATTAAGTGGACTGGACTCTTTCACACACCTATTAAGCATGAGGCAGGAACTGAACCCTTTCAATATCACTCTGTCTACTTTCTACACTAAAGAAAGCTACATACCCTAAAATATATTTTTTTTAATTTTCTTTTTGTTTTATTTATTGGGAGGGGGTAAAAAAGAGGATCAGAGCAGCATTATATGCTTAGAGTGGAAGCAATCAGTGAAGACATGGAAAAAAAAGGCAAACCTGTTCAATTAAAATTTGCTTTATGTGTGTGTGTGTGTGTGTGTGTGCATGCACTAAGGCAAATATTTTTAAATTACACAACACAAAACAAAAATTATCTACAAGATGTTTGAAAAACTAGAGAGGGAAGATGGCAGAGTAGAAGCAGGACCTCCCTGCTGCACCAGCTTCCACCTTCCCTAAACCATGTAAAAAGGGGACTCTAAACAAAGGTTGGATCTGCAGAACCCACAAAGTGACACAGAGAAGCTAACCTCCTCCTGAGGACAGCCCAGCAGGCTGGCAGGAATCGTCCAGCACAGTGCTCTGGGAGCCAAGCCCAGCCCCATGCCTAGGCTTTAGCTGCAGAGTGGGTCTGACCAGGCAAGGCCAGAGGGACTCCAGATGAGCAGCAGCTGTGGCCATTTCCAGATTCGTCAACACATAGATTCAAAGGACAAAGTGAAAGGTCAGTGCAGTCTGGACTTTGGTACCCAGTAAGTGGGAGAGCTTGGCTTTTACCCCCGGGACGAGAAGCAGCTGAGATGCTGGCACAGCCAGTCAGTGCCACATGGCAGCTTCAGGTCCTGGCCTGCAGAGTGTAGGGGGACCAAGCACCAGTCTGAGGGGTAATTTCTCTAGCTTTAACCTTCTTGGATCTGGATTGCAGTCTAGGGTGGAGGTCCTGGGGTGTATGTCCAGCTTACCAGAGCATGTGGAGGCTTCAGAGAGGGCACCCATCTAATACCTCTGGCGACTGAGAAAACCACAGCATTTGGGATGAAAGCTCCCTGTATCAGCAATGCCATATTCACAATGCCTATGGAAATTATAAATATGCTGATATAATTATCCATCACAAAATACATCATGCTTGCCATATGGGGGAATAAGCTAGAAAATTTATTAAGATACCAAAAGACTGAGTCCCAAAACCAGAAAGTGAAAGCCATCAGAGTAGTTATGAAATTGGCACAGGTAGATAAAGTAGAAAGCACCCACATTCTCAAGCCTTTAAAAGAGAATAGGCTACTTCAGGCAAAGGTCCTCCTCTCCCCACTCACAGCAACCACCCAGAGTCCAGGAAGCGCTCTCCCAGCAGCTCCGGCCCCTGGCAGTCCTCAGCAGGAGTCCTTAGCAGAAATTCTGGCTAACTCAAAAAGGGCTTCACGCTGCTGCTGCCTCTGCTGCTGCTGCCACCGTCGCCACCACTGCTAGCCATGGCAGGAACTCTAGCTTGGCTTCCGCTTCCTCTTGCTCCGCCCCTTCCTGCTACATCAGCAAGTCCAATGGGGCATGGAAGATCTTTAAATCCCATAACCCTTTCACTCCCCTGAGTGGTGCCAGAGTCTTATTGTGGCAAAAAGCCCAGGGGTCAAGTGACTGTAATGGGAATGCAAATTTGGAAGATCTTCCCTGCCCCTAGGCTAAAGTGCACCTGAAGCCTGGGGTGGGAGGCTTGTTTTTCAGTAGATACTTTTTGATTGGCCGGTGGGTCCAAAATGTTGTTACATTCTCTTAGCCAGGAGAAGGCTATATAAGCCCTGATGTGTAGCTTTGTTTTGGGGGGCTCACTTTGAGAAGTGTTCTGTGATTTGATCTGTATTCTGGGAAGCCGTTGTCCAGGCCCCCCCA
>NW_027186473.1:16606632-16623831 GCF_028583685.1 Petaurus breviceps papuanus
CCCCCCCTGGCTTTGAAAAACCCAAATGTGGAAACCCAGATGTTGACTGGGTATGGATGTAATGGTTGGACAGTTTGGAAATATGTCTACTTGATCTATTTCTGTTTTGATAATTCTGCCTGTATGTTTTGAAGTTTGGGGCGCTGAACTTTTTCCCCTGAACAAGGTAAACGATATATATCTGACTGATTAAAGTAAGCTTGTTAACCCATTTTGAGTTGCTTTCCTTTAACAAAGCAGATCCAAGAACCTGTATGGGCAGCAAACCCTGAGGACATGCTTGGGGTGCTTGCTGCTACAGTGACTGAGGGGCGAAATGAACAGGCAAAAGAAACAAAGCAGACAGAAGATTCCAACATTAGACTCCTATTTTGGGGACAAAAAGGAGCAAAGCATGGAATAGGAGGAAGACAGTGAAGTTAGAACTCCTGCACCAAAAGCTTCAAAGGAAACTAAGGCTGGTTACAGGCCATAGAGGACCTTAAGAAGCAGATAAAAGAAGTGGAGGAAAAATTAGGAAGAGAAATGATAACAGTGCAAGAAAATTATGAAATGAGAGTCAACAGCCTGACTGAGGAAAATATCACTTTTTAAAACAGACTGACTCAAATGGCAATAGAGGCACAAAAAGGCAATGAGGAGAAGAATGCCTTAAAAAGCCGAATTTTCCAGATGGAAAAAAGAATCTCAAAATCTCAATGAGGAGAATCATTGCTTCAGAATTAGATTGGAGCAAATGGAAGCTAATGACTTTATGAGAAATCAAGATGCTATGAAACAGATGCAAACAAATGAAAGAATAGAAGGCAATGTATAATATCTCATGAGAAAAATCACTGACCTGGAAAATGGATCCAGGAGATAAATTTGAAAATTATTAGACTATCTGAAAGCCATGATCAAAGTAAGAACCTAGAAATTATCCTCCAGGAAGTTCTCAAAGAAAACTGCCCTGATGTTTTAGTACCAGAGGGCAAAATAGAGGTTGAAAGAATCCACCGATCATCTCCTGAAAAAGATCCCAAAAAGAAAGCTCCTAGGAATATGATATCCAGGTTCCATAATTCCCAGATTAAGGAGAGAATATTACAAGCATCCAGAAAGAAACAATTTGAATATTGTGGAAACACAATCAGAATAACCCAGGATCTGGCAGCTTCTACACTGAGGGATCGAAGGTCTTGGAATATGATATTCCGGAGTCAGAGGAACTGGGATTAAAACCAAGAGTCACCTACCCAGCAAAACTGAGTATCATGTTTCAGGGGAAGATATGGTCATTCAGTGGAGTGGAGGACTTTCAAGTATTCTTGCTGAAAAAAAAAAAACAGAGTTGAACAGAATTTTTGACATTTAGATACAAGAAGCAAGAGAAGCATGAGAAGGTAAACAGGGAAAAGAACTCATAAGGAAATTATCAAAGTTGAACTATTAACATTCCTACATTGAAAATCAATAATTGTAACTTATGAGACTTTTTTTCAGTAGTTGAAGGGAATATATATATATATGCATATATATATATATGTTTGTGTGCATATATATGAGGGAATATGGGCATATGAATACATATGTGTATGTGTGAATATATACTTATAGGTATACAAAAATAGAGGGCACAGGACCAATTTAACAGGAAGGGATGATACTTAAAAGGTGAAATTAAGAGGTGAGAAAGGAATATAATGAGAGGAGATGGGGAGAGAAAGAATACGGTAATCTATATCATACAGAAGAGGCAAGGGAAAATGATTACAATGGAGGGGAAAAATAGGAAGGCAAAAGGGAATGGGTTAACCTTATTCCCATTGAATTTGGCTTTGTGAGGGAATGAAATACACACTAAATAGGGTCTCTCACCCTGCAGGAGAGTAGCGGGCAAGGGGATGAGAGGGGAGATGATGGAAGGGAGGGCAGGCTTGGGGGGAGGGAAGTTGGAAGCACCCACTTTTAAAAAGGGATGGGATCAAAGTAGAGATCAGAACAAGTGGGAGGTGGGATACGAGGGAAGGAAATATAGTCAGTCTTTTACAATATATGTACTATGTTATTGTTTTGCATTATCCACACATGTACATCCTATACTGAACTGCTTATCTTCCCAGTAAGGGTGGGTGACAAGTGAGGAAGGGAATGAACCTGGAATTCAAAGTTTTAAAATCAAATATTCATATATATATATATATATACATAGATATAATTAATGCTATTTTACATATAATTGGGGAATAAGATATACAGGCACTGGGGCATAGAGATCGACTGGAAAAGTCGAAAGGGGTATAGGAGAAAATATGGGAGAGAGCAGGTTGGAGCAGGGGATATCCTGTGGGACTGCTATTTTGGGGCAGTGGGTAGGGGGAAAATGGGGAGCAAATTTGTAACTGAAAATCTGGTGTAAATGAATGATGTAAATCAGAAGTTAATAAAGCATTGAAAAAAAAGAAAAAAACTCTAAAGGGAGGAGAACAATTAGCTTTATTCAATAAGATAAATATTTTAAGCATAGAAGAAATTACACTGAAGAACTGAAAAGAACTCAATCTTGTGATGAGAAAGGAATAGAGAGAATAGGAGAAATATCAGGAAAATGGAAAAAGAGAAATGCCTTAACTTTTTATAAAAGGAAAGAGAATGGAAGGACTTGATCTCAATTCCTGGAAAAATCCCTGAGCATAGTAGTATAAGGCATCCTTATCAAATATTTAGAAGAAGAAGCAGTGATCATAAATACTCATCTAGATCAAATACTCATCAAGAATAGGGCATGCTAGTGTAGACTCATTTCTTTTATGCCCAAGATTATTTCACTGATAGTTCAGGGTAATAGTGTTGCTAAACTTACTTGGATTTTAGAAGGAAAAAAAAAAGCTAAAAAAAAGTTTTGGAAAAGCATTTGTTTTTCATGTGCAGGGAACAGGGAAATGTGGGTTAGATAATAATCCAGTTAAGAGGTTCTGATTGAATGACCAGATACAAAGAGTAGTCATTAATGGTTAGATATCATCTTGGAAGTAGTTGTCTAATAGAGTGCTCCAAGGATCTGTACTTGGAACTGTGCTATTTAGCATTTTGAAATGTGATTTGTTTCAAGGCACAGATGGTATTTGTAGCCAATTTACAGATTACAGACAACTGGGAGGAATCAGTAATGTGTTGGGTGGTAGAATCAGGATCTTAAAAGATCCTGACAGGCCAGAACATTGGGTGGAAGCTAATTAGATGGTGTACAATACTTCACTAAGCAATTAAGAGCAAATATTTTAACTTACTTCTGGAGCAATACTGGACTGATCTTGGAAGATTTTTACAAATTCTGTGAAAAACAGATAAACATTCATCAACTTTGCCCACATTAATAGCTAAATCATCACTCACAGAGTGCGCTCTCCTGAAGTCAGCAGATTCTAGATCTTCAAGTACAAGGGTCTTAAGATGATAGATGTAGAGCTAGATGAGATCTTGGATTTTAGTGAAAACCCATAACTTCATAGATGATGTGGCTGAGGCCCAAAAAGGGTAAGTGAATTGTTCAAAGTTGCAGAGGTAGTAAGAGAGCCAGCTTTGATGTCCAGGTTTTTTGACTAAAAACTCAGTGTGCTTTTCACAGAGCCAAGTGTCCTTTTGCATTCTGAGTAGGATAATTCTTTATATTTTATTTTTTAATTACTTTTGATTTTTAGAGGGGGGAGGGCAGGGCAATTGGAGTTAAGTGATTTGCCCAAAGTCACACAGCTAGTAAATGTTAAGTGTCTGAGGCTGCATTTGAACTCAGGTCCTCCTGACTCCAGGGCCAGTGCACTATTCACTGTACCACCTAGCCACCCCCTTTATTCTTGATGCATGAATCAACTGGGATCTTCTGTCATATCTATACCCAAAATGAAAATACCCTACTTACTCCTTCCTAGAACAATTAGGAATAAACAGTCATTAAGCTAAAGGGGTACTTTTTATTTTCATTTTTATGAAAAATTACTGATTATAAATACCAATGATAATTTATTTATATTATTAAACAAACAAATGATTTCTCTAAACATTCAATTAGTACCACAATTCTTCATTATAAAAAAATAGTATTCCTACAAAACAGGAAGAACAGAGAACACTGTGACCATTTCACATATGACAAAAAGGAGGATATGTCAGAGATAATTAACAATCAGGATGAGAACACTGGTCTTCTGATACCATTGCTTTCTAGTATACTACACTTACATCTATTTTTGTCTTCCTGAGTACCTGTGGAAAAATCTGGAATCTGGAATCTATCACAATCAGCATGGTGAAGCAAAAGCAATGCTAGATTTGAAGTAAGAGAACCTGGGTTCAAATGCTGACTGTCACTTCGTAATTATACAACCTTAGGTAAATCACCTAAATTTTGTATACTTTAGTTACCCTAACCATAAAATAGAGAGGTTGGGCTAGATGATTTTTAAGGTGGTTTCCACTTCTACAGCTATGATTCTATGATTCAAAATCAGTAAGAAGGCATGGAAGTAAGTTTGTTTTATTGTAGTTCCAATGTGGCACTGCCCATCCACCATAGGAAAGAGATTCATAGAGGAATGAATGGAGCACAGAGAGAACATGTCAAACATATTGGCACCTTCCAAATACTTTAGCTTTTCTATGGATGGGAAGATAGATCAGGGAAGAAACCAAGAAAATGTTTGTTTTATCTTTTGTAAATAATAACACATTTAAAATGTGTGAAATGTAGTGACTCAATGAAATATACACAGAAAAATGCACTTTTATTGAAATGAACAGTACTAAAGTGGACATCTGTATGAGAAGGATGATTATATCTTGTTTGAAACATATATCGCTAAAATTAAGTTGTCAAAAGAACTCTGTCAAGTACATTAACATAATCAATATAAAATTGAGAATTTAAAAATCAACTTGAAATCTTCTATGCTGTGAAAAACATTAATTTGCCATCAACCTTAGGGAAATCACTAGAGACCTATATACAAATTCTGCAACTTAAAAAGAAAAAATATTCCACAACAATAAAATTCTTTTAAAACATTTTTTTTAGTTTTTTTTTTTGGGGGGGAGGGCTATACTGCATAAATGAACTGAATTATTTAATCCTGATTTTTGTCTTAATATCTGTCCCCAAAGCAATGAAAACAACAACTGCAACCACAAAACACCAAAAACCAGTAGCCTGAGTCATGATGATTACAATATTAATAATCATATTTCAAAGAATAATGATTTGAATGGTTCTTTTTCTCGTTAGTGTGTACTCCTTCCAAAGGTAAGGATCAAAACTGGAAACAATGATTATAACATTTAGATGGTGTTTTTTAAAGATTTTTCAAATGCTTTGCATATGTTATCTCATATGATCCTCACAAGAAACCTATGACACAGGTAAAATTATTATCCCCGCAATTGATAGGTGAAAAAACTGAGATAACTGTAACAGGTTACACACAGCAGAATATGAACTCATTCTTCTTGACTCCTAGTCTCACACTCTCTCCACTGGGTTGCATGAATGTGTCATTAATGCTCTTTCATATTTGGTTCATTCTTACCATATGTACTTAGCTCATATAATACTGTAAGCATGCATTTGTAGAATCTTCTACAATTTACAAAATGTTTTCCTCACAACACCTTCATGACTGACTCTGTGAGTCTGGACAAACTATTTAAATTCAGTGTTCTATACAACCCTCTAAGACTTTCAGTTGTAGAGAAGGTGCCAATTTGCATTGCTAGGCTGTGTTTACTCATCGGGGAATTGTTTATATCAATAAAATCACTGTTATTATTTTATCCTGTCATTCAGGCATATCCAACTCTTTGTGACCCTGTGGTCCATATTGTCCACAGGGTTTTCTTCTTCTCCAGGGGTTTGCCATTTTCTTCTCTAGTGGATTAAGGCAAACAGAGGTTAAGTGACTTGTCCACAGACACAGTGAGAGTAAATTACTAAGGGCAGATCTGAACTCATGTCTCCCTGACTCCAGGCACAGCAGTCTATCACTTTCCTTCCTCAAATCACAGTTACAGTCTATCTCAATCTCTAGCACTTAGTCCTGTAGACAGGGAAACTTGTCCATGGTACACAGGTAGGGAAAGCCTTGAATTTAGATTTTCTGATTCCAAGTCGCATGTGTTTTACTGTATAATATTGCCTACGTGTTATATGTTATACAATGTTATACAAGACAATTTATCACAGATGCAGAGATTTCTGACATAGGTAAACATGCAGCTGTTTGTCGTTGTTGTCGTTGTTTCAGTCCTGACTAACTCTTCATGACCAGATTTTTCTAGGCAAAAATACTGGAGTGGTATGCCATTTCCTTCTCCAGCTCACTTTTCAGATGAGGAACCTGAGGCAGAGTTAAGGGATTTGCCTAGAGTCACACAGCCAGTAAATGTCTGAGGTGGGATTTGAACTCAGATTTTCCTGGCTCCAGGGCAGTTAGATGGCATAGTGGATAGAGTGCTGGGCCTGGAGTCAGGAAGATTCCTCTTTATGAGTCCAAATCTGGCCTTAGATGTTAACTAGCTGTATGACACTGAACAAACCCTTTAACAATTTTTTGCCTCAGTTTCCTCATCAGTAAAATGAGCCAGAGAAGGGAAAGGCAAACTACTCCAGTATCTTTGCCAAGAAAACCCTTGAAGGTGTTGTGAAGAGTTAGATAGGACTAAAAAAATGACTAAACAAATATAAATGCTATGATAATAATTATAATTTATTTTGCCTTTCTTTAACCATTCCCATCATGGTTTGCATAACTCCTTAGACTCTTCTCAAGGCTCTGGGTGGGTTTTTAGGAATGCTTCCTGTTCCATAAGGGTTTAAAACTTTTCTTAAGTCCCCTAGCATTAGCTCTCTCTCCCAAATTGATTTCTACATATTTTGTATTGTCTTAGCTGCGTATGTGTTATTTCACTCCCATGGAGCTCTTTGAAAGATGGGACTACTCAATATTTGTCTTTCCATCCTTCATATCTTTCACAGACTGGCAGAGTACATAGTTAACAAATGTTTGTTGCTTTGATTGAATTGTAAGTATTTCTTGGGACAGTTAAAGTTCTGTGGTTTTAGAATTTCCTGGGATTCGCTTCCAGTTGGGCATTTTCATTTAATGTTAGCTTTTACTGTTTGCCATTAGAGCTTTTGAGTTTCTTCCTTTCACCTCTCCTTTAAGTGAATGCTGGGAACTCTCAGAGGATTGTATTAGAGAGGTTAAGATAAATCTTTTGTTCTTTCCCTTGAGGTTTTGGTGGCAATGCTACTGCTAGCTGGTGATCAACATACTTTTTTTAACCCTCAATTAATATCATTGAAAAAATACTCTCATTATCTTTTATTTTTATTTTTTGGGTAGGGTAATAGATTTTAAAATAATCATCCCTATTTTTAAATGTTTTTTGTTTAGGCCAATTTGGAGAAACTGAAAGGGGATTTTGGAGGCCTGTAAATAAAATCTTTAGGGAAATGTCCTAAAAGCCAAGGGATAGCTTCTCTGAGGAAAGTAATTAGGTAATGTGAAGTAAGCTGGTGAAGCAGATGGGTATTATTATTATTATTAGTTCAGCCTAAGAGCTGCATGGAAACCTGATACAGGGGGAATGTTCCTTTGTTGTTTGGTTCCTTTCACTTTTGACTCCTTAGGGATGTTTTCTTAATTAAAAGGACTTCATCTAAATTAATGTCAGGATTACATCATAGACCTTGCTCCTCCAGTGCCGCGTCTATCCCTACCACTTAGTTATTTTTTTCCCCTCATCTCACATTGTTCTTACTATGCTACACATGCCACAGTTAAATGGAGAAATTTAAAAACTTGGGTTGCTTAATCCTTGTCTTAATTGGCAATTCTATATTTAATTGCTAGAAGGGGCAATTTCTCTCCTCTCAGCTTATGTAGTTCACTTACCCTTTACTCTGAAGACCTGCCGTCTTGCCGCACGCTTGTTTATGAATTCTCGGGAAGCTGTTGAGACTAAGAGTACCTTTTTCCATTTTATTAATTATTTACATAGGGCTCATTGCCATGACTTCTCAGCACTTTGTGGAGAGGAATTCAATTCAATATTCTACCTTATTGGCAGAGGAAACACTGCCAGGGACCTAGAGGCCCCAGAGTGTCTGGGCCACCTCTGGATAGTTGACTTGTAGGGAGAGGCAAACCAGATATGGAAAAGGGTGGTAAAGACTGACAATGAATAGGGAGCCTAGAGAATGGTAACAGCAAGGATTAAAATCATCTTTGAGTATGGGTTTATGAAACATCTGGCTAGGGTAGTGGTAAAAGGGATAACTTGGGAGTCAGGAAGAACTGGGTATGAATCATACCACTAACATCTACTGGGGTGAGAGGTTATATAAATTACTTAACCTCTCTCAGCCTCAATTTTCCTATTTCTAAAATGTGGAAAACAATAGCTTCTATTCCACAGGATCGTTGTGAGGTTCAAATGAGAGAGTATATGAAAAGCACTTTGTAAATTTTAAAATACTACACAAGTCTAGCTATCACTATTATTTGTTTTGGTAAAAACTTTATTCAAAACAACTGAGAAAAAAAATTTTTTTCATGCCCTATAAATATGCCCAAGTTGAACAATATTTTGATGTAGGAAAAATATTTTTTGATCTTCTTCTATTTCTCCTTTATTTGCAATCTGCTTTATTCTGGAAGATTCAGTTCTTGATATTATGATACCCTTTAACTTGTTGCTTAGTGGTCTTTACTATAATATCCTCCCTAAATTGGCTGTTTCCTGCTCTAGACATACTCCAAAAGGATCCTTCTCTTATCTCCTCGCCACCCCAATGTCTATCTTTTTCTATCCATCTATTCATCTATCTATCTATAGATACATATCTACCTCTATCCACCTCCCTCTCTCTCTCTTTCTAGATAGATAGATCTCTCTTGCTCTCACTCTGTCTGTCTGTCTCTGTCTGTATGTCTGTCTCTGTCTCTGTCTGTCTGTCTCTCTGTCTGTCTCTCTCCCTTTATATTGATAAGGGTATTGATAAGGGAGTGGTGTAGTGAATAAATGTCTGGACCTAGAGTCAGAAAAACCTGAGTTCAAATCCAGTTTCAGATACCTGCTGTCTGGGCAAGAAGTCACAATCTCTGTTTGCCTCTGTTCCTTTATCTATAAAATGAGGATAATAATAGTTCCTACCTCCCAAGGTTATTGTGAGTTTCAAATGTGATGATAATTGTAAAGCACCTAACAGTTTCTGGCACATAATAAGAGCTATGTAAATGTTAGCTATTATTATTATTATTTTGCTGCTGTTATTAGCAATATATATGATCACAGAGATGGTTTAAATATGTTTTTCAAAATAATTTATAAACAGTCTATAAATATTTTGTTTCATTTATGTAGGAAGATGTACTGAAACCTTGAAGGCAAGCACAATAAACTACATATAGTTGGTCATACAGTGGCATGTGCAAGAAAAGCTTAGGAAACTGATCCAGCATCTCGAACTTTCTAATCAGTACTGACCCTCATGAAGACATGTTTTTGAAAGCATAAAGTCTTTGATGATTTATTCCATAGTTTTCTATTCAGTGCCATAAAACAAATCTCCTCAAAATCTCTTGGAAGCTTTTCCATTATTTAATGATGAGCTAGCTCTTTGTGCATTTGAGAGAATAAGAGGCCTGGAACTGGACTTATAAGAAAGCAGCTACAGTTCACTCTAGGTGCATTGAATAAAGGTAAAACCTATTCTCTTAAAAATAAAAAAAAGGGAAGAAAAATCTCAAGAACTGCTAAAGTTTACAAACTCGTGGTGGGAAAATAGGTCACAAATCAAAGAAATTTGTAACCTTTTCAGGACATTATTTCTTAAAAGTTATTCATTCTCTTTTTTGCTTTCTCTCAAGGTGCAGCTGGTCAGGACAGACACAATTGTATCGAGACCCCTGGTGTTCCCTTATTGCATCATTCTCTCACCATACTCTGCTACATGAACTTCAAGCCACTGAACCATGTCAAGGCAAGGAACATGGTGACAAGTGCACAGTGGTTTAAATGAGGTTAATAACTTTTGAGAGAGAAGTGCTTTGTTTCAGGAACCTTGAGGTTTTCCTCTCTGCGTGGATGGGCCTTTAGAAATATTTCCTGTCCATAGAGAGCTAATGGTTCTCATCATAAAGCTAACACACTGAGCTTCAGTGTCTTGAGAATTCATCTCTGAAGTCACACTAATCTGCCTTTTTTCTGAGATGTTTTGTTTCTTGTTCCTGAAAGATTTTTCTTTCTTTTTTTTTTTTAATGCTCCTAAGACTTCATGCTGAGCATAAAGCTTTTCTGCTGCTCCTTATGCCATTTCTAATTAAGGGTGACACTGTCGTTTTCTGGGAAGAATTTTTATTTTGGTTTTGAATGAGTCGGTCAGCATCTTGTAAAGGAAACATACCTCTTTGAGGTACAATGATGTATGACAAAAGGTTGTGCCATGTGTACCTCAGAGCAAATATTTAACTCTGACTTATCAGCGGCTTACAAGCCTTCCTCTCACCTTGTTTCTTTGACCTTCACTTATGAAGGATAATTCTGTTTACTATTCTTTAGTACTTTTGGTTACTTGTTTCACATACTATTTTGGGGAAAAAGAAACATTCAACAGACCCAAAGGCATTATTCAATTTGTAACTGGTGTATTTTTCCATTTTATATGGCTTTCTTTTTCTAATATTCTTCTATTTAGCTGACTTAGATTATATTTTCCCTTTACATTGAGAGCATTTGCTTTCTCTGTTCCCTACATTCTAATGATATATAGGGATATTGAAATCCAGTATAGATAAGCAAACCAGTAGCAAGAGAAACCCAAGAGGGGAAGGCATTTTTTAACAATTTCTTTTCATAATTACAATAATGATATTAACTCACATTTATATGAAACTGTAAAGTCTCCAAAACATTTTCTCTTAACAATCTTGTGAAGTAGATATTGCAGAATTATAATACTTATTAATGAATTATGAAACTGGGTCCCATAATTTTTCCCTTATTTCTAGTAAGGTATAAGTGAGTTTTGAACCTCTGTCTTTAACACCAAGTACTGCTTTCTTTTCCACTTATTTAATTTGTATTGCTGCCTAGAATTCTTTTCTAAATTTGAGTTTGGAACCCTCTTTTTATGCTTTTTTTTGCATTGTTCTTCCCAATCACAACTCTCTCACTTATAGAAATGCGTATTAGGTAGCAACCCATTATAGTGTCCAGTCTTTCTGCTTGAATTTCCTTGTCATTACCTGCCTCATCTGAAATTTCTCAGTGTTGACCCACCCTAGTCCATATTCTCACACAGCACTGAAACTTTCCAATCTTTAATTTTATATATTTTTTTCAGGATTGACTGACTTCTGAGGATCCAAAGTTTCCACAAGATAATCTGATCAATGTCACTGATTAATATTTGGATAGGATAGGAATAGAAAGACCCTAAAAGTTGTTGTTCAGTCATATCCAGCTCTTCATGACCTCTTTGGGGTTTTTCTTGACAGATATACTGGATGGGTTTGCCATTTCTTTTTCCAGTTAATTTTACAGATGAGGAAACTAAAGCAAACAGGGTTAAGTGGCTTGCCCATGGTTACACAGCTGGTAAGGGAATGAGGTCAGATTTGAATTAAGGAGTATAAGTCTTCCTGACTCTGGTCCCAGCATTCTATCCACTGAGCCATCTAACTGTCCAAAAAATAGTCTTTAGTAAATCATACTTTTGCTGTCTAATTCATTAATGGGTTTCAAGCAAGGTAGCTGAGATATTTCTGGAAGGGCAATATCTTGTGACTCCTTCAAAATCCTTCTAACTAAATACTTAGATGACTCATGGGCAAAGCTAGTTATAACCTCAAAAATGACTTAAAACAAATAAAAAATTAAAATATTCATTCTCATTTGGTCTTTCTATATTCATCTTTCATACATTTGTACATGGTCCCAATGTACTTCACCATGATCTCATAAGACTTCGGTTTTAAAGGGATTTTGCCTATCTATAGAGAATATGCTTAAGTTGGTAACAGAGATATGTCTGAGGAAGGACTTTTTCAATTAATCAACAAGCCTTTAAGTGACTATTGTTGGCCAGTCACTATACTAGGTGTTGAGGAGATAGAAGAAAAAAAATGGCATGCTGCTTTGAATCCTGAAAGTTTATAAGGCATTTTTTTTGTTTAATTTGTTATTTTTTAGATTTAAACATTCATTTCCACAAGATTTTGAGTTACAAATTTTCTCTTCATCTTTCCCCTACCCCACTCCAAAATAGCGATTCTACTGACTACCCTTCCCCCAATCTGCCCTCTCTTATACTGACCCCCATCCTCCCTCTGACTTTCTAGTAGGGAAAGATAGATTTCTGTACCCCAGTGCATCTATATCTTATTTCCCAATTAGATATATTTAGCATTTGATTTGAAAACTTGGATTTCCAGATTCTTTCCCTTCTTCCCTCATCACCCACCCCTGCCAGGAGGAAAAACGATTCAATGTAGGCTATACATGTGTAGTTACACAAGATATTTCCATAGTAGATTATTGTGAAAGAATGACTATATTTTCTTCCATCCTATCCCACCCCACACTTATTCTATTTTCTACTCTGAACCTGTCCCTTTTCAAAAGTGTGTGCCTCTAAGTACCCCCCCCCAATCTGTCCTCCCTTCTATTATCTCCTCTCTTATCCCCTTTCCCCCTACCTTCCTGTAGGGTAATTATCCAATTTAGTGTGTATGTTGTTCCCTCCTTGAGCCAAATTCAGTGTGAGATTGACCCATTGCTTTTTGCCTTCCTGCTCTTCCCCTCCATTGTAACAATTTTCTCTTGCCTCTTTTATATGAAATAATTTACCCTAGTCTATCTCTGCCTATCTCCTCTCATATTCCTCTCTCACCTCTTAATTTTATTTTTAGATATCATCCCTTCCTATTCAACTCATCCTGAGCCCTCTGTCTATGTGTACATGTACACATATAAACACACACTCACATATGTATTTACATGCACATATACCCTCCTATATGAACAAATTTATGTATGTATACACATATATTCCCTTCAACTATCCTCATACTGCGAAAAATCTCATGAGTTACAATTATTGTTTTACCATGTAGGAATGTAAATAGTTCAATTTTAATAAGTTCCTTCCGATTTCCTTTTCTTGTTTACCTTCTCTTGCTTCTTGTATTTGAAAGTCAAATTTTCTATTCAACTCTTTTTTTATCAAGAATGCTTGAAAGCCCTCTATTTCATTGAATGACCATATTTTCCCCTGAAACATTAAATTCAGTTTTGCTGGGTAGGTGAATATTGATTTTAATCCTATCTCCTTTGACCTCTGGAATATCATGTTCCAAGCCCTTTTATCCCTTAATGTAGAAATTTCTAGATCTTGTGTTATCATTATTGTGTTTCCTCAGTACTCAAATTGTTTTTTCCTGGCTGCTTGTAATATATTCTCCTTGAACTGGGAACTATGGAATTTGTTTATAATATTCCTAGGAGTTTTCTTTTTGGGATCATTTTCAAGAAGTGATTGGTAAATTCTTTCAATTTCCATTTTGACTTCTGGTTCTAAAACATCAGAGCAATTTTCCTTGAGAATTTTTTAATGGATGATTTCTAGGTCCTTTTTTCTATCTTGGCTTTCAGGTAGCCCAATAATTTTTAAATTAACTCTCCCAGATCTATTTCCAAGTTAGTGGTTTTTCCAATGAGATATTTCACATTGCCTTCTATTTTTTCATTTGTTTGGATCTGTTTAATTAATAAGTATATTGATTTCTCATGAAGTCATTAGTTTCCATTTGCTACAATCTAAATTTGAAGGAATTATTCTCTTCAGTGAGTTTTTGAAATTCCTTTTCCATCTGACATATTCGGATTTTTAAGGCATTCTTCTCCTCATTGGCTTTTTGGGCCTCTTTTGCCCATAGTTAGTCTATTTTTTAAGGTATTATTTTCTTCATTCAGGTTGTTGACTTTCTTTTCACGATTTTCTTGCATCATTCTCATTTCTCTTCCCAGTTTTTCCTCTACTTCTCTTACTTGATTTTCAAAATACTTCTTGAACTCCTCCATGGAGCCAGTTCATACTTTTCTTGGAAGCTTTTGGTGCAGGAGTGCTGACTTTGTTGTCTTCCTTCCATTTCATGCTTTGATCCTTTTTGTTCCCAAAAAAATGATTTTGTGGTCTGTTTATGCTTTTTCTACTTGCTCATTTTGGCAGTCGATTATTTGACTTTTGAGCTCTTTGCCAAGGCAGAAACTCTGCTTCCAGAGAAGAGCTTTGTCCCAAGTTGCTGGGGTTTTCACAAATGTTGTTAGAGGTCTGAGGAGGCTGCCCTCTCTACAGATACCACACTGGCAACTGGCATTTCTCACCCCAGTACCACCCCCAAGAAAGTGACCCAGCTCCAAACAGGTCACAGCAAGAGCAATTACCCTCTGAATGGTAGCTTGGTCTCCCTATGATCTGCATGTGAAGAGCTCCTGAGGCAGTCATGCAGCAGCCCCTGCAGCCATGTGTCTCTGTCACCTCTTGCCCTGGAGGCAGGGGTCAGACCATGCCCTTCCTTTCCAACAGAGCTCTACACTGACCTTTTACTTACTCTTTGGTGTTTATGAGTTGAGGAATCTAGAAACTGCCACAGCTGCTAGTGATTCACTCCCCTGAAGTCTACTCTGGCTGCTGCTGCTTCCCTAGGGCCAAAACCACACTGCTCAAGCAGGATTGAGTTTGGCTCCTAGCATGCTGTGATGAACACTTTCTGTTGGCTTGCCAGGCTGCCTTCAGCTGGAGATTGGTTTTTCTCTGTCACTTTGTGAGTTCTGTAGCTCTAAAATTTGTTTAGAGTCATATTTTATAATTATTTGAGATGGTTGTTGGGGGAGGTCACAGAATTTCCTGTTCTACTCCACCATCTTGGCTCTGCCCCCTATGAAGTATAATTTTTAGGCATAGAAGCAACAATATTTATACATTTAGCTTGTCCTCTTTTTTGGTATTATGAATACTTATGGAGCAGTACTGATGAAACTCTGGGAGGTTTCATCACTTTTACCAAAACCTGGCTTGGAATACAATGGGAGTCATGCATCTGTAAAGCCAATAAGGAGCAGTTTTCCAGAGGATGGTTGCTTTGAATAGCTTTCAAGGTTCTGATTATATAGTATAGTGAGCACTCTATTCAGTAACAAATCAGAGCAAAATATTCACAGAAAATCAAAATACTGCATTCATCATATTATAATAACTCAACAACTTATCACTAAAATGGCCATATACTTTTCACCAAAGTGGTCACATAGTTTTGGACAAAGTGTAATCATTTAGTCAATCAATCACTTAGTAATTAAATCATTCAATCATAAGTACAAAAGGTAAAAGTCCTCCACCCATAGGGCACACTAAGTCACAAATCAGTCACTATTCAGTCTGTCACTATTCAATCATCTCTCAGTACCCTCTTAAGGGGTAGTAGGAAATACATAAGCCATTCACCCCTAGGTCACTAGAAAATTACAATTTCAGTCACTACTCAGTACCCAAAGAGAGGTCTTTTCATCTTGACTCAGGACAGGCTTTCACCTTCCATGGTTCCTTTTCCATGGTCCTAGTTTCTGCCTGAATCTAACCAACTGCTAGCTAAGTTCAATGGCAGATATCGCCCAGCTCTTTGTCCAACTCTCCATGCAGTTCTTGCTCCACATTCGAGCTTACTGTGTCCAATATATCTCAAATCCTTCAGAGTCTCTGTTCTTGGGAAGACAAGGCTTAACAAAGCCACAAGAACATTCATTCACATTGACAAAGCCACAACAACATTTGTACAGAATACCAACACCACAGCCATGCTTCCTCAGTCTTTGGAAGCTCCAGATGACCCTTGGAAATCCTGAGCAGCCTCAGAAGCTCTGGCTGGCCCTTGGAAGTCTTCAGCACCATAAGCTCTATTCTCAAAATCAAAATCACTTTGTCCATCCTCCACATGGATTGCCACAAGAAATTCTGTCTCAGTTCTCAATCCTTATTCCTCTTCTCAGTTCTTCACAATTCTCAGTTCATTCTTCAGTCATAGTGGCCCAGCCTTCAGGTGCTCAACCCAAGAATTTCTGACTTTCCCAGCTGGAGTTTTTCCTTATAAACAGTATTTCTCCTCCCTGTTCAGCACCTTCCTGTTACATCAGCAACAGGGATTCATATCTTCTGTTTCTTTAACAAAGCTTACTTTTAAACTAGTGCTACGTACCTGTCAGCTTAGCAATACAAAAGTACAAAATTTCATTACTATTACAGCATCTCCAGTCACTGAAGGTCATGTGTGTCTATTACAAGAACAGCAAGTTTCCACATCTATTGGCAGCAGAGCAGGCAGCATGACATACTATCTTAATGATCATTCAAAGAACAAGTTGCATGCCCACAATAACTGGGTTGGACTTTCAATTTTGCCTCCTTAGATATTAAGAAGTCAGGGCGGCCAGGTAGCACAGCGAATAAGAGCACCAGCTCCAGTGTCAGTACGACCTGGAGATCGAATCCCAGGCTCAGACAATTAGCATCCACCCAGAAACACCTGGCCATGTAACCTTGAGCAAGTTACTTAACCCTAATTGCTTAGGGGCGGCCAGGTGGCTCAGCGAGTAAAAGCACCGGCTCCAGTGTCAGCATAACCTGGATCAAATCCCGGGCTCAGACACTTAGCACCACACCCAGAAATAACTGGCCGTGTAACTTTGATCAAGTCACTTAACCCCGATTGCTTAAAAAAAAAGTCACATAGATATTAGGAAGTCATTTGACTTTAGCCATGTCTATTAAAAGGATTGGGCTGCCAGGTGGAATAATAAAAGGATCACCATGCCTGTAGTCAGGCTGCCTCTTCTTTCTGAGTTCAAACTTAGCCTTAGATACTTACTAGATGAGTGATCCTGCGCATGTCACTTAATTGCATTTCCTTCAGTTTCCTCTCTGTAAAATGAGCTGGAGAAGGAAATGACAAACCACTCCAGTATATTTACCAAGAAAATTCCAAAATAGGTCACAAAGAGTTGTACACAACTGAAAAATGACTAAACAATGACATTGAAGTTTGTTTTCAGGGTTTTCCTGCTATCTATCTATCTATCTATCTATCTATCTATCTATCTATCTATCTA
>NW_027186473.1:16623841-16671329 GCF_028583685.1 Petaurus breviceps papuanus
CTATCTATCTATCTATCTATCTATCTATCTATCTATCTATCTATCTATCCTTCTATCCATCTATCTTTCTATTTATCATTGCCCTTTTCCTCTAATACAATATGATGTTATGTAATTGATATCAAGCAACCTGATACTTCAATTGTAATTCAGAATAAGAGTGATTGCTCATGATTCCCCCCCTTTTTTAGCTTTTATTTAGTATTTTATTTTCCCCAGTTATATGTAAAAATAATTTTAACATTCATTTTTAAAACGTTAAGTTCCAAATTATTTCTTTTCCTCCCTCTTTACCCCTTCTACCACATTGAGAAAGCAAGCAATTCTATATAAGTTGTAGATGTGTAGTCATTCAAATCATAGCAAAAAAAATAGTTATGTTGTAAAAGAAAACACAGACAAAAAGAAAACTCAAGAAAAATGAAGACAGTAAAAAAAATGTATCAATCTTTATTCATATATCATCAATTCTTTCTCTCAGGTTGTATAGTTGTTGTTTTTTTCATCATACGTCCTTCAAAGTTGTCTTGGATTTTTTGCTGGTAATAACTAACTCATTCACAACTGACCAAATTAGAGTACTGCTGGTACTTTGTACACAGTATAAGTCTTTCCAGGCTTTTTCTGAGAACATCCTGCTAATCATGTTGTTAGTACAATAGTATTCTATCATAATCACATACCACAACTTGTTCAGTCATTCTCTAATTGATAGATTCTCCTTAAATTCTAATTCTTTATCCCAGAAAAGAACTGCTCTATATATTTTTTGTATATATAGGTTCTTTTCTTCTCTGTTTTTATTGCTTGTTGTATGCAGACCTAGTAGTGGTATTGCTAGGTGAAAGGGTATTCATGGTTCTATAGCCTTTTGGGCATAGTTGCAAATTGTTCTGCAGAATGGTTGAATCAGGTCACAACTCCATCAACAATGCATTAAAGTTTCATTTTTCCTACATTCTCCCTAGCATTTGCCATTTACATTTTCTGTCCTATTAGCTAATCCAATAGATATGACATACCTCAGAACTGTTTTAATTTGCATTTCTTTTATTTTTTTGCTTTTTTGTAGAGGGGAAGGCAGGGTAACTGGGGTTGACTTGCCCAAGGTCATATGGCTAGTAAGTGTTAAGTGTCTGAGTGAGCATTTGAACTCAGGTCCTCCTGCCTTCAGGACCAGTGCTTTATCACTGCCTCACCAAGCACCTTTATTTGCTTTTCTCCAATAAATAGTGTTAGAGTATTTTTTTCATATAACTATTGATAGTGTTGATTGGTTTATCAAGAAACTGATCATATCTTTTAATCATTTATCAGTTGGGGAATGGCTCTTATTTTTTTTAAGAATTTCACTCAGTTCTCTATATATTTGAGAAATGAGGCCTTTATCAACGAAACTTCCTTTATTTTTTTAGTCACTATTGCTAATTGTATTTCCCTCCATCGTATTGGTCCTCCCTATTTATTCTATTCTCTCTCTGCTTTCACCCTGCCCCTATTCAAAAGTGTTTTGCTTCTGACTAGCCTGTCTTCCAGTCTTATTTTTCTTTGGTTAAGATATATTTCAACACCCAATTGCATATGTCTATTAATATTTCTTTGAGCCATTTATGATGACAGTAAGTTTCATTCACTCACCCTCACCTCTCTCCTCTTCTCCTTCATTGTAAAAGCTATTTCTTGCCTCTTTCATGTTAGGTAGTTTACCCCCATTCTACCTATCACTTTCTCTTTCTCCCAATACATTCCTCTCTCTCCCATTAAATTTTACTTTTTAGATATCATCCCTTCATAAACAACTCACACCTGTGTCCTCTGTCTAAATATACTCTTTCTAACTACCCCAATAATGAGAAAGTTCTGAGTTACAAATATCATCTTATGTAGTAATGCAAACAGTTTGAAATTATTAAGTCTCTTATGATTTCTCTTTCCTGTTTACCTTTTTTATGCTTCTCTCAAGTCTTCTTTTTGAAAGTCAAATTGTTCTATTAACCTCTTGTCTTTTCATCAAGAATGTGTGAGTCCTGTATCTCATTGAATGTCCATCCACCTCCCCCTCTTCCCCCCCCCCACACTGAAGGATTATGCTCGGTTTTACAGGGTAGGAGATTTTTGAGATTCTTGGTTCTAATCTTAGCTCCTTTGCCCTTCTGAGAATCATACTCTAAGCCCTCTTATCCTTTAATGTAGAAGTTGCTAAATCTTGTATTATCCTTAGTGTGACTCTATAATACTTGATTTTTTCTGGCTGTATGCAATATTTTCTTCTTGACCTGGGAACTCTGGAATTTGGCTATAATATTCCTAGAGTTTTCATTTTGTGATCTCTTTCAGGGGATCAGTAGATTCTTTCCATTTCTATTTTACTCTGTTTTTCTAGATTATCAGGGTGGTTTTCCTTGACCATGACTTTGAGGTAGCCCAATAATTTTAAAATTATCTCTGCTGGACATATTTTCCAGGTCTGTTGTTTTTGTTTTTGTTTTTGTTTGTTTTTCCCAATGAGATATTTTACATTGTGTTCTATTTTTTTCATTCTTTTGATTTTGTTTTTATTATTTCTTGATTTGTCATAGAGTCATTAGTTTCTATTTGCTCTATTTTTATTTTTAAGGAACTATTTTCTTCAGTGAGGTTTTGGATCTCTTTTTCCATTTGTTCAAATATGCTTTTTAAAACATTCTCCTCATTGACATTTTGAACATCTTTTGCCAATTGGCCAAGTCTGTTTTTTAAGGTGTTATTTGTTTTAAATATTTTTTGTTTATCTTCTTAGCCAAGCTGATGATTTGTTTTTCATGATTTTCTTACATCACCCTTATTTTTTTCCCAAGTTTTCCTCTACCTCTATTACTTGATTTTAAGCTCCTCCATGGCCAGAGACCAAAGCAAATTTTTCTTAGAGTCTTTGGATATAGGAGTTTTGACTTTACTATTTGTTTCTGTGCATGTGTTTTGATCTTCCTTGTCACCATAGTAACTTTCAATACTCAGAGTCCCCCCCCCATTGTTTGTTTACTTCCCCAGCCTATTAGTTGACTCCTTAGTCTTTTTTAAATTAGGGCTCTGCTTCCAGGATGGAGGGCACACTCTCCCAATCTTCAGGGGTTTTGTGTAGCTGTTTTCAGAGATATTCTAGGGACTTTTAAGCTTTTAGTTCCTCCAATGTGGTATGACCTAAGGACAGTTGTTTACTATTCTCCTGGTCTGTCAGTGACCACAAGCACTCTTTTCTGTCATGTGACTGTAACAATGGGCCCTTTTACACTGCTACTGAAAACTTGGCTATGCTAGTTCTTCTCTTCACCATGAGACTGTCACCCAGGACTGCAACTTGGATTCCAGTATGGACAGAGCAATGGAGTTCTGCCTCAGTGCTAGCAAAATTCTAATTTCCTTCTGACTAGTTGTTTGACCCTATAGCCATTTGTGTACTGAGGGTCCTGAAAGCCACCACTGCCCTGCTGCCACTGCTGATTCAGTCAATCCTAAGGCCTGCTCTGGTTTACTGCATCTGGGGTCATGCTGGCATGACCTAAACTGGAATGTGCTCCACTCTCACCCAGGTGTGAAGACTTTTCTTGCTTATCTTCCTAGGTCTCTTTGGTATCTGTGTGCTGATAGATCTGGAAACTAACACTGTTGCCATTGCTTCAATCACCTCAAGGCCTGATTCTAGTTTGCTTAGCCCTGGTCTGAGCTGGTGAGGCCTAAGCTGGAATGTGTTCCCCTCTCAAACTGGTAAAAACCAAAAAACATCAAGCAAAAAAACCCTTTCCTGCCTGCTTTCCAAATTGTTTTATGTTGGATTTTTTTAGCCCATCTTTTTGTGGGTTCTGCTGCTGTAGAATCTGTATAAAGTCATTTTTAAAGGTATTTGGAAGGGTTTGGGTTAGTTCTCAGGGAAGTCTCTACCTTTACTCTACCATCTTGCCTCTGCCATATTAACCTGAAGCAGATTTAAAAGTCTTGGATTATGAGGTTCCACAAATCATATGTCATATAGCTAAAACCAACTAGTCAGGAAAGACACTAATCCCTCTTCTGTCTATCTCATTCCTCCTCTGTCTTGAAGTATTTGGATTTCATAATTTAACATTTTAACCATTTCAATACTGTTAACAATCCAGCATCCATCTACAATTTTAGCCTTTCTTCTGCTTCTACCAAGCAAATTTCATGGAAATGGAACTGATCCTTGTATGTAATTGATCTCTTGTATCCTCATGTACTGGTGCTTTTGTTCTAGCTCTTTCCTACTACTAAAATGCCCTCTGACTTCATTTGGTCTGTAAACTTCCTGTCCATTCTTTAAAACCCAACTCAAATGAAATAAAATGTTTTTCATTAAATCTTCCCAGATTTCAACTATGGATAATGACATTTTAGATAATGACCTTTTAGATCATAGGTTATAGGTTTAGAGAATTAAAATTGGAAAAAGATAAGCATGAGCAGCTTTCCAGAAGACTGCTGCTGTGAATAGCTCTAAGGTTCTGATCATATAATGTAATGAACTCTCTATTTATTCTGCAATAATCTAAGGCAAAACATTCATGGAAAGCAAAGTATAGCATTAACAATGATATAACATAACTTATCACTAAAGTGGCCACATAGTTTTCACTTAAGTCTTTAAGCCAATAATCTTTAAGGAGTAATCTTACTAAAGGGACACAAAGTAAAAAAAGTCTAAGTTTTCCCACCCCTAGATCACATTGTCTTAATCTTTCAGTCAAAAAGTCTTCTTTCTTCTTGATTGGAGATTAGTTTCCTATCATCCTTAATTCAATCATTCTTAAGGGGTATAAGAGTACAAAGTTCTCCCACCCCTAGATCACAGTAAATCATAATCTTGTCAATAACCACTAAGTACCCAAGGAGAGATCTTTTCCTGTTGGCTTGAGGCTGGCTCACAAATTCCATGGTTCTTCTTCCATGGGTCCAGTTCACTGGATTCATAGACAGGCATCTCTCAGCTCCTCATCCAGCTCCTCATTCAGCTCTTGTGCATCGCTTTGTCCAGCTTCTTGTGTAGCTCCTCCTCCAGTTCCCATTCCATATTGAAGCTTACAGTGTCCATTCCACCTCAAGTTCTTTGCTGTTTTTGTTTCTGGGAATACAAAACTTAACAGAGCCAAAACAACATTCATTCAATTGCCAGCACCATCATCAATTCACTGTCTGCCTGTGGAATCAACACAGACCCCCAAACAAGGTCTGAGAACTCAACATAAACCCACAAACCAAGTCTGACAGCTCAACATATATCATCAGTAAAGTCCCAGGATCTCTGAAACCCTCCTCCCTTTGTAAATAGACAACAAGAAAATCCTCTTTCAGGACTTCCAGTAAGGTCCCCAAACTTTTGTACAAAGTATCATAAATTCAACAGGACAGACAGAGTACCTGGACTCCACAACTGTTCCCCCCCTTCTCAGTTTTGCTCTGTCCCAGCTGTGCTCCTCCTTATATATGGTAGTTGTCTTTCCTATTCCACACCTTCCTGTTGCATCAACAAGTTCCTCCTACCTTCAGATCTGAAGGGGATCAAACAAGGTGCTAAATACTTAAGCAGCTGAAACAAGGTGTTAAGTCCTTTTTGCTTGCCATCACAATGATTCACTTAAGTCATTGAAGATAAACTCAAATGGAAACAAAGACCAATAAACTTTAAGAATCCCAATAGCTGAAAACTTACTTAGAAAACCACATATTAACATTATCTCTGTTCTTTTGTAGTTTTTATTTATTTTGTTAAATGTTTTCAAATTGCATTCTATTGGATAGTGTTAATGGTATGTTTGACACTTCTGACCTAAGTCATCAAAGATGAGAAAACAGAGGCCTAGAAACAATGTGATTTGCCCTAGGTTTTGGAAGTTAAAGTATCAGTTAGGACTAAACCTAAGTCTTTTTGTTATAAATTCAACTGTACCCAGGCTTTTTTGGCTCTTATAAAATTTTATTTTTTTATATCTTTGGTACCATTATGCATCATATTTATCTATATGTATATCTTATTACCTCATTGGACTATAATATCCAATAGGTTCAAGGTCTTATCAACATCCTCTGTCTCTTTCAACACCTTTCAGTACACTATGTGTATTGCAGACAGCAAATAAATAGTAATTGGATTGGATTGACATGTAATCATCATTCTCAACATAACTGGAAATAATTCAGTCCACTGGACGATTACAGAGACAAAATAGCAAGTTAGAGTGATTTTCTGGTTCTTGTAGTTTTTGCTACTATGTCAATGGATGGGTGCTAGAGCTGGCGTGCATGCCTCCTGAGTCCCTATAAGCCTAGGGCTCTGCTTTTCCTATGGGAAGCTTTTGACTGTGTCTCAAGGACTGAGGAAACAGGAGAGCTTCATGAACCGTGCCAGCTCTCTAAGCACTACAAAGCCAGCTATAAAATATGGATATCTAAGAATATGTGAGCAAGGTCAGACTCTTCTGATGTGACTTCCTTTTGTAATTGGAAATTGGAGATTCAACTGAAATGACCAGGTCTTGTCTCTGGCCTCAATCACCTCCTTGCACCCTTCACCACTCCACTCCCCCTTATTGTTCCCTTATAATACTTTTCTTCTCATTGCAGATACTAGTTACTCACCACTACCTTTTGTGATTCCATTAGCTTTGAAAAAAATAATGATGCCAGGAGAAAAGGAAGAAAAGATATTCAAGTCAGATAGCATCTCAAATACAAAACTTATTTTTTATTTGTGTTTTAAAAAAGCATAGCAATTATGAGCTTTGAAAATAAAGGAGGATGGATCTCATATACTTGTTTGAAGTCATTTTATATTGTAAATATAATTGAAGGCCAGAAATCAAAATCAGCAGGAAAGAACACCGGAGCATTTTATTCCACTTAGTGTGAATGTACTCTCCTAATGTTGACCATGTCTTTTGACTCCCCTACCAATGATACTCCTTTTACATTAGCTCTAGTATTTACCCCATCCTTTTTCTTTCTATTGGACCCACAATTACATTAGAACTTTCCATTTCATTTTAGAAACTGTAATAATAATCATAATCATAATCACAATGATAGTGAATAGTTTACCTTTATAGAGCTCTCTGTGGCTACAGAACAATTTTGCATGTGATTCTTTCCATCTATTAGAGCCAAACCAAAACATCAACAATCACAATCACAACAATTTGAGTTAGTGTTAAAAGTATTGCTCAAAGCAATTATTCAAAAATGTATTAGTCAAAGAAATCTGTGATTGCAAAGATTGAAGAGTCTCTTTTTGTGATGCAGATTTTAACCCATCTACACTATCCATTCTATGTGAATCCTGTCCATGTACTGCCATAAAATCAACATGATGTCTACCAAAAGATTCTGCAGGCCTTCTTCATTTTGCCATTATAAGACTCAGATAACTGTTCATCTGCCATTCTTCATAATCGTTAGGAGTCCAGTTCATCAATCTTTCCAATCATACAAGTTCTTTCTGGTACCTTTTTCCTGTTCTTCTTCAGCTACTTTTCATCTTCATTAATTGTATGTTTTGAGTTCAACATTTTCAAACCTACCATATATCCTACTATTGCTATAATTGGGGGAAAATTGTTGGGAGGCATATGCAATCCATATCTTACTGCCAAATGGTGAAACTAGTAAAAAAAAATGGTATTGAAAAGACAGGCCTCTACTTTCATAGGAAGTTTGGGTTCAGCAAATCTATTTCACAGTTTCCCAAAGCAAATAAGCTTTCACTTCTTCCATGCAACTCTGGTACCATCTCATTATCCATAAGTATTGCCTGGCATAAGTATATATTAATAGGTAAGTTCTATAGGGTTTCTATGCAAAGGCATATTGAGATCAAGACAATATCATTTCTAGTGAGATTTTTTTTTTCTGGAATGGATAGGCTAAACCAATTTGCATAATTGTAAATCTTTTCCTGGAGGCTTTGCAACATTTGTAGCTTGATACATTAGGTAAAAATGATGTTTCCAAAGAGGAACAGCTGGAGGACACCACCATCTACAAGGAATCTGTTTTTCATGTGGACTCTACCCCCAGACCACCTATATTAAGGTGTCAAATGCCTTTGGGAAATATGCAACTCTTTATTGTATGCCTTGTTATGCTTATGATCAGAAGGTTGTTGAAAAGGTTTTTTTTTTACTTCTATTTTTATGTTTTCTAAGGATTCATGGATGTAAGGGATAGGAAACTCCTTGTTGTAATAGAACCTACAAAATGATTTTTTTCCTATTAAATCAACTTTAATTTAATATTTTATAGTAAATAATAAGCACAATGAGGCCTGAGTCAATTAGGTGGAATAGTGGATAGATTCTTGGAATAGATGTGTATAGCAAGCAGATAGAAATGTGGAATCAGGAAGAGTAGAATACAAATCCTGCCTTAGACACCAGTTTTATAACACTGTCATTTTTCCTCTTTCAGCCTTGGTTTCCCTATCTGTAAATGGGTATTACATTAGCAGTTTTTTTTTCCACAAAGTTGTTGTGATGATGAAATGAAATAATATATGAAATGTGCTTCACAAAACTTGAAGTGCTATATAAGCATTTGCTATTTTAAAAAAAAATGTTATGTTTCCAAATTTTTTCAACTAATTGTTACAGGAAGAAAATATGGGTCATTGCTGAATCTGTTATTCCTTTCTAATACCCTTATAGAGGATCCCCCTCATTTTTTGTACAGTTGATTTCTATTAGGATTTTATATAAATAAGAGACTAGGCATGTTGCCTCTTAGTTATCAATGTTCTCTTACTTCCCTTTTTGAAATATTAATGACACTTTGCCTTCTGTGGGAATCCCCCTTTGCTTCTGATGATTTGTACGTTGGTCCATAAATGTATTCATAATTACAGTCATCACTGGAGTGAAGTCACTTTTTCTGCACTTGGGCCGATTCAGCTACTTTCCCCATCTTAGGTCTCTTTAGTGGCATTTCAATCTTCTCCATAAGTGCATTCAGAAATACCATATAAGAACTGTTATTCCAGAGTTCTTCTTTTTTTTTTTTAAGCAATCAGGGTTAAGTAACTCGCTCAAGGTTACATGGCCAGTTATTTCTGGGTGTGGTGCTGAGTGTCTGAGCCCGGGATTCAATCTACAGGTCGTCCCAACACTGGAGCCGGTGCTCTTACTCGCTGAGCCACCTGGCCGCCCCTAAGCAATTGGGGTTAAGTAACTCGCTTGAGGTTACACGGCCAGGTGTTTCTGGGTGTGGTGCTAAGTGTCTGAGCCCGGGATTCGATCCCCAGGTCATCCCGACACTGGAGCCGGTGCTCTTACTCGCTGTGCTACCTGGCCGCCCCCGATTCCAGAGTTCTTAATGAAAAAAAAATAGTTCATTAAAAAGATTTTTGCAAATCGTTTCCATTTTTTTATTTGTAGTTATCTTTCCATTTTCACCCTTGAATGCCTATGGAATGATTTTGCTTAGGTGCGTATCTTGCCAAGCTTTCATTGAACGTATCTTTGCCCCCAAAGCTTTTCTCTCCCTTAAGAGACAGCACTTCTCATAGTCATCCATCATCTTTCTTCATAAAATTTTGCAAACATTTTCACGACCTAAATTTGTGTTGACTTTGGCAGTCATCTCTCGCTCTCCACTAAATAACTCAAATACTTACCAACGAATGTGCTTTCTGAAATTTTTTTTGGTGTTCAGTTATGGCAATTATTCAATACTAGTTCAACACTGGATAAAATTATTATAGCAAATTATCAATGTCATTGATGTGTATTTCCCTTTTTTATTTTAAATTACTTCTTTAAATCATTTGGGATCAAGTTGTTGCAATTGTATTGCTTTTCTTATTATCAGTAGTATTCTTTTCCCTTATTTTCTACAAATTCTGATCTTACCTCTGAAGGGTCATTGATCTATCTGTCTGAACACAGAAAGCTTTCCCATGAATAACTGAAATATCAGTAACAGGTTTGTTTTTTCCCCTGACTTTTAAAATATAATCTGTTTCATTAATTGTGATGTTTTATGTTCATCATATTCAGGATCTACAAATTCTTTTTTCAAAGAAGTGTTTATGGTATATAAATGTAAATTATATATGGTTTATATAAATATAAACCGTCTCTCATTACTTCTTCCTGAAATTTGCCCAATAATTCTCTTTATCCTTACCATTCCCATTGAAATCAAAAGGTATATGAGTATGTGTTGATTAATTTATAAGTTCTTATCAAGACCTTTGTAAAAAATTCTCTAACTCATCTTGCACAAATCATACTTTTTCTTTTTGTTTTTATTTTAAAAATTTATTTTATTTAATGCTTACAGTTTAATTTCTGAACTGTCTTCTTTCTTTTCTCTCCACCTAACACTAGAGAAAGCTATCATTTGACACAGATTTATATATATATATATATATATATATATATATAACCATACTATGTGTACTTCTATTTTTCAGTTCTTTCTGTAACTCTTTTCTTTATGGTCTTTTTGCAAATACTAATCATTAGTGCTATAATACAGAATGACTAAATATCTCATGGAATGTTTCTTGTGACCATTTAGTAGATGTTAAAACCTACTCTTTTCTTTGCCTCTTCACATAGTCTCTATCATCCATCTTTCAATTGAGTAGCAATTACTTTCTACTGACTTCATTTAAAATTAGAATGTCAAGATTGATGCGATCCCAAAACTCCAAAAATATGTATACATATTATTGTACATTGAACATTGATCGCAAAATTATATTAAAATTAAAGTTGTAAAACTGTGTGATGTTTGAACATCCTGTGAAGCCTTTTATATCACTCTGCCAATATTTCTACAAGCATACACATATATTGTATAAGGCTGAATAGCATTGTTACTGTTATTATATTATTTCTTTCATGGATTTTCACAGCAAAAAGATAATAATCATTACCATTTGGTAAGCAATCATCAGATAAAAGTTATGCCTTTCTTCTGTTACCTAATTTTGACCTCAGAAAATAGGACTGGTTTGCTACCAAGTCTGTACCTGAAAATTTGTCAGCTTATAGAAGACTCAAGGGGTCATGTCCTTATAATAAATAGCCTCTGAGAATGGAAGGTGACCTCTATACTGTGATGATCTATTAGGGTAGAACTTCATGGAGACCAACTGTTATTACTCTAATTTTACAAATAAGAAAACATAATCACATGGTAAGTGGACAAACATAACTTATAGACTATAATGTATATCTTCTGAGTTCAAAAACAGTACACTTTTCCATGACATATTTGTACAATCTTTTGATAAAATTTAAACTCCTTGAAAAAAGAGGCAATTTATTTTTGTCTAGTGATCTCAAATACCTCACATAGTGCTGGACACAGAGCAAGGATTCACTAAATTCTTATTGGTAGATTGACTCTATTGAAACTTTTCTTTGAATATGTTACTAGTGATAATGGATCATATCATGATGCTTGTGAGATGAAGAAGTGTATAACAGTTTCACTTCTGAAATAGCTGCTTTTTTGTTGTTCCATGTTTCTTGCTTCTCAGATTTGGATATATTGCAATAAGCATCTTGTATTTATAGGTTTTATGCCAAATAATATTTTCATAATACATGCAGTATTCCAAAATTTTTACTCATTGTGTATTAAAGAATTTAGGACAACTTTTATGTTGCTATGGCAAAAGAAACATCACAATTCTTTTCAACTGAATTTAGTCACGAGGTGGCAGTGTTTCTGAATCATGGATACAACTTCCTGTTAATTGTCCCAAATAGTTTGTGTTTTTGGCAGAGTAATCTGGAGATCCAATATTCAGAACTTTGCCAGTATATAATATTACTAAAATTTTATTAATGTATTTAGGAAGATTAGAATGTGTTCATTTGAATGATTTATCTATTTTATATTGATTACCAAGAAGAAGAAAAAAAGTAATATTCCTTTTTATTTAGGAAGTAGGAACCTATAGTTGTATCAGTCTAGTTCTGATTGCCTTTAATTTGAATATTTTAGGATAATGCTTTCTCTCCCCTCCTTCCCCCTCTCTCCCTAGAAGCCTCTGCAGTCAGAGTTGGCAGGGCAACCTGAAGTTAAGTGCTCTATATTTAATGTGGAGATTAGCCATGCAAAAGTAAAGAGGTTTATTAGGAAGAGACACCACCAACCTCTCATGAAGGATGCATAATGGGGAGAAAGCAGCTTTACTTGGAATGGAAAGCAGTATAGGTCATATCAATTGAGGAACTATAAAGTGTTTACTGTCATTGGTGGAAAGACTTGGTTTGGGAAATAACTGTTGGTACGTAGCCAATTCAATGCTTACATTGATATAAATGCTGCATAAAATGTATATGTACCTTACATGTATGTGTGCATATGTATATATGTGTATCTATATATTTATATATACTCTGTATTTGTATATCCGCTACACATATTGCATATATAAAGAGAGATTTTTGTAGCATTAATATCTACACTTAACTGAATAAACATTTAAGTGCTTTTTAGCTACAATGTAGAATGCTAATATAAAAAGTGAAATAAGAGATACTCCTGGCCCTCAAGACTCATGCAATTGAGTGGGAAGAAGACAGATAAAGCATTAAATATAATCTAAGTTGTAACAAGTAAAAACAATAGTATGAGCTATTGGAAAAGGGGGAAATCACCTTTAACTGTTGGAATTCTGTAAAGCTTTCTGAAATGTTGATCATTATAATGAAGAAAGTATACGAAATAGGAAACTAAACTACTGGCTCAAAGTAAGAAAGAAGCCCCTCTGCACCTTAAGCCCCTGAAAGATGGTAGCTGAAATTACAAGGACAAGCAAAAGGAGTCTTCTGATTGAATATATCTTGGATATTTGTAGTTTTCATTTCAATCTGCTCACCCTTCCAGATCTGTGTTGTCTCAGGAAGAATCAATCTAACATCCAGCTTGTCATTAGCTAGTATGGAGTGAACCCAAGAAGAAAAATAATTTTCCTTTCAATTTCTGAAGGTTTTAGTGAGAGATTTCTTCCCTTCACTAACTATCACTCTGGTAAAGGATATATTTTTACTTAAATCTATTTTTTTCTCTTAAACACATTTGAAAATACTTTGAAAAGTTTACACACACACACACACACACATATATATACATACACACATACATTTACATGTGCACATATACATGTATATGTGTGTAAGCATGTGTGTGTATGGTTGATTTAAGTAGAACTGGTTAACATTGTTTGGATTTGAGTGTCAACTTATTTGAAAGAATAAAGTATTATGTGTATCCCATATTTTAAGTAATTTCAATACACATAATTTCACAAAATATATTTGTTTTCTTTAAACAAATCGAATTTAGGAAATTTTAGATGTTAGAAAATTTTCAACTACTGAAAACTGCAATTAATAGGTGGATAAGCATAAGAACCTTGAGATTCAAAACATCCCCATTACTAACCCAGTCCATTTGTTCTGCTTCTTGCCCAGTCCTCACAGACACCTTCTAGGGCAATAACTCATATGAAAAAAAAAAGACAGTCATCAGAGCAACAGTCAGAAAACTCTCACATAAAGGACAGGCAGGTTAGTCTTGCTGAAAGAGCAAGACACTTTGCTGTAAACCGAAACTAAAAAGCACACTGTGAGAGAGTCAAACCATATAACAGCCGTAACCACCATCTTCCTTTAGACAATAATGAAGACAGCAAAGAAATCAGAAATGGAAAGTGTTGAGAATACATGGACTTCCAACCTAATATCTGCAGCCATAATCCATAGAAGCAACCATAATAACTCCCATCTATGGAAATGTGGACCTGCTCCTGTAGATGCATTGCCAAATCTATTGAAGACCAGGAAAAAAGAAATTTCTTCTTCAACAAAAATCTTTGGTCTTATATATGTAAATGTAAGAAATTCACCTAGCTTGGTGCTTTCCACACAGTCGGTGTTTAATAAATGCTCCATTCATTCATTCATAAAGTAACATAACAGTCCATCCTACTGTGATTGTACCCTCCCTCCACTATCAAATATCATTGCATCACTAATATCTTTGTCTCCCTTACCAACTAGGACAGTGGTTTCTTCCAAAAGAAGATGTTTAGGGCCATCTAGGTGGCACAGTGAAAACACCAGCCCTGGAGTCAGAAAAGCCTGAGTTCATATCTGGCCTCAAACACTTAACTCTTACTAGCTGTGTGACCTTCTACAAGTAACTTAATCCCAATTGCCCTGCCTTCACCTCCTCAAAAATAAAGGAAGATATTTAATTATGTTTTCTACTTTCCCAGCTTTATTCAGATCATCTCCTACTATCTGGGCTAATACTAATTCATTTTCTGTCCTATCCTGTTTCCAGTGAGTTATAGGACAGTGAGTCAAAGCAGTTTAAGAAATTAAGCATATTTAATATAAATAGTTTTATAAATTTTATTTCAAATTAGATGCTGAGAGATATTCATCAAATTTACTTAACCCCATTTCCTCCAATAAAGTTTTTCCAAAGAGGAGAACAGGAGAAATGGGGGAGGGAGTAGGCAGATTGCTTTTAAACCAATGAACTTATAGTTCCTCAATAAATTCTAAAAAGACAATGTGAAAAACAATGGCTTGTGCAATTTCCTATGATTAAGTACACTATCTATCAAAGATATAAATCAATCTCAAAAATGAATAAATTAAAAATAGTTTCAGATATTTTTATTGAAATGAAGAGATACCCCCCCAAACATACATACACCCCCCCACACACACACACACATACACACTAGAAATAATGAAGGAAATATAAATCTGTATCTTAATCCAAGTTCAGGCTTCTCCTTCCAGCTTCAGTTCATATTTAATTCAAGGAGAAATGGGTTGCATATTTCATTTCACTAGGTAACCATACCAAAGAATAAGAGAAGTAGTCTAGAAATGTCAAAGATTCTAAACCTAGGGTCTATGAACTTCTAAATATATATATATGTAACTATTTCAATATATTTTCATACTTAATCCTACATTACCTTATAATCCTATGACTTTTGTTTTGTGCCCTTAAAACATTATTTTGGGAAACTGAGGGTTAATAGGTTTCACCAGACTGCCAAAGGAGTCTATTACATGTGCAAAAAAATGGTTTAATATATAGAGCTCAGAAGTCCCCTAGAGGGTTGTGTGACCAGTTTAAAGAGCGAGACCATTTGGGAAAGAATGGTCATTTTAAAAAGTGAGTTGGTATGGAAGAAAGACAAAAGTCAAAAGCAGAGAAAAAATGTATAGCCACTTGACCCCCATGGTAATTGAAAATACCATCCAACTTAAAGAGTTTCAGCTATATTGTCCTTGGGAGTTATTATTTTCACATTTTTAAAAATGTATCCCCATTCGTGAAACATTCCCAGACCTAATAGTGTTTAGAGGTAGAAAAAATAATGCTTTGAAGTATTATTATAGAAGACAGATTAATTCTCTAGCTGAGTCAGTTTGAAGGTTTGGGGTATAATAGTGCAGATTTGCCAAAAAGAAAAGTAAACTACTATTCAATGATTGACCTTTAAAAATCTCCAGGCATTCATTATGCTTTGAATAGAAGTAAGGTAATTAATTTTGAAAATAAAAATGACTGTTTAAAAATTAGTTAGATATGAATGCTATTGCCCCAGTGACCCTTTCTGTCAATCTGCAATATGCCTAGTCTACCTACAATTGGGAGATGATACAAAATATCAAAATATGGTGCCTTAAAATATACTCATAGTTTCCTAACAGAGATTCTTTGACAAGGATAATTCTATTGTTTTTCTCCCATTTATGGATGAAGAAAGTAAGTTTCATAATAATTAAATAATTTATCCTAAATCATACAATGAGTACAGAAGAACTGAGATTCATATATATTTTCCTGTTCTATAAACAAAACATTTTTAGTGTACTATAATGTGCCTCAGCCCATATGAGAAAAAAAAATAATTTGAAGAATTAGTTTAAATATTTTAAAATCTTCATATTCAATAAAAATGTAAAGAAAAAAGTATGTAATATATTTTAGCACCTTGAACACATATTTTTATAGCCTTCATTTTTTAGTGTCCCTGAAGTTTTCATCTAAATTTAAATAGCCTTCATGTTGGCCAGACAGATTACATTTAAATAATTATTTTCAATTGAAATGAAACATATATATTGCATTTTATTAATATGGCATGTGAACTCATTTTTGATAAGCAGCTTTTTACACCAACACATGCTGTTAAGGAATTCCAAACTGGACTTCAACTCAGTGTAAACTACCATAATGTGAAGTCATGGTCCTTGCTGTCACCTGTTTCATTTTAGTTACTCTCAGTGGGAATTGTCTTTTATTATAAGTCTTTGCAAGACACACACACACACACACACACATACACACACACACCACAAATTTGAAGTGGTAGATTTCTGAAAAAAGCCACTTTGTTTTAGAGAGTGAGGATTATGAAGGACACATAGGAAAAGTAGATGGGCCAAGGTCTGAGGAGATGAGTAGTTCTAATACCTCTCCATTATCTTCTATGATTGTAATTTTTTTTTTTACCTTTAGAAGGAGTCTCATCCCTTTTTTCTCTATCCTGACTCATACAATTCAAAGTTTCTTGTATTGCTCTTAGGATTAAAATTGATCACAGTTCAGAGTATTTTGCAAACTTAATAATCTCACAGAATCACAGATCCTTGAGTTCAATCAAGTCAGCAAGCAAAAGAGAACAGAAGCAAACAGGTCTTTATCTACAAGTAATAGATAATATAAACTGAAGATGATTGACAAATAAAGGGACTAGCAATAAACAAGATTAAGAGAGGCTTCTTACAGTTCTTTGGATTTTATTTAGTAACTTAAGGAAGCCAGGGAAGACAGAAAATAGAGATGAGCAAAGAGAAAATTCCAATATTTTGTACAGTCAGTACAAATTCCTAGTCCACAGATAAAGTGGATTGTGCAAGCAACAACAAGGGGGTCAGTATCACTAGATCACAGACCATGTGGAGGGGAATAAGGTATAAAAGAACTGGAAAAGTAAGGAGGGCAGGCGGTAAAGAGTTTTAAAAGCCAAATGGAAAATTTTGTATTTTATCCTTCAGGTAATAAGGAACTACTAGAATGTATTGATTGGGGGTTGGGGTTGGAGTGTGACATGGTCTTAGCTATGCACTTAGCAGATAAATTTAACAGCTGAGTGGATGATGGACTAGAGTGGGAAGAGACTTGAAGTAAAAAAGAATCCAAATAGCTAGTGCAATGGTGTAAGTGTGAGATGATTAGAACCTTCCCCAGAGTGGTGGCAGTTTCAGAGGAAAGAAGGAGGCACATCTGAGAGATATTTAAAACATAGAATTTGTAGGACTTGGTAACTGATTGGATCTGGGGGTTGAAAAAGACTGAGGAGTCAAGAATGCCAAGTAGATTGTAAAGCTGGATATGTGAAAGGTTGGTGGTGTCCTTGACAGTAACAGGAAAGTTTGGATCAGGGAAGGCTTTAAGGGAAAAGTTAATAAGTTCACTGGACATGTTGATTTGAAGAAGTGCATAGGATATTCAGTTCCAAATGTCCAATGAGCAGGTATAAATGTGAGACTGGAGGTTATGTGAGGAGAAAGGTTATGGGTGAAGAAATAAATATCTGAATCATCTGCAGAGAGATGATAATTGAATTCACAGAAATTTATCAGAACACCAAGTGTAGAGCGTGCAGAGAAGATGATCCTCAGAAGTCACATGCTCCAAATCATAACGGAAAAAGCACTCTACCTGCAAAATGTCTTATAAATAGATATCCAAACTATACTTGAATGCTTCTGATGTATGTACATCTGCTATCTCTTGTGATAGTTCATTCCACTTTTTCTTTGTTTCCCTTCCTTCCTTCCTTCATTCCTTCCTTCTTTCCTTCCTTCCTTCCTTCCTTCCTTCCTTCTTTCCTTCCTTCCTTCCTCTCTCTCTCTCTCTCTCTCTCTCTCTCTCTCTCTCTCTCTCTCTCTCTCTTTTTTTTTTTTTTTTTTTTTTTCTCTCTCTCTCTCTCTCTCTCTCTCTCTCTCTCTCTCTCTCTCTCTCTCTCTCTCTCTCTCTCTCTCCTTCCTTCCTTAATACAATTAGGATATATTACAAATTTATGTAGCAATAACTTAGTTCATTCCATGTAAATAAAAGCACATTATTCATAATACACAAGCTTTTAAAGGTTCTACACTGGAGGATTTTTTTTCTTTGTCTTTTTTGCAGACAGATTATGTACATGAATCCTTAAAACCTGTAGCCCTTAAAACTTCTGTTGACCTTTCTACTGAGAGGTAAATTATATACAACAATAATGATGAGGATGAATAGAGCATTTTTCTATTATGAATCATTCCAGCTTTGTTCAACGATAACTGAAACTCTTTTCACATATCCTCACTTGTTTTCCTTATAAAGCTACACCACCTGTCTATTGGCAAGACTGTTAGGACTAGGTTCATCCATCAGATAATTAATGGTAAAATATAAGACATATCATATATTGGCCTTCAATGATTCTGGTGGATATCTAAATATATGCCAACATTGACATAGACATTTGGATGAAATATCTTTCATAAGAATCTCACAGTGGGAAGTTTATTTGAATACTCTTTTGAGAATCCTATTACTAGTGTAAAGGCACCATCCTCAAAATGTTTGTCTTTCGGCCCAAATATAACTGTATTCCACTGCATGATGTTGTTTTCAGATGATCTGCTACTGACACCCACATTTCGGTCTTCTTACAATTCCTTGAAGTCCTGCAAGAGTCTCAATCCTGGGTGGGGTTAACATGATCCCTGTTCCCCTCTGCAGTTTTTGTGAGGGTCCTGAGCTCCTGACCCTTTGGACACAGAATTCAGGAGCACCACCACTCAAATTCACTACTTCTTATCTCTAATTATTTAAAAAATGTTTATCTTGACAAAAAACTCAAACTTTCCTTTTTTTGTAATTTTGATCTTTTGCTCCTAATTCCACCCTTCAAGACCAAATAAACAAGACTAATTATTTTTCCATATTACAGTATTTCAAATATTCAAATATTAACTTCCCTGTTATGTTTTCCCTATGTCTTTCTGTCTCCATCCTAGACATCCAATTTCCTTTAGTTTATTCTCAAATGACAAGATCTTAAAGTCATTCATAATCTTGGTTGTCTTACTCGAATACTGCACAATGTAACCATGGTCTTCCTGAAATATGGTACCTTAAACTAAGTGCAGTTCTTCAAATAAGAGCTAATATAGGCAGAGAATAGTAAAACTATGACTTCTTCATTCCTGAATGCTATACCTGTCTCAAGGGCATGAGATTACTTGGCTGTTTTATCATACTTTTGACTAATATTGAGGTTGTCGTTCACTAAACCCCAAGAATCTTTTTCATCTGCAGTTTATTAGCTATATGTCCCCAATGTTGTGCTTATGAAATTGACTTTATCATACCCAACTGAAAAACCTTTGTTCTTACAAACTATTGTAATCTCAAATATGTCCAATAATAAGTCATAAAAAAATCATCCTATAATTACCGAAAGCAGTCAGACAGATGCAAGTGTGACTGAACACTTGAAAAAAATGCAATACTGGCATCAACAATGGGTGCTGAGTGACATGTTATCTGCAACAGACATTTATCAAAAATATATTTTATTTGTGGATCTTTATTTCTATTACTTTGTCTCTATTCTAATTGTATTCTCTTCCAATCCAAATTGCTTCACATTTAATAAAGCCACACGTTGACTTACATATGTCCAGAAAAATAGGTCATGACATAAGCATTTACTTTATGGCTTACAACCATACTCAGTCTTTGTCATCTCAATGATTCCTTGAAAATAGCCTTGAGCAAGTGGTAATCTCTACTGAGCATTAACAAACATGAACAAGCATGTCTGATATACTACAAGCTATCGCCTTTCCATACTACTCTTCTAAATTTATGACATTTTCTTCTAGGCTCTACATTTTACTTTGAAGGTTTCTTAATAAATAGGTACCATTTAATAATCTCAGCAAAGGGGGGATAATTGTAAGAATTTATATTGTGTTTGTTCTGTTTGGGAGGTTGACTCATATTTATTCATGTCCTGTGCCTTGTATTGGGTTATTGCTAGAATTCATGTTTGTTGGACAATTTCAACTAGAGGCAATTCTTTGTGCCTGAGATAGAACTTAGTAGACAAAAGAAACCAAAAATCTGAGGTTATACCAGTAACTTTTTTGTAATCTCCACCTCCCCCCCAGACACACACATACACACACACACACACACACACATTCTTTCCATGTAGTAAAATATAAACTGCCATCTAATCAATATCTTTGACTTGAGTGCTTGTATAGGAACTTCAGCCCCTTTTAATATAGTTGTAGAAACATAGACACAGGGTATCATGTGAGGTTCTCAAAGAAGTGCAGGAAAAAAGGCAAAATAAGGAAAAGAGATTATTTTTTGGAAACCCCCACTAGGAATTTGGTGTTCAAGCTATGGTATGGGTATTTTTGTATTTATTTGTGGGTATGTTGTATCTCCCAGATGAATGGAAACTCATTGAGGGTAGGAACTACTTTACAAATTGCTCTTGGTATCCTTAAGACCAATAATAATGCCTCACATTTTGTTGGCATTTAAGAAATGTTTGTTTGAACACATTAGGGTCTTAAAAATATTTATTAAAAAAAGGAAGAAATCTCTATTTCTGTCTCTCTTTCACACACACACAGACACACACACACACACACCAAATAAATAAAAATAGTGGCAAGAATACCACTCTGAAAATTCAGTGAAAAATCACTCTGTATCCTGGACTAAAAATGCAGGCACCACCTCCTTGATTACATCAAGGTTTTCATGTCAGTGAATTGGACCAATACAAATTTATTCAATATGAAGTAGGTACATCATTGATCTCCATTTCCTAGCCTAAAGTACTCTGAAACAATGAAGACCATCAAAAAGCAGCTATTGCATAGAACAAAATTGTTGAGGAAAAGAGATCTTAAATTACTTTGTGCATTATGTTTGAATCTATCAGGATAGAAGGAGACACTAGAAACTAGCTTTAACATAAGTATATAAATATCACTTGTAAGAGACTTAGGCCAAGTAACAATATTTTATGATGTCTTATGAATTTGTAAATTGGAGACTTTCAGTATTTACTTGAAACTATTATTGTGAGTTTTTTTAAGCTACCAAACTCTGTATAAGAAAAATGAGAAAATTGGGCTTTGTATAAACAACAAAAGAGTGAGGCTATGTTTGGAACTAAGTAGACATGGGAAAAATCTTTCTCCTATCACAACACCAGAAAATTACTCCATCCATCTATGTGGCTAGTTTCATCTAATACCATGGCTGTTCTTTGAAAGGCATAATGGTATAGTTGAAAGAAGATAGATTCTGTAGTTAGGAGCCCTGGGTTTAAATTCTCTCTCTCATACTTATTAGTTAAGTGACCTTATATAAGTCACTTAAATTCAATTTAACTATTACTAAGAACTGTTACTGTTCAGATAATTTCCTAAATGATATCCAATATGTCAAATTTGGTGATTGGATAACATTGAAAAGTGATTTCCACTCTTGAAAATAGAGCATGTAGACAATAAAATTATATTCCACCTGCCTTCTCCACCCCCACCCCTTCTGCAGTGCTCCTAACCACCCCCAGACACATAAAGCAAGGAAGGCTCAGAGAATGCATGAACATGGACCAAGCTTTTGCCCAATTATATTATTTTCTACTAATACCATAGAACTAAGAAATTAGAAATTATATTAAGAATGTCCTGTGCAATCTAGCACTTGGAGGAGATCATGACTTGAACTTTAGAACCCAAAAATGTTTATTTTCCATCACTCAAAGTTATCAGGGACTGTGAGAATAGTTAGGCAGCTAGAAAAAATTCTGAATTATGGTCAAAGAAAATATATATGCAAAAAATCATGCAAGAGTGTTAAATAAACATTTCTTACTAATAAGTCATCAATAGTTGAAGCCAATGTATCTGTAGAGGCAAATAGAATGTGTGATGTAGAATATTAAGATTAAAATCCAAAATCAGACAAGCAGATTCTTTTGTGTTATCAATAAAGTCTAACCATAAAATCCCTGGCTTCTTCTTCAGTCATTCAAAGACCTCTGATTTTTGTCTGTGTGGGTCTTCCTTCTTTCTTCCAGTAATATTTCCTCCATGCCTCAGTGATTATATATGCATATATATAATATTTGTGTATTTTATATGCTTATGTGTATACACATATTCATAAATATTCATGTGCATTTGCACCCAGAGATAAATATCACCCTCTGGACAACATAATCATTTCCTCAGAACATAATCATTTTTTTCTTTGAACAAAAGAAAAAAATGTTTATCTTTGGATTCTCATAATATATATTTAATATATAATTACTACTAATAATGATATAAAGCCATTGATATTATGAATCATAGTCTCATCACACTTTAAAGTTAACACAGTTATATATCCACACCATTAAATATAACCATCCAAACCATGAGTTAAGCAGTGCAACTATTATTTCAAATTTTCAAATCAAGAAACTAAGATTCAAAAGTGGGGAAAGATTTACCTAAAATCACCAAGTGGAGCAACTGGGATTTTTAAAAGGGGTCTACTGACACAAGGCCCTTGACTTTTTACCCTGCACCACATTGCCACCCATCAAATAAGTATTGAGTGTAGGTGTTAAAATAACTTAATTCTAATTTTATTTATGTATTTGCATTGACTTTAAATATCTAGCAGAAGAAAAGCTAAGACTTCATATTTTTTTAAAGACATACATTACTTTGTTACAGAGGAGCCCTGGATAGATAAAATGGAGCTTTTCACCATTCTTGAAGCCCATTACCACTGGCTACTGTATTTAGACACCAGACCAGATTTACTGAATCTTCCCTTATATTTATTACTTCTGCACAGCATGGACAACTGCTGATTATTATTTCATTGCATAACTATTTAAGCATTATCATGGTATTAACAGTTCTTTCAGATAAGTGTGTGTGTGTGTTTGTGTGTGTGTTCTTTGATTTATAAAGGTCAGCAAGTGACTGCATAGATCAAAATTTGACTTTTTTTCAATAAGGGTCTAGCTTAGTCAATCAATAGGTTAGTGCCTTTCAGAATACAATCCCAAAAGTCCTTGGAAAAGCTCTCCATCTATATTACAAGCAAGATACCTAGCACCTTGACTGAAAAAGGAAAAAAAAAAGCATGTGTTTTATGTGTGTGTGTGTTTGTGTGTATACACATATATTGACATATCTATCTATTATCTCTCTCTCTTTATCTATCTATCTATCTATCTATCATCTATCTATCTGTAACCTTTTAGTAGTTGTCTTGTTGATTAATGCCTTTCTATTTAGGCTAATGGGAAGAAAAAGAGATTAATCTGTGAGATCTAATGCCAGTAGATGTAGGTTGTTTGTAAATGTTCTTTTTCTTCTTAAATTTGACACTGACTTTGCAAGTATAAGGGCATCTTTGGTTGGGCAATCCTCTTTACTGCTCTCCTCTGTATCCCCTTTGTCTCTGGAGATTTAATTACTCATACACTGCCACAAACACACACACATATATCTATATACACATGCACATATATGTATTTGTGTATAAAATTTTATATGCACACGAACACGGCATATATCACATTACATATCATATGTGCACATATGTATCATGTAATATGTGACATATACTTGTGCATAATTCCATTGTCTTTCAACTATTCAGTTCCCCTCCTTTTCTGTCTTATGTATCATAAAAGAAGAAAACTTGGGAGTAAAATCAAACTACCTACCCAGTCAGAAAAAAAATCCTTCATTTAGGCAAAGGTTTCACTCTCTCTAATTTTATTTTGTTTGTCTCTGATGATCTAGAGGCACAGAAGAGTTGGGCAATGAGCAGGATTAGCTTTTTTTTAGATCTACTCTCAATACTTGAAAGGGTAAATACATCCTGGAAGTTTAGCCTCAGCCTTCCACTCCAAATATGTTTAACTGTGGGTGGGTGAGAGTAATGTCCCTCCTTTCACTTTCTTCTTTTACCTGTTGTCTTGTGCTGCCTGTTCTTTCTGTCTCAAAGTATTAAATCCTGTGCTGATCTGGGAAGGCTAACTCTCACTGTTGCTACTGTTCATCTCTTGACATGCACATTCATTCTTCAATTTCTCTCTCGCCAACTCTCAGTGTCCCTTTAAGAACTGTCCAGTTTGTCTGAGTTCTGTCCTCTGGCTCAAGGACTGAAATAGTACTAAGTCACACTCAGGGCTTCTAAACTACAAAGCCCAGAATATCTATATATTCCCAAATTCCTATTATAAATAGATAGATAGATAGATAGATAGATAGATAGATAGATAGATAGATAGATAGAGATATGTACATACAGATTACAAGTGATAAAAATGTAGTTTGAAACATCATAGAGCATATAAATGAGTCTTGCTTCCTTCAAAGAAGTCATTCTCTGAGAATAGCCAATATGGCTTCCTTGTACACATTGTTTTAGAACTCCTTGATGTTGAAAATTCCTTATAGTGTCCTTAGTGGTGGATAATATTCCTGGATTTATGGTCGATTTTTTAAAGAACCAAAAAGAATTCAGACACAAGTCTTTTGAATAATGTGCATTATCAAGCTTGGTTAATTTCATTTGGGCTATAAAATGAAGTATGACTATAAAGTGATGAGATCAGTTTCTTTTCATGGATCATAAACTAGTTTCAAATGCAATTACTAATGTGTTTTAGTAAATGCAACCACTTGCTCCATTGGAGCAAGTATCATAATAATCACATTTCAGAATCAAAGTTTGAGTTAGCCTACTCTTTAGCCAGTTCCTGTAATCAGTTCTCTTATTCCTTTCCAATATCCATACACATACACAGAATAAAATAACCTCCATTCAAGATTATTTGAATTCCCAGAAATATAAACATAGGACATGTTTCCTATGGGACATGTCCAAATAGACTGACACAAAAGGGGAGACAGACTTTCTGAGGGCAGACTAGTTGGTGGAGAAATCCTGACCCTGTAGGAAATGGTTTCTATTCACATGTGCCTATATAAGTGTCCAAGTTATGAAATTCATTGTACATAGTGACTAATTTGTACGAACCTCTCTCAGCATGACTGTAAGATTTAATATGATCAGATCACCAGCATTAAAAGTGTGGACAATGCTGGTTGTCATTATCTAAGGATAATGGTTTGCAAAGAATTTTTGTTTATATCTGTGTCTCATTCTTTGCTGTAACAGTGACCACTAATAATTGTTCTTTTAATAGGCATGCCTTTTCCATAAGTATTGAGTTTATTTTTTGCATTATACAGTGTTACTATCACAGGGACTTAACCTTAGTATGTGTTATTAGCTCCACAACTAGTGTAACCTACCTAGAATTAATATAAATATAAATAACTCATTTGAATTTCAGAAGAGTCTGTGCAATAGGCATGGCAGTTACAAGTATGGTCATTTAAAAATGAAGAAACTGAGATACAAATACATTCTATAACTTTTTTAAGGTCATAGAACGTATTATTGGCAGATATGGGGAAAAAATACTATCTCCACCTCCAACACAGTGGAATTACAATTATTTTTCTTGTGACTTAAATATCTTATTCTTTTTGTTACTTATTTCAAAATTTAATAAATTTTCTCTGCATGCAGTTCTTTCTTGTTTTCTAGAGCATATGCTATGTAGCATCTTGTATTCTAAATTTCATAAATATATCCAAAAAAGATTTATGATTTGTTTTAATTTTATATTTAGTACTTTATTTTCCCCAATTACAAGTAAAAAGCAATTTTCTAAATTAATTTTTAAAATTGAGCTCCAAATCCTCTTCCACTTTCCTTACCCTCTCCCCCCCCACCATTGAGAAAGTAAGCAGAGTTTCCTTGTATCATTGTGTAGCTGAGTATAGCTAAATCATTCACATTTGATTATCTCACAATATTGCTGTTATTGTATGCAATGTCCTACTTATTTCACTTTGCATCAGTTCATATAAGTCTGCAAGTTTTTCTAAGAGCATCTAGCTCATCACTTCTTATAGCACAATAGTATTATATCACATATTGTTCAGCCATTCTACAATTTATGGACATCCCCAAAATTTCCAATTCTTTGACATGAGAAAAGAGCTGCTATAAATATTTGGGAATAGTTTCAAATCACTCTAGACAATGGTTGAATCAGTTAATAACTTCACCAACAGTGCAGTATTCTCAGTTTTCCCATTTTCCTTCCAGCATTTGTCATCCCCCCCCCTTTTCTTTTGCCTTTTTTCGAGGGCAATTGGGGTTAAGTAACTTGCCCAAGGTTACACAGCTAGTTGTTGTGTGTGTGTGTGTGTGTGTGTGTGTGTGTGTGTGTGTGTGTGTGTTAAGTGTCTTAGGCCAGAACTGAACTCAGGTCCTCCTGACTTCAGGCCAGCACTTTACTCACTGCCACTCCTAGCTGCCCCCTCCTTTTCTTTTCTATTACCAATATAATAAGGTATGAGGTACTACTTCAGAATTGTCTTAATTTGCATTTCCCTAATCAATAGTGATTTAGGGCATTTTTAATATGCTTATAGAATTTTGATTAGTACATCTGAAAATTACTTATATTTTTTATCCTTTGTCAATTGGGGATAGGCACTTGTTTTTAATATGACTCATTTCTCTATATATTTAAGAGATGGAGACTTGCTAGCTGTATTTCCCTCCATCCTCTCTCTCTCTCTCTCTCTCTCTCTCTCTCTCTCTCTCTCTCTCTCCCTCCTTCTCCATTTCTCTCTCCCTCCCTCTCCTTCTCTCCATCTCTCTCTCATTTTGCCCTGTACCTCTTAAAAATGTTTTATTTTATTTCTCCTCCATTGTTTTATTTTATTTTATCCTTGATAATTTCTTCAAAGTTGATGTCTAGGTTCTTTTTTTCTTCAAAATTTTATTTTAGACTCAAATGTCAGAATACAAATAGAGAATAGAGAAATGAAACAAAAACATATCTTAAAATTAGATATTGGAACTTAAATACAAAGTTAGGAAGAAAAAAGAAAAACATGTCATGTGCATAGCAGAACATGAAAGCAATCAAAATAAGCAATAATAAATTTTCATTAAAAAAATAAACAACCTATATTGGAGTAACTAGGTGGAGCATTGAATAGAGCACCAGCCCTGCATTCAAGAAGACATGAGTTCAAATCCGACCTCAGACACTTAACACAAAAAACTAGCCATGTGACCTTGGGCAAGTTACTTAACCCCAACTGCCCTACCTTTCCCCTTCAAAAAAAAGAGCAAAAAAACCCTATATGATAAATAATACTTGTGTTGAAAATTGTCCATCTTTTCTTTTCTTGTGAGTTTTCTTCTGTTTTCTCTAGTGCGCTTTTTAATTTTCTTCTTCTTTTCCCTCTCCTAGCTTCCACCACTTGCCAGAAGGCCACAATAAAGTTTAGATATTTTTCTCTATAGTTATAAATATATACATACCCTTCCCTACCCCACCCCCAGAACACCACAATAAAATTTAGATTTTGTTTCTTCATAGCTATAGATATAGGTTCCTTTCTTTTTTATCTTGACTTTCAGGAAGTCCAGTAATTTCTAAATCATTTCTTCTGATCTCTACACTATTTTCTAGGTCATTTGCTTTTTCCACTGAGATATTTCACATTGTCTTCTTTTTAAAATTCTTTTGCCTTTGTTTTATTGTTTCTTGATATCTCATAGAGTCATTAACTTCCATTTTGTCAATTCTAATTTTAAAGGATTTATGTTCTTCAGTGAAGGTTTTTTTAAACCCCTTTTTCCATTTGTCCAATTCTGATTTGTTTTTTTTTTCTTTTTAAGGAGGTCTTTTCTTTAGTGAATATTTGTGTATCATTTTCCATTTGTCCAAATCTGCTTTTCAAGGAATCTTCTCTTCATTCTATGGTTTTAGCTCTTTTATCATTTAGTCTATTTTGGTTTTTAAGGTGTTATTTTCTTCATTATTTCTTGTGCCTCCTTTACCAAGTTGTTGACATTTTTTTTACTTAATTTTCAAAATTCTTTTTGAGTACTTCTATGACCTGAGACCAATTTATATTTTTCCTTGAGAATTTGGATGTAGTTTTGACTTTAGTTTCTTTTTCTGAGTGTGTGTTTTGATCTTCCTTGTCACCATAGTAACATTCTACAGTCAATTTTTTTTTCTGTTGTTCATTTCCCAGCCTATTAGTTGATTTTAATGCTTTACTAAAGTGGGGCTTTCCCTCCCAAGAAGATGAAACATTGTCCCAAGCTTCAGGTGTTTTGTAGAGCTATTTTGAGAGGTAATTCTCAGGCTCTACAAGTTTTCACTTTTTCAAAGATGGTATGATCTAAGGAGAGATGTGTTTACTACTCTCCTGGCCTGTGCATTGGTCTGTGAGTGACCACAAGCACTCTTTTCTTTCGTGGTATTGGGATGAGAGTCCTCATTCCACTCTACCTGCATGCTCTGGCTCCTCCATGCCCTACAACTGCCACTCATGACTGTGATCCAGATTCAAGTATGGTCAAAGCAACAGAGTCCTGACCCCATTACCTGCAAAGAGACCCCTATAATCTCCTCAACCCCGTTATCATCTGTGGGCTTAAAGTTCCTGAAGCAGCTGCTGTCACGGTTGATTCAGTCCCTCCCAGGGGTTACTTCTAGTTTGCTGGTCTGCACTGGCAAAGACTGCACTGGACTGTGTTCTACTCACCCCAGTGTGACAGATCTTTTCCTGCTGACCTAAGTTGTCTTGGGCTGGAAAATTGTTTTACCTTATTTTATGAGTTCTGCCACTCCAGAATTTGTGTTAGGGCATTATGTAAAGATCTTTGCAGGGTTTGGGGGTAGAACTCAGGAAATCCCTGCCTTTTCTCCAACATCTTGGCTTTACCACTGTTAATGATTTTTTTTTTGCTAAATGCCTATGGCTATGTGCATAATTTCATTATAGGGGAAAATAAACTCTTTCCTTAAGTGTTCTATATTTATTTAAATTACTTTGACAGAGCCCAAAGTCTTTTCCCTATAAAAAATATAATTTTTGTTAAATACCTATTCTTTATAGAACACTAGTCTGGGTTCTGGAGGTATAAAAATAGTGAATGCACCTGTGACATCTTTGGTTTAGTGAACTCTCAAGTAAGGGAAATTTTTTTTATTGATGCAAATTGGTTGACACTTTCTTTACAATTCATAGTTTTATCAAATTGTTTAGAACAATGAAAAGTTAAGTGACTTGCCATGGCTTATGCAATCACTTTTTGTTAGTGACAAGATTTATTCTAAGGCTACCTCTCTAGATACTCTGCCACTCTCTCTCTCTTTCTCTGACATACTCTACTGTGTGTGTAGTACAAAGAGAAAACCTAACAAACAAAATTTATTATGATCAAAGAACTTTCATCCTATTGAAGGATTAAAAAAGTAAATATAATTTGAGGAAGGGGAGAGTATTGATAACTAGGAGTTTAAGGAAAAGCTTCATGGAGAAAATGGAGCCTGAGCTACTTTGAAGGAAAATTTAGTGAACCAGGAGAAGCTTTAAAGAGGGCACTATATGTAAGTCTAGGCTATGGAGGCAGGAAATGAAATATTCGATTCTGAAAGTAGTAAGCAGTCCAGTCTGTCTAGAATAAGGAGTATAAGCAGAAGAGCAATGTAAAGTAAGCATTTAAAAAATCAAGTCAAAGCACAAATTAAGAGTCAAATATGTGTCAGGCACTGTGCCAAGCAATGAGTATACAAAGGAAGGCAAAGACTATCCCTGACCTCAAGTAGCTCTCAGTCTAATGGGGGAGACAAAATGCACACAATGATATACTATCAAGAGATGTGCAAGACAAATGATATAATTATGGCCATGAGGCAGTAGCATTAATGGGCATTAGAAAAAGCTTTTCAGCAGATGGTGGGATTTTAACTGGATTTTAGATAAGGACAGGAAGCCAGGAGGTAGAAATGAGGAGGGGAAGCATTTGGTTATGGAAGACAGCTAATGAAAATGCATGAAATCAGAATACAGAAAGTTCTGTTCTTTTCCTTGTACAAAGAACAACTACACAAGTGTCATGGATCACAGAAGTAGGAATGCATGTCAGAAAACTGGAAAGGTAAAAATGGGACAGGTTATAAAGGACTTTAAAATCCAGTTTTATATTTCATCCTAAAATATAAAGAGAGGAGCTACTAGAATATGTTGAATGGGGGATGAAGGTGACATAGTCAGACCTGAACTTTAGGAAGATTAATTTCACACTTGAATAGAAGATGAACTGGAGTAAAAAGAAAAAGAAAAAAAAGGCTTTAGGCAAGGAGAGCAACCAGAATTTTCCTTTTTCCATCAGCAGCTCTGCTTGGTTTCAACTGTAGGAACATATCACGTATCTTCCAGGATAAGCTGATAACCTGGAAACTCATCATCATACAGTTTGTCTTAACTTAGATATTCATTACATCAGCTCCTCAGTTACCTTTCTTCTCAGATTGGAGAGCTGGAAATTGGAGCAATAAAGTCCTCCTAAAGCCTTTCTTTATAAAGGATGCAGAACTGTCCAGGTAACTTTTTTTATTTTCCTTTAGCAGCTCTGCTTTATTTTGGTTTTCTAGACTTCATGACCTTGGCCCTGGTACTCCTTCTGATTTGCTTTCACACACAGTCCTATTCAGTTTTCTTTTATGTATTGTCATCTCCAATTATATTATAAGCTCTTTGAAGGCAAGGATGTAATGGAAATGTAATTTGAATTTGAAGATCCCTTTGTGTTGGCAAAGGTAGCAGGTACTTAGCACTTAGTAATTCATCAAGCCTCCGATGGGGAAACAGAAGGTATGAACTCCTGTATCCTATTGCTGACATAACAGGAAGGGGTTGGCTGAAACAGGAAGTAGCTAATGCTGTGTATGAAAAAAAAAGCCCCAGAGAGGCACAGTCAGAATTTCTTCAGAAAAGAATCTGGTGGCAGAGCAGCTACAGAAGAATGTAGAACTGAGCCAGAATTTCCTGAGAACTTGGTATGGTAGGCCTTCTTCTGAACAGGAGCCCAGAGCCAGGATCCCAGGTGATTGAGGAAGTATGCCTGGGATGCTGAGAATTTTTTTGTTTGTACTTGCTTGAGCTTTGAATTACCTGGAACAGAAATTCTGAAGGATCTGACATGGACAAGACCCTGTGAACTTCAGTGTGAAGCAGGGCCTACCCAGAGAGCTAAACAAGGAGCTGAGAGCTGTCTGCCATTTAACTCAGGTAACAGTCTGGTGAATCCAGGTGGAATCTGGGACCCTGGTAGGGGATCCAGGGAATCTGAGAACAGGCCCCAAGTCAAGATGAAAAGACCTCCATGAGTACTGAGTAATGATGAATTTTAGTTTACTAGTGAACTAGGGGTGGAGGATATTTAGTAATTGATTGATGCACAAGTGACTGAGTTGAGTGGAAGACTTTGCTGAATAAGTAACTGATTGAGTTAACTTAAGAGTGCCCTATGAGTAGAAGACTTTGCCCCATGAGTGGAAGACTTTGACTATTATACTTTGAGATGATTGTTTGTTCTAAATGCTGTGACTACTTTGGTAAAAACTAAGTGACCATTTTAATGACAAGCTGTTGTGAATATAAGTTGTAATATTGTGAATGCTGTACCTTGATTTTCTGTGAATGTTTTGCTTAGATTTGTTATGGAATAAATAGAGTGTTCATTATACTGTGTAATCAGAATCTTAAAAGATGTTTACAGTAGCATTCTTCTGGAAAGCTTCTGTGCATGGCATTACAAGGGACTAGATATCTTTTTTTTTAATTTGTATCCTTAGCACTTGGCATGTAATAGATGCTTAATAAATGTTTATTGATTCACAAACTGAATCTATATTACTATATAACTGAATCTACATTACTGCAATGCCAGTAACTCAGGTGAAAGATGATAATCACCTAAACCATGGTGGTACTATAGTAAGAGGAGAGAAGAGGGTAAGCATGACAGATGATACAAAGATAGATAAGGCAACTGATTATATGTGAGAGTGAAGAGAGAATAAGGAGTCAAGTATGACACTTAGGTTACAAACCTTGGTGAATGGAAAAATAATGGTACATCTGTAAAAGAGAAGTTGGGAAGAAGGGAGGTTTTTATGGGGAAATTGATGAGTTAAGTTTTGGATATGTTGGTTTTAGAGTGTCTTTGGAATACCCACATCAACATGTCCAATAGACAGATGGAATAGTGAGATGAAGATCTTTGAAATCAAGAGAAAGGAAAGAGGTAGAGTCAAGAGGGTGGAGTTAAAGCAGGAACTCACCTGAGCTTTCATTCAAACCACTCCAGATACCTTTAAATAATGGCTATAAATTCTAGAGTGGCAGAACCCACAAAAAGACAGAGTGAAACAATTTTCCAGACAAAGATAAGTTGAGAAGTTGGCAGGAAAGAGTTGTTGCACCAGGGTGAGAGAGGAGTGCAGTGGAGCACAGGCCATGCCAGCGCAGGAGAGTTCCCAGAAAATGAGGAGCAGACCTTGGAAGCCACTGAATCACTAGCAGCAGTTTCTTCTTCCAGAATTCTTAATCCACAGATATTAAGGTGTGTGTTGGGGGGAGGGGTGAACAGATGGTCAGACTATTATATGGGTCTCTTTGTTAGCACTGAGATGGGACTCTGTTGCTTTGGTTACACTCAGATCTGGGTCACAATCCTGGGTGTCAGTCAAAGGGCAAGGAGGAGCACTAGTAGGAACAGGGACATTAGTCACAGATTAGGATGTAAAAGAATAATTGTGCTTATGCAAAGAAAAGAACATTGGCCAAGAGATCAGTGACCATACCTTACCTTAGATCATACCACCTCAGAAAAACTAAAAACTTATAGACATTCAGAACTACCTCTGAAAACAGCATCAAAAAAACCCTAAAACATAGAACAGTATCCCCTCCACCATAGTAGGAGATCTCAACTTTAATATATAAAATTAAAAAATCAAGAAATAAGCTGGAAAAATGAACAAATTATGAAAACTAACCTGAACATAGAAAGTTTTTATGGTGAAAGGGGATATCAAAAGACAACGCGAGAAGAAGACAACACAACCAAAGAATTACATCCAATGCCTCAAAGGGAAAAAAAAAAAGAATTTGTCTCAGCCCTCCCCTCCCCCCAAAAAAATCCTGGAAGGGCTAAAAATAGATTTTAAATATCAAATCGGAGACGTTTGGGGAAAATTGGGAGGTGATAGGATAATGTAAGAAACTGTGGGGGAAAAAAGAATCTAAAGCTTTGTCAAGGAGGAACAAAATGTACTGAAGAAAATAATACCTTAAAAAAACCACAGAATATGCTACATAATAAAGAGAAATACAAATCTGCTGAAGAGAAGAATCCCATAATTTCCTTACAAATGAAACCAGTGTAACCAAGGTTAAGAGGGAAGTCGAAGATTGGGAAAGAATTTTTATAACGGGTGTCTTTGATCAAGGCTTCATTTCTAAAATAGAGAACTGAGTCAAATCTATAAGAATACAAGTCATTTCCCAATTGATAAATGGTCAAAGGATATGAACAGGCACTTTTCAGAGGAAGAAATTGAAGATATCTATAAGTATTTGAAAAAATGCTCTAAATCACTATTAGAGAAATGCAAATTAAAAGAACTCTTAGGTACCACATCTCACCAGCCAGATTGGCTATGATAAAAAAAAAAAAAAAACAGCAAAATGATAGTTGTTGGCAAGGATGTGGAAAAACTGGAACACTAATGCATTATTGGTGGAGTTGTGAACTAATTCCACCATTCTGTAAAGCAATCTGGAATTACCCATGTTTCCCCGATAATAAGACCTATCCCGAAAATAAGCCCTCCACTTACTGTGTAAGATTCCTCTAAAATAAGCCCTCCCCCGAAAATAAGCCCTATTGAGATTGCTACTGTAGTGAAGGTGATGCCCTGCACTACACGCTACATTACGGTACCCTCTGTATGCACCGTCCCCCACCACCCCCCCTGGGTGAAACGCACGCCGCGCTCCAAGCTGCATCCAATCAGAGCTGCAGCAGTGAGCACGTCATCCTGTTCTTCCCCAGTGATTTGCTTGCTGGCGCCATTGAGAGCAGTGCTGCGGAGGAGAGCTGAGGCAGGACAACATAAGCTCTCCCCTGAAAATAAGCCCTCTGGTGTTTTTCTTTCAAAAAAAATATAAGACAGTGTCTTATTATCGGGGAAACACGGTATGACCAAGAGGCAATAAGAAATTGTAAGGAATAACTGCCCCCAATATCTTAGATTCATAGTGCAAAATAGAAATTGAATGAATTCACCTATCACCTTCCTGAAAGAGTGCCCAAAATGAAAAGTTTTCCCAGGAATATAATAGCCAAATTCCACTTCCCTGTTGAGGAGAAAATGTTGTAAACAGACAGAAAGTAGCAATTCCAATATTGTGGAGCTACAGTCAAGAAAAAATAAGATTTATCAGCTTCTGCAATAAAGGATGGCAGGGATTAATCATAATTGTGAATATGAATGGTATGAATTCACCTATATAATATAAGGAGATAGCAGGGTGGTTTAAAAATAAGAATCCTATACTATGTTGCTTTAAAAAAATACTTGTCGCAGAGTGGCAAACATAGAATAAAGTTAAGGACATGGAGCAGAATTCATTATGCTTCAGGTGAAATGAAAACAAAACAAAACAAAACAAATAGCAATAACAATCATGATCTCAGAAAAAGCTATCTATCTATCTATCTGTATCTATCTATCTATGTATATATATATATATATATATATATATACATACATATTTAACTGAAGGAGATAAGCAGGGAAACTACATTTTGCTAAAATGCACTAAAGAGAATGAAGTTAAGTCATGGGAAATACTTCTGTCTGTAATAATATGATGATATATTTATTCACTGATTTCTCCAGGATACTAAAGGGATTTATTTGTATCATGGAGATTTGTCATTTGTCAATTTATAAAGATTATCTAAACATCATGTCTTTTTAGGTTATCTGGTGGATGCTAATTTTTTACAGTTTTTTATAATATATTCATTGCATAATCTTCTTTGTTCATGGTGGTTTAATCTCCTGTAATTCTCTCTCTTCTTAAGATTCTGTAGTATATTTTTGGTAGATTAAATGATTTATTTTGTTTCTTGTGCTTCATTAACTCCTTATTTTTTCCTTGCCCTTTCAGTTTTCCCTTTTATTTTTGATTGAGTATATTGAGAATTTCCAATATAGTTTTGTTTTATGGATTACATTTTCTTGCCTCCCGTTTATTGTCCTTAATGAGGCAATACAATGGTTCTTACTAAATGTTGTGGTCAAATATTACTGTAATGTCTTTCTGTTGGTCTTTAATAGCTTTCTCAATCCTCTTCTGTCAGGATGATAACCACCCTAAGAAGTATTTTTATATAACTCTATTTTTTTTCTTCTGTGGCACTTACCCTGGCAAGACCCACAGAATATATTGTTATATTCAACTTCTAAATACACACACACATATATGCACATATATTTATGTATGTGTGTATATTACTGCAGATAGATGCTTTTTTTTTACAAGTTTGTTTTGTTATACTTCTTCATTAGTTGTTTTTGTACTATCAAAACCATGTGAGCATAGATTTAGGGTCAAAAGGAAGTCATAAAGTTCAAAACTCATTTTATGGAATAGGAAATAGAGCCTGAGATCAAATAAGTGACTTGTACAGTATGACACAGATAATAAGTTTTTAAGGTGGGATTTGAACTGAGATCCTACTGACTCAAAGTTGCATTTTTTGTCTTTTCTACCACTTAGATGCTTCAAAATCAAAAAAGACTTTTATGATAAATGATTAATGCCATAAAAAGGGACAGTCTTTTTTGGTGGAAAAAAAATCATCAATATAAAGTAAAATAAGATCTTCATGACTTTTTTCATTTACATGTGAAAATGATTAGAAAGGCATATTAAACAAAAGAAAACATAGTGATTTGATCTGGGATAATAGACTTGTTCATCTACAAGTGAACGTCTGTAAATTATTCCCACATATGGAACTCATGCTGATTGCACAAAGGCAGCCTTATCTAGAAGACATGTCAGAGGTGAAGATAGATCATAGAAGTTCATAAATATGATTGGAAGAAAATAAACACTTTTTTCTATTTTTCTTTAAAATCTCATCGTTATATCAAAGATGATGCCCATTTCATGCAGCTTTCTGTATTTACCTCATATTATCACAACACTAATTTAAGAAACTAAATGGATATTAGGTCACTAAAAACTCAAGAGATAGCAAAAATATAAATCTTTTTATTATCTAAAAGCATGTATTATAATTTTTCTGACACATGAATTGGGTCCACAATTAAGAAGTACACATTATAAATTGTGCTATATAAAATTGTGAAGATTATTAGTACAGAAAGTCTAAACTTAGATTTAGCTCCCTGACCCTTTCTGGAATATGAAAAATCTACCAAATATGCCCTTAAACCTCCTTTCTATTTCTCTCCTCAATGAACAACTTTGTTCTAATTACTTCCCAGGACCTTTTCCCTAGATATTCTTATGCACTTGAATTGCTGAATAGCTGTTTTAATTAATGATAAGAAAAAGCCTCATGCTTGTGTCATGGTCTAGGGTCCTGATTAATGTGCCCCTTTCCTTTGTCTTTCTTCTTAAAGTTTGCTCTGGAAGCTTAAGCCTGGAGGTATTCCTGCAACCTGACTTGGTGAAGTATTTGGCTTGAGGAAACTAGTATCTAATGTGTACACTATGTATTGCTCAATAGCATTATGGAAGTAATATTACAAATCTGAATCATCATTAAAATCTATATGAATTTTATAGTTAGCTTAATATCCCATTAAACCAATAAAAATTTTTCTTCTAATGAATCTAATATAAATTGATATAGTATTTGATGTGACATTATTTAGGTATCTGTTTTTTAAATCACATTTCAATCAGTTGCTTAAAAGGTCATGTTTAATGTCACATTAGCACTTTCCCAGAAAGATTTATTTTTCTTCAGGTGTTACTAGAGGAAAAAAAATATTCTTCTTTCTTGTCATTATCTTCCATACATTTAAATCTTAATATTAAGTGCTGCATGCATTATGATATTCATATATGTCCATAGACACCAAATTGGCCTCCAATTTTATCAGATAGAATGCACAGTAATTTTCCTATGCAATCTTCTGTTTGCTACGTAACACCCTTCATACATTCACTGCATTTTGGTTCCCATTTTTTAACTCTTTTTTGGCACTCTCATTCAAAATTTAGTGAACATAAAGGCAATTACAATAGAGTAGCTTATTAGATGGCATTGGAATATCCTCATTCCCCTTCCCCCATTCTAATCTCACACTCCAAATATCAACTTCAGATATATCAGGAATATCGTAATCTGCTCCTGTGTACTAAGCATTGATTATGTACATGTATTCTTTTCAGACAATTTATCGCCTAAATCACTAAGTGCTTTAGGGAAGCAGGAAGGAAGAAGACATCACATGGTCACCATTTTTTTTAATAAAAGGATATTTACTGAGAAAGTATAACAAGGACAAAGGCTACAAAGACATGCCTTCAGACTTGAATTGCCCTCTCCCTTTAGCATATGCCAATCCTTGGGAAGACAGGGGTGTAAAACTTAAAATATAAAACTCTAGAGGCATCCAGGTACAGATCACTAGAGTATGGATGAAGAGTATCTTCCCATTCTGGAAGCCCTCTCCATTCTCAGGCATCCTTAGCCAATTTACTTCTGGGTGTGGCATAGACAGTAAAGAAATCCCTGCTTTGCTTACCTGTGATAAAGACTCAAGAGTCTTGACTACCACTTCAGTGTCCTCCAGGAGGAGGTCAAATAGGACACTTCACTGGCCCCTCACTATACCTGGTTCTTGCCACCACCAGCTTGGAAACTCCAGTTGTTAACAGGACCTCAGATGGCTTTGATGAATCTCCTGTTACCTGGATGCTTCCTCGTAGGCATAGTCAGTCATTTGAGATCAGGAAAGAAAAGGCAGAACAACAGAGGTGCCATATGGTCCTAGAAACATGGAAAATGGGGGAGCGGGGAATAAAACTCACTGTACCTCACTTCACCTAGTCCCTCTCAGCAATCCTCCTTACTCAAAACTTACCAGGGAAGATAGCCAGAGATCACCCATTAAACTCCAACCCCTCAGCTGAATAAAAAACAGTAGTGATCACCAGAAAGGACTGAAATCATGCAAGGAATATTGCTTGTATTTGGTGAAACACCAGGAAAACACACAGGGGCCCTTTTACTCAGGCAGTGACTGAGCCTTCATTAATCAATTCCCCCTAGTTCCACCCCTTACTCTACCATCTTGACTTTCCAAAGTCATGACACCATTTTTAAAACCAAAGTGAAGAGGGTTGTGAAACATCTAGATATACACTTCAGAGAAACACATTTATAGGCTCATTATTTGATTAATTCCATTCCTTATTTCATTGCTATCTACGTTTTATTTTTTAGATCTCCATGACAAAATAACATTCTGTTCTTTTTGAATATTTACATGCATGTATGAGCCTTTTTTACTCCCTTGATGAGCTTATAAAATCATTTAGAACAAAGGACTACACACATATTTGCACATTTGTGTATACATACATGCATGTGTACATACATACATACACACCCACATATTTTCCACATTGTTTATGAAGAAATACTGTGGTTACTACTGAAATGGATCTCTTAATTCACCATTATGGATATTCCCTCCAGTTATGCAAATGGCAATCCATCCATGTCTGTTTTTATTGTGTAACTTGTGACAAGCTCCTCCTTCCCCACACAATTTTGCCACAGATGGTCTACTATTCTTATTTTCTGATGAAATCATGAGAATCTCAATATAAAATACATACTAGCTTTTTGCTGTGTCTATACCATCTTTTTTCTCATAAAAACATATATACATCTCTCTCATATGTCTATACATATATGCATACACATGTACATATAAACATATAAACACATACACAAACATATATATATAAATTTATACATACACATATTTGTTAATATTTCTTCATAGCTCTTTGCAATGTATTGGAGGTTATTCATGCCTTCCATGTACCTTTCAATTGCCCTTCAAATGTTTTATTTTCAGTTCTAATCCTTTGTAGAATGTACCATTTGAGGATTCTTAGCCAAATAACAAAGACTAGGAAAATATTGGCATTAAAAAGATGGACCTTTGTTTCAGGGAGAAATTCAGGGTCATTAACACACTCAGGCAATTTTTCAAAAGCAATCTAGTCCCTCAGTCTTCTCTTCCTGTTTAATTCTCTGTTTAACTCATTGTCAATTTGCAGCAATATACATACACAACAAAATGAAGGACATAGGCAAGCACTAGAGTGTGCTAGGGATCTACTTTATCAATGATTCAGATGGATTGAATTATATGTGACCAGTGATTTTAGTTTTTTTGTGATTAAGTTGCTTCTTTTAAATATCATAATTTTGTTTTTTTGTGTTTAAGTTGCTTCTTTACAATATCATAATAATCAAGAGAGTTGGCTCTAACATATTACAAACAAGGAACAACACTAGAGGTGAGGAAATGTGGGTTTATGTTAATGTAGAAGGCAGTCATTTTTCGAAGGGTTTTAAAAGTCAAATGGCTGATTTTATATTTCATTCCAATGGTAATAGGGAACCAATGTTGATTGAATGAGGTTGGGAAATAACATGATTGGGCTTGTACTTAAAGAATATCAATTTCAGACTTGTGTGAAGGATAAAATGGAGCAGGGAGAATCTTAAGGGGAAAGACAAATGAAAAGGTTTTTCCAATAATGCAGGTGCATAGTGACAAGAAGCCTGACCAGAATCATTGTAGTATGAAAGAATAGATGGTTAAACTGACAGAATTTAGAGACCAGTTGTATATGAGAGGCAAGTGAGAGAGAGTGAGGGGTTGAGCAACACCTAGATTTCTAGTCTGAGTCACTAGGAACATAGTGGAACATAACTTCATAGATGAACATAACTTCATCAGGAAGTTGGGGAATTTGGGAAAATCAGAGGGTTTAAGGGGAAAATAATGAGTTTAGTTTTGGATAAGTTAAATTTAATATATCAAAGGGACATCTAATGAGAAGTCCATTAGGTAGTAGATATGAGACTGGAGATCAGTAGAAGGTCTAGGACTTGATAATAGATTTAAAATAGAGATAATACTTGATAAACCCCAAGACCCTAGTTTTTGGGATAAGAACCCAGTATTTGACAATAACTTCTGGGAAAACTGGTATATAGTATGGCAGAAACTGGGCATAGATCGTTGTCTAACACCATATACCAAAATCAAGTCTAAATGGGTGCATTATCTACGTATAAAGGTTGATACTGTAAGCAGTCTCGGAAAACAAGGAATAGTTTAGCTGTCAGACTTGTGGAGAGGGAAAGACTTTATGACTAAACAAGAATTAGAGAATATTATAAAATGTAAAATGGATAATTTTGACTACATGAAATTGAAAAGCTTCTGTACAAACAAAGCCAATGTAACCAAGATTAAGAGGGAGGTGGGAAATTGGGAAAGAATCTTCACAACCTATGTCTCTGACAAAGGAATCATTTCTAAAAAATACAGAGAATTGAGTCAAATTTATAAGAATACACGTCATTCCCCAATTGATAAATGGTCAAAGGATATGAACAGGCAGTTTTCAGATAAAGAAATTAAAGATATCTATAAGCACATAAAGAAATGCTCTAATTCACTATTGATTAGAGAAATGCAAATCAAAACAACTCTGAGGTACCACATCTCACCAGTCAGATTGGCTAAGATGACAAAACAGGAAAATGACAAATGCTGGAGAGGATGTGGGCAAATTAGAACACTAATGCATTGCTGGTGGAGTTGTGAACTGATCTAGCCTTTCTGGAGAGCAATCTGGAATTATGCCCAAAGGGCTATAAATACTTTCATATCCTTTGACCCAGTAATACTACTCTTAGTGTTATATCCCAAAGAGATCATAGAAGTGGGAGGAAGACCCATATGTACAAAAATGTTTATAGCAGCTCTTTTTGTGGTGGCAAAGAATTGGAAATTAAGGGGGTGCCCATCAATTGGGGAATGGCTGAACAAATTGTGGTATATGCATGTTATGGAATACTATTGTGCTATAAGAAACAAGGAGCAGAAGGTCTTCATATTTACCTGGAGAGGTTTATACAAACTGATGCTGAGTGAGAAGAGTAGAGCCAGGAGAAATTTGTACACAATTACAAACACAACGTACGTGTGATGACCAACTTTGATAGACTGGACTCTTCTCAGCAGTGCAGAGATATAAGTCAATCCCAAAGGCTCATGATAGAAAGAAATGTGTGCATCCAGAGAAAGAACTAGAAAGAACTGTGTTTATATCCAGGTGGAAGCAAAATACCTGATTTTTTTGCTTTTCTTGTTTAGTTTTATGTCCTCTTTACCATTTTGCATTTCATCTGATACAATCCGTCTTTATAACCTGACTAATGTATAATGTGAAAGTATTTGCAGATCCTATACCTGACTATATGCCACCATGGGGGAAAGGAGAAAGGGGGATAAAATGTGAAACTCAGGGAATTGTGGAATCCAATCCTGTAAACTAAAAGGAAACAAACAAATTAATTTAAAAAATAAAAATAAATAAAATGAAGTGGAAAAATGTATGGGAATGTTATTTTAAAATTATTGAGACTTCTAAACTGTACTGAACGAACAAAAGGAGCATTAATAAATATAAAATTCCCAGTCTTACTCTGCTCTTCATTATAGTGCATTTCAGAACACTGGAATATCTTTTTGTCTCATATCAAAATAAGTCAATTAACATTAAATAATTTTGAAAGGGTTCTAGTCAGAAAAATAATAATTGAATCGATGGAAGCTGATGAAATTGCCAAGCATAAAAATATATTTAGAGAAGATGAGTCTTCAGGATAGAATCTTGGAGAACATCTATCTAAGAGTTATGACCTAAATGATGTTATGATTTAAGGGAATATTCAGAAAAAGAGAAAGAAAAGGATCATTTAGTCAGAAAGAGAAGCAGTAGAGATCAAAGTCATAAAAACCTAGAAAGAAGAAATTATCAAGAAGAAAATAATTTTAAAGAGATCAAGAAAATGAGGTTTGAAGAAAGACCTTTACATTTTGCAACAAAGGACCATTGAAGACTTTGGAGAGAACAGTTCTAGTTATTTAATGAGATTGGGAGCCAGACTTCAAGTTAAGAAAACAAGAGGGAAAAAAAGGTGGAGAAATCAATTCTATGTGACCTTTTCCATGAGTTTATCTATAGAAGAGGCGAGAGATATGGGATAGGCAGAAGAAAAACAAAAGAATAAATTCAATTGTGAGGTGTTTTGAGGATGAAGAAGACATGGACATGCTTATAGGCAGTAGTAAGGTGACTAGATGACAGAAAAAAATATAAAGATATATGAGAGAGATGGAATAATCACTTGAACATGTAAAGGAATATACCTTGGCAAAGAGAACTACCTCTTCTTATGAGGCAGGAAGGAGTAAAGGGAAAGATGGTATCAGAAGACATTTGGATGATGAAGAAGAGGGCAAAAGAGGGAGCTTTCAGTGCATGATATTGCTATATCAAGTGAAATATGACAAACCGTTCTCAGCTTAAAAGATGGGATGAGGTGGATCTATGGAAGATTTGAGGAGAGATGGAAGGGTTTGTAAAAGTCACTGTTTTGAGTGGGACTGTGAACTAAGTGGGAAGTAACAAGCAGTTAGTAAGTGCTTAAAATGAGCTAGACATTGTGCTAATCACTTTATAACTTTTATTTCATTTGATTTGCTCCTCAAAAGAAAAATCAACCAACCCTGTGAGGAAAATTATCCTACTATCCCCATTTTGTAGGTGAGAAAACTGAGGCAGGCAGCAGTTAAGTGACTTGTGCATGGTCACACAGCTAGCAAATGTTTCAAGCTCACCTTGAATTTAGGTCTTCTTCATTGCAGGTCCAGTGCTCCATCCATTGAGTCTTCTTCTTGTGGTATAAAAATATTACCTTTGCAGTGATGCAGTGAATAGATCACCAACCCTGGAGTCAGGAAGACCTGAGTTCAAATGCAGCCTCAGACACTTACACATACACACACACACACACACACACAAACTAGCCATGTGGTGTTGGGCAAGTCACTTAACCCCAATTGCCCTACCTTCTCCCCTCCAAAAAAAAAAGAAAAAAAAATATTACCTTATCTTAAAGAGGGTCAAGTTGAGATTATAATATAATTATATATATGTATGTATATGTATATACACATACATACATATATTCGTGTGTATATCTATATACATACACACATACAAATATATACATATATGTGTATATATATACATATGTATATATACACATACACACACACATACTACATTTTTAGTGGACCCAGTCAACAGTTTAATGATTTTCTCCAGAGGCCTTGTGTTGTTATATAACTGCAAACAGTGTTAACTTGTAGAAACCCAGCAAGTATAGGGAAAAATAGGACCAGATTTTTGGACTCTTTTAGTATTTAGGCCTTCATTAAGCTGTGCTCGTTTTTAATCTATCTAGTGCTTTAGATGTTTATCTTTCCACTTTCACTTTCCCTTAGTCTTTTAATTTATTTTTTTTAAATTTCTTTCCCCAAGCATATTATTTTCCCCTTACTACTAGAAAGATTTATTGTTATTTCTTTGAAAATCCCTGAATAAAATGTGTTTTTGTTTGTTTTGTTTTAGCACAGGTTCTAAGTATCTTTTTTCCCTTTCCTCCCCTTCAGATAAATAAAACTGCTTCTCAAATGTGATTAAAAGGCTTCTCATAAATACTGGTGACTACCACTTGTCTTAAAATGGAGGAAATGGCCTCTTTGAGAATTAAAATCAAATGTTATCTGGGATTTCAGGGTCTCTGAAACACTTTTAGATTATATTTGAAGTCCAGTTCCTATAAACCAGAAAATAAAAAGACAATCAGAATGCACAGGCTATTACTGATTTTCCTTTCTTTGAAGAAAATATGGCTACAGGAAACTAGTCTTTGAGAAATAGCATAAATGTAAATAAAGGTAAGAGAAATAACAGGAATACTAACTTAAAAGGTAGAATAAGCAGAGGAATAAGGGAGAGATGGATCAATCACTGAAGGTCCCATGACTAAATGATAAAACGATGTTATTTGATGCATCGTATGAATCAGGATCTTATTGTGGCATGAAAGTGATCTTGGGTTGTCCGATTATAAACTCTGGAAGGTTCTATAAATCTGAAAAGGCTTCAAGAGTGGTCCAGGAAACAACTATCTTTCTGCCATTTAAGGACCAGACTTCTTAAATTTGGAGAGGCTCAATACCAGGTTACCTACAGGTTGACAAACCTTTCAGTTATAGAAAATCTTGACAACCATCTAACAAGCTGTATGGGGGGAAGGTGTATAAGATGAAGGATTAAGAATGAAGATTTGATTCAGGAGAGAACATAGTAGAGATTTTTAAAATTATTTTTTTAGAAAAAAATTTTTAATAGAAAGGCTTCATACTATTTTAATATTTTTACATATTAGAGATAGATAATAGCTTGTAATTTGTGAAGGTGTAAGTTCAAATCTGACTTCAGAAACTTGCTATTTCTAGACAGTCAGGTTCCTTTTACTAACTAGTAAAAGCATCAAGTCCAGTCAATAAGCATTTTTTGTTTACTAAGTTCCAAGAACTACACACAATTGTTTTTGTGATTTTTCATATAGTGCTTAATACATGCATTTGCTGTTCTTTACACACGTAGATAAGCTTGCTCAACTAAATTCATTAGAAAAGCACCTTTGGTAGTGATGAATGTATTTGGTGCAGTCTTTCATTCAGGCCTTATTGGGACTATTACTCATCATTGGCTAGACAGACTTAGATATGATATCAGTGGTGATAGAACAAATGAGCCAACTGATATACTCAGGATCAAAAGTACAAATTTCTCCTCATTAGCAAAATATTCCCATCAACTGAGCTAACTACTATTTATGATGAAACAGCATTTTAATAATTTAATTTTAATTAATCTTGGTAAAGAATTTATATTCTATAGACATGAAAGAAAAGTGTTTTGTCTTCAAGATTTTATTTTGTATGAAAAACATACAAGAAAAAAAGGAAAGATTAATTTGATAGAATCTACTAGATTCTACTAGAAGGTGGATGAAAGGAATGAACTTGAAAAAGAAAGGAAGAGAAGAATTATTTTACTGACACCTTGTACACAAATGATGAAATTCAAGCAAACTAACAAAAAGATAAAAAGAAATGGAGAAACCTTAAATTGTATTCCCACTTGAAGTATGTACTTTTGTATGAGAGGATGGGAATAGGAAATGTGTGAGGATGATTGAAAAAAGAAAACTTTTCTTATTGACTTAATAAAAATTAGGAATCTATGTTTGGGAAAGGGTCATCAAGAATGGATAATCATGTGAAAATTGTAGATTGGAAGTGATACCAGTATATAAAAATAATGAAAATAGGAGAACATGTTGAGAAAAAATCCAAACTCAGAAATTATAACTCAAAATATAAATGAACTGAATGCATGAAAAATCTTCAGATTTTTTTTTAAAGTTACAAAAATATATTCCCATAGGAAGACTGAAAATAGAGGGATATGGTTTCAAAGTAAGAAGGATAAAATTGATTATGCTTCTGCTAAGTCAAAAAATTGAGAGTGACAATCATTATTTTTTACAAAGTGGGGGCTAAAGCAAAAGAACAAAGAAAAAAAACCCTGAGAGACAAAAAAAAACTACATCAAGCACCCAAATATAATATGGAATGAAATGATATCATTATTAACATTATACACTGAAGAATGGGATACTAATACTTAAATAAAAGATTATCTAATAATGTAAAAAGATGTAATTGTTAGATATGCGGCAAGAAGAGTATGCTTTCCTTTTGAGGAGTCATTCATTCTTTTAAAAAATAATAATTGATTATTTTCTAGCACATGAAGAACATACAAATAATTGTAGAAAGGCAGACATATTAAGCATTTCTTCCATGGAGTGTAATAAAATTAAGCCATAATTAATAAGGATCACATGATCAAAAGAAGCAGATCTAAATGTAGACTAAAATGATTCATTAAATATTAAGCAAATCAAACTAAAAAAACAGGAGATAATAAAATCATACCAAAGATAATGACAACAATAATATAATATGCCAAATTGTTTGGACTGAAACTAATGGCATCCTTAGAGGCTAATTTAGATCACAACTGTTTCTATTGATGGGAGATGAGAGCTCACTGGGCAGAACATGTAGCTAAGCATAAGAAAATAAAATTATTAAATCAAGAATGAATACAAATGAGGCTATTTGAAAAAAAATTAAATGATAAATTATACTAAAAAACACTCAGGGTAAATAATTTTAATAATAGAAAAATACAATTGATAAACCATTAGATAATTTTGTCTTAATGGAAATTAAAACCAAATTAGCAAAATAACACTAGATAAGGAGGAATCATAAAAGAGAGGAAATAAAGAAAAATTTAAAAAAATCTACTATTCCTCATTGTGTGCCAGCAAATTAAGAATTATATAAGATGAAAATCTACAAATGAATAAATTATAGAAATTTTCAAAAGAAATAAAAGATGATCAATACAAATCAACCTAAGAAAAAGGATATGAAGAAGTGTGAAATGGACTGTCTTGAAGAAAACCTTAAGGAATACATTTCTTGTTGTTATGTAATTGTTTTCAGTCATATCTGACTCTGAGATACCAAGATACAGGGGTGGTTTTTATTTCCTTCTCCAGCTAATTTTACAGATAAGGAAACCGAGGCAAACAAGATTTAAATGACTTGCTTAGGCTCATACAGCTGAGGCCATTTTTAAACTTAGAAAGATGAATCCTGACTCTAGCCATGACCCCACTACCCACTGCACCACCAAGCTGCGTAGGACCACATGAAGAGTTGCGATTTCTACAAGCCATTTTCAAAAATAGACACTGAAGATGTTGTTGCCAGTTATTGATTTCTATGAGATAAATTCAGTGCTGATTTCCAATCAAAGGAAAGAGAATGGAGTTATGTAGATTAAAAAAAATGTTAAGTACTTCCTATTTACTAGGTTTTCATGGCATTACTTTCTCCTATCTCTTCTACCTGCTGGACCACTTCTCATTCTCCTTCTTTGTATCATGATCCAGGTTGTGTCCAACAAATATGGGTATTTTTCAAGTCTTTGGGCTAGTTGTTTCTTTTTTATGACTTCATCAGCACCCATAGGCTGGCTCTCTCTCTCTCTCTCTCTCTCTCTCTCTC
>NW_027186473.1:16671429-16672234 GCF_028583685.1 Petaurus breviceps papuanus
CTCTCTCTCTCTCTCTCTCTCTCTCTCTCTCTCTCTCTCTCTCTTTCATCCATACTCTCCCTCACGGGATACAGTGTCAGATCACCAACTGCCTCTTGGATATCTTGAAGCAAATGTTCCTAAGAAAACTCAAATGTATCTGATCCATTGCTAGTCTCCTCATTTCTACCTTCACAACATCTCATTCATTCTCTTTACTCCCATAGTCACTGCACTTATTCAGGCTTTCATTATCTTGCACTAGGATTTATTACCATTGCCTTCTAGTTTCTCTCTCTGCCCCAAGTCTCCACCATTCTAGGCCATCTTTTACTCCGCTGGTGTAGTGATTTTCTCAAAGAATTGGTCTGACTCTGTTACATATCTGTTCAGCAAACTCTGGTGAAATTAAATATAAATTTATCTACTTAAATTTCAAGGTCCTTTCCTATCTTGCTCTTTAGTATACTTCCAATCTTCTTATTATTTATTCATGCCCATGTATTCTACCCTCCACATCCAGTCTCTATGATGTTTCACTGACTGTCCTTTATGCCTGAATGTCTTTCCTCCTCACCTCTAACTCCTGACGTCATTGACTCCTTTGGACTCATCGCAAATCTATTGTCTTCCCTCTGAGATACCTTCTATTTAAACTGTATATATCTAGTATGTATATATGTGTGTTTTGTATGCATATCTAATTCTTCTTGGCAATACTCACATACACATGAAAATATGTATAAATATGTGTGTATATGTCTGTGTTCCTTCTCAGTTATCTATCTATCTATCTATCTATCTATCTATCTATCTATCTATCTAT
>NW_027186473.1:16672244-16683357 GCF_028583685.1 Petaurus breviceps papuanus
TATCTATCTATCTATCTATCTATCTATCTATCTATCTATCTATCTATCTATCTATCTATCTAATTTCCATTCTAATATGCCTACCACGAGAATTTCTCCTTGATGTAAGATACCATGTGTTTGCCCTTCTTTTCAACATTAGTGCTTAAGAACAATACTTTCTCATTTACTGGATGGCTATGTTAAGTGTAGGTGATAAAAACATAAGTAAGATAATCCTTGCCCTCAGGGAGCTAATTTTAATATAGGAAGAGACACCATGTAATGGGCAGGGCATAGGTGACTGCATAGTTAGGAGATGGCCTAGAATTCCCCTGGAAGTCTGTTAGCCACATTAGTTGCTAATTCATTTATCAATCCCTATACTCCAGGGACAGAGTCCCAAGTTTAAGTGTGCATTTGTATGTCTATGTATGTGCATGTTACAAAGTCCCAGGTTCACTTAAGTGTGTGTGTGTGTGTGTGTGTGTGTGTGTGTGTTTGGGAAGGGAGGAAGGGGTTAGTGATGGTCATGTTGGTATCCGAAGAGAAGGAATCATGTAATGATTGTTAGATTAGGCAGAGAAAAAGCTTCAGAACAATACAATAATTCTATCTGATGTAATACAGAACTTTTAAGTTTGTCACATGCTTTCAAAACATTACCAAACTATAGCTTCCGAAATCCCCAGTTATGTAAATACTAAAAAGATATGATTATTAGCTCTGTTCTTTACAAGAAATTTTAGAATTAGCAATATTAAGTGATATGCCTGTGGTCACTTAGCTAGAAAGTGATAGAAATTAATTTTAAATCCAAACATTCCTGACACAAAGTTGAATTCTCTATTTTATAAGCTACACTATCACTCAATGCAAAAATATTAGATAAAATATTGGCAGCCACATTATATCAATGGATCCAAAACACTTTAACATGAGAAAAATTTATATCATATGTGTAATAATGGTCCAAACTTAAGAAGATATTTAGCACAGGGGCAATTAGGTATTTCAATGGATAGAGAACTGGAGTCAGAAGAAGTTCAAGACTCACCCTCAGACACTTAGTAGCTCTGGGACTGAGCAAGGCCTTTAACTTCTGTCTGACTCAGTTTTGTCTTCTATAAAGTGGAATTAATTATAGTGTCTACCTCCAAGAATTGTTGCGAAGATAAAATTAGACAATATTTGTAAAAAGATTTTCAAACTATAAAGTACTATACAAATGCTACCTATTATTTTTACTGAAAATAATTAATTGGTATGAATATATCAATAGATACTGAACTAAATTTTCAGGAAAATGAAACAAATTAGTTATGTTTAATAAAACTAAAAATATGCATTCCTCTTTTAACATCAATTTATTATTCAAAATAGCTCAACAAATGTTACCTATAACAATAAGAAAAGAAAATGAATGAAATAAACATTAATAAATAAAAATCTCTCTTTGCAGATGCTTATAATTGTTCGCTCATAAAACCCAAGACAATAAGCAATAACAAAATTAATCAAGTAAGCATATAGGTCAAGTAGAGTAGCAGGATATATAAAGAAGCACAAAACTATGAAAATTTCTATTATTAATAAAAACAAGAAGACTAGAGACAAGGAGAAATGTAATTTAAAAGAGTAAAATGAATTACATATCTTGGAATTGACCTACCAATATCCGTATACACACAGGACTCACATAATTACATTTCCAAAGTAACTTTCACAGAAATATGATCAGAATGCTTAGAGATGTTTTCAATATTTTCAGAAAAAAATATTTCAATGAATGAAGATATACTCAGTGTTTGTGGCTTGGTTGAGTAAATACAATCAAGATGACAACATGACTAAAAATAATCCACATACATAACATTATCTTAATCAAAATCCTAATTTAAAATTTAGTCATTTTTTAAAGAAATGCTCAGACATTATGCCATAATGATTCCAAATTTTAAAAGTCTATATATGTAGAATTATCTGTTCCTAAATAGAATTGTTCAAAATTATGACAAAATTCATATGGAAGAAGAAAAGGTCAGCAAGATCTTGAGAATTAAAATAACAGAAAATAAAATCAGTAAGGATGGAAGAATGACAATGCTTGGTCTCAAACTGTATTACAAAGTGACAGTTATCAAAAATATGTGTTACTAGGTAAAAAATATATCTACAAAGTAGATCAGTGGGCTAGATTGGATAAGCAAGGTATAAAACCAAGTTCAGCATGCTAATATTTTGGTAAATCCAAGAGCACATATTACTTGGAAAATAATTTCTTTCTTTCTATATCTCTATCCAAATTTTGAGGAAACTAGATATTTTGGTGGAAAACAGTATTACAAGCTCTAACCATATAAACTACAATGAACTCCAAATAGATTAAAAGAATAAATATAACAAGTCATGCCATAAACTATAACTTTCAAAATATCCCAAAGGGGAAAATTCTTAATCCTAAATGAATGACTCAACCTCCACCCTTGTGAAGTTTATAAGGGCCTTGAGGAACACACATACCTAAGTGTAATAACCTATAACTTATAAGTTGATTAGAGAACTCTAAAACAAATTTCCATTTGAGGTCAAAGAAATAAAATAACAAGTGAATTGCTATCATTACATGAGATTTGTGTTGTTCCTAACACTTAGCACAGTGTTCTTCATGTAATGAATCTTCTCAAACACATTTTTATTTCAAGAGATAGCTAAGTGACTCAATGGATTAAGTGCTAGGCCTTGAATCCAGAAGACCTGACTTCAAATCTGGTCTTAAACACTTACTTGCTGTTTGACCTCAGGCAAGTCACTTAAATCCAGTTTGCCTCCATTTTGGCTATTGTAAAATGAAGATAAAAATAACATATACTTCTCAGAATTGTGAGAGTCAAAAGTGATCATATTCATGAAGTACTTTACTTACTGTGCTAGGGGGTGGTTAGGTGGCTCAATGAATAGAGCACTGGTCCCAGAGTCAGGAGGACCTAAGTTCAAGTATGGCCTAAGACACTTAACACTTACTAGCTGTATGACCTTGGGAAAGTCACTTAAACCCAATTGCCCTGCCTTTCCTGCTCTTCCCCTGCCCCCCATCAAAAAACAACAACGACAACAAAAAAGACAAGTAAAGTACTTAGTGTGGCATATGGCACATAGTAGGTGCCATATAAAGGATAAATATTATTATTACCATCATTATTCAATAAGACTAAGTTCCCATAGCAAACACAACCCCACCCCATCCCCAAGGATATTAAATAATGTGCAAAATTATAGCATAATTATAATGATGACCAGACTAGGTTTGTGGCAACCTGAATTTTGAATAGACTAGTGCATATGTTCCTGTAGGAATGACCGCTAATTCTCGATCCTTGAAATGTTCTACACTTTAGTTCAATGTCAATAGCACTGGACTTGAAGTCAGGGAGATTCTAACTCCAACACTACCTGTGTGAAGTGTGGCAAGTAACTTAAGTACCAGGGTCTTCATTTACCTCATCAGGAAAATGGTACTGGAAAAGGGCTCTGAATTCAATGACTTCCTCTGTCATTTTAATTTACCAATATACAGTTGCTAGTGCACAGAAAGTACTTTTTAATGTTTTCTAAGAGACTGACTCTGATCTTCTGATTCCACAGATATTTCTTTCTTGACACATTTGAATCCGCATTAACAACTTCTAGAGCTTGGCTTTCTCCCCTTCTTTTCTACTGGCCTGATTTGTTATTGTTGTTAATGATGTCTGAATTAGCTAACTTTGTTAGATGATCACATTCTCTTATCCATGCATATGGTTTATCACCTAGAAAACTAATTGCATATCTGACCAGATACTGAAAAATAAGTATTTTCATCTTCATAAACTTTACAGGTTTAAAAGTTAATCTTTTAAACATGTGCTCACACAATACTTACGTGGTATAGTAATATCATGTAAGCAGGAGATAAAAATAGAGATAAAATTGACAAAAATCTCCCCATATTTTAAAGGAAAAAATTAAGGATGCATTGAGAAGTAAGGGCAAATAACCTAATATAAGCATATTACTTTTCTCAAAATTCTCTTTCTAGAAACCTAGTGGTGAATGGAAAGACTGCTGAGCCAGGAGTCAGGAAGACCTGAATTCAAATCCAGACTTAGATGGCTGTATGAACCTTGACAAATCACTTTGCCTCTCTTTATCTCAATTTCCTTAACTGTAAAATGAGAAAAATAAGAACACCAACCTCACAGGGTCATTGTGGAAATCAAATGAGATATTCATAAAGTACTTAGTGCAGTGACTGGTATGTAGTAGATGCTATAGAAATGATAATTTCCTCCTCTCATCTTCCAGAAAAAGAAATTTGGTTTTCTTTGCCTTTTGGAGGGCAATTGGCATTAAGTGACTTGCCCAAAGTTGCATGGCTAATAAGTGTGTCAAGTGTCTGAGGTCAGATTTGAACTCAAGTCCTCCTGACTTCAGGGCTGGTGCTCTATTCACTGTGCCACCTAGCCACTCCCAAATATTTTCATTCCTGTTGAAATCTTTGGGACTATTTCTTCCATAATTCTTCATGGGAGGTGCTCTTTGATCTTGCTTTCAAATGAAAAACAAATAAGCAATGAGACTCTTTTTTTCATACATAGTAACATATTTTCTTGTCTTTCATTTGTCTCTTGTGTCCACATCTGGGTTTTTCTTGGTGAAGATAATGGGAGTGTTTGCCATTTCCTTCTCTGGCTCATTGTACAGATGAGGAGACCAAGGCACACAGGGTTAAGTTACTTGCCCAGGATCATACAGCTGCTAAATGTCTGAGACTGGATTTGAACTCAGGTCTTTCTGACTCTAGGCCTTGTGCTCTGTCTACTGTGCCATCTACCAAGATCTAATTGCCACTTTCTATTTATCTGAAGATCATACCATCATTTACAGGAATATTTTCCTGAAACAACTTATTTTCCATAATAATTATATGTTTTCTAACTTCATGGGCAAATTTATATCCATCAATTCATGTTGATGCAGAAGAGATGTTAGTGGTTCATGTAAGAGATGGAGAGGAGCAGGGCTGAAGAAACAAAGTTTCTTTTTTTTTTTTAAATCCCCTGTGGTACAAACTGTTGTTTCCAGAACAAGTGTAAAAAGAATAAAGATGCTGAAGCATTTTTTTCCTTTAAGGTTAGCATGCAATTTAAAAAAAAGTTATGGTTTATACTCAATGAAAGAAAATCAATGTTTTCTTTAAAATAGGCCAGTCACCAAACTCTTTTATTTGATGGCTCACCTCAATAGTTAAAAAAAAATTGTACACACACGTAGACATATACATATTTACAAATTATATGCATATCCATAGTTCTTAATTTGATACATGGTTTAGAAGCTGTCTTAGTTGGGGGAAAAAATTGAAAGTTACTTTATAACAGCATTTAGATCCAAATGAAAACCTGCATGCTTCCATACACTAACTAAATCATGATACTCATAAATATGAACATTCCCATACACAAAAAGACATTTGCACTAAAACTGTGATTTTCTCATACACAACTTGTTTGGTTTTTTACTTGTGGAATTTCCTAGCATCTATTACATCTAACATGGTAGAAACCAACACTGATCTGCTTCTCCGAACCTCCACTTGCACCTTTTTGTATATTTTTTAATGTTTCATGATATTCTTTTCTTCTTTTAGTGGGGGAGGAAGGTGATGATGTGAGAGTTGGGGGGGGTGGAATGTCACTATGACTATCTCCTTACTCCCAAGTAACCCCTAATCTTTCTCCTCCCTTCCCTTCCTCCACACACACACACACACACACACACACACACACAAAATGATTTTTGATGGTTGAGAATTGTTCATCACAATCTATATATCTTAAAGGAAAATGTCTGATATTATTATAGTCTCCACAGAGTAAGAATAGATCATTGTGAATATATGACAATGTTACTCCTCTGAAATGCTGAGTTACTTTGTATTGATTTCTAGGACTCTCTGTTGTATTTTCATAGATCATTGAAGCAGAACTGGAAAAGATCTCATAAGCCATCTGGTCCCTAACCCACATTTAATTGAGTCCTGGGAAAGATAAATGACTCGGCTTACGTCATACAGGTAGCAAGCATCATAGGCAGGATCTTACTCCAGAGCTTACTCCAGTGTTCTGTCCACTGCTCTAATCACTATCCTCTCTCACCCACACAGAACATCTACTTCTCTTAAGTACTCCAAATATGAGCATAGAGGCACCCATCTGATATGCACAGTGATTACCGTTCACCCAACATAGCCCATGTTGTAGGACGGAAGAAATAAGTTTCAACAGGGATTTGCTTGAGGCTTTTGCAGTAACTGTTGGCAGCCAAATTACCTAAGTAGTAACAGAACAGAAACTCATCAAGTATAAGAATGATTTTGTCTTCTCACAATGCAATAACCTCTTTTCTGCTTTGGTACACATTCCTAAACTTAGGCTTTAGCAGTGATAGAAGAACTGTTTCTGGTGATAACATTGGTCACTTAATTATATTAAATTAATAAATTAATTAAATTAAAAGTCTGCTTTAATTGAAACTTGAAAACATAACTAACTAGCCGAAGTAAGTAGGCTTTGAGTTGATTATAGTCATTGGGTATTATGATCATTCATCATCATGGTGCTTCACAATGAATTTTTAGACTATGAGATGTTCAGACTGTTCCATTAGATACCCACTAAAATAAAATAAAATAAGGAGTGTTCTGATGTTGATTGATGCCACTGCTTTAAGGAATATGGAATAGGTCTAGAATACACGTGCTACTAATATGAAATATTCGTATCAATTTCCAATCTACTTTTTTTTAAAATAAGATTTTTCATTCTAATTTACATCAGCATACCCTTCATTTCTAAATAGAACCTTGACTCTCCTCTATATAATGAGCCAACTAATGTTAAAAAAAGAAAGAGAAGAAAAAAAATGAAACATTTATGGTTGACCTAACTAGCCTTTCAACTAAGTCTACTGGTAAATATATGGTGTTTACACAACTCTGAAGTAAAGAAGGAAGGTATATTTTCTAATCTTTACTTCTGGGTCAAGGTCAGACAAAAGAATTTTATCTATTATTAAAAGTAAATTTTGTAAACAAGAAAAAAATTATCCTTTGTATTTTTAGTATATTCTGTTATATTTTGTTTGAAGACAATGATACCTAGTGCAGAGATAGGCACATAATCTGCATGTAAAATACTTCTTTAGTAGCTTATTCCCTAATTTTTATGTTATAATATTGAAATATTAACATGAAGAAATTCATTCAAATCTCTACTCTCTTATGGTCTTAAAAATTCTGGGTGCCTCTTAGGAACCTAAGTATAGGATTATTTCCTATTTTGTTTTGCTCTGTCACTTTTAAACCAGAGAAGCAGAGGTCACAGACTGTCTGTCTTGCAAAAAGGTTATTGTCAAGATTATCATTAGCCACCAATTATCAAACTAGAGATAGTAATATTTCATAAGCTGGGCATCCTACTGATCACATAAAGATCTGCCAGATGCCTTTTGCTGAGGCTACCAAAAGAACAAGGAAATAGCATACCCTTCACTCAAACACACACACACACACACATGCATTCATGCACACACGTTCACACCTTTATTAAGAGTATATGTTTGAATTGCCCACCTACAAAGATTTTTCTTTGATCACAAAGTGCTGGGTCATTCAAAAAGTCACTTATTACTAAGCCAGAGAGAATAGCATGTCTTGTGAAATGACTATCAATAGACAAAATAGCCTTCTTCTTCCCTTTCCCCACCCCATGCCCTAATCCTTCATGCCCTTTCAGTGTTCAACAAAAGCATTGCTCAATTGTATCTTATCTGACAGCAAAGGTACATAAAATGCCCATTTTGTTTAAATGAATGGCAGTAACCTTTATGTTATACAAACTCCTCCACCACCATGGGAAACAGCATGGTCCTTTCTTGCATCCCTTCTCTTTAAACTCTCAATTTGTTACAGTTTGACATCAATCACAATCACTTTTAATCTTCTGACCATTCAGCCTCTCATGTACTTATGGTACTCAAGTACTCAATCTGAATGATTCCCATCTGCTCACATTTCAATACGATGTATCAGTCTTTCTTCCTGTCTATCTCTGTTTTTCTGTCTAATGAGGCACCCTTAGAGTAATGTAACCTCTTCTTGAGTGCCATAAAGAATTTTTAAAAAAATCATCTAATCCATGAAACCTCATTCTACAGAAAAGGAAACAGAGTCCTGAAGAGGTGAAATAATTTTCTCATGATGAATGACTTAAGCCAAAATCCTCAGCTTTTTCTGCTACACCATACTGCCTCAATTGTAATAATAGCAGCAACATTTGATTATTTTGTATCTGATAATATAAGAATTTAATAATTGGAAGGGACCTCACTGGCCATCTAGTACAAAGTGTATGTTAAAGTTTGCAAAATGCTTTATATATGTTAGGGAAGGGGAACAGAATCAACACACACACACACACACACACACACATACACATAGAGAGATAGCACCAACAATGTGCCAGATTCTTTGCTAAGTACTCACAAAATGTTATCCCATTTTATTCTCATTGAAACCAGTAAGGGGTCGTTTAAATGTTACAGTTAGAGAAACTGAGAAAAAGAAAGATTAAGTAACTTGCCAACTAGTGAGTATCTGAGGTCAAATTTGATTTCAGCACTTCCTGCCTCACATTATTTCATTGTAATTTTAAAATAACTATGTGTAGGATATACTAAAGCTATTATCATCCCCATTTTACAATTAAGGAAAATGTGGAATAGAAAGGTAAAGAGACTTGTCTATGGTCACTTAGATAGTAAGAACTCAGGTCTTCCTGACCTAAATCTAACACACTCAATTATTACTAATTCAATTTTTGATTTTATTTCTAAAATTGCTAAGTACCTATCTAGTTTTGGTTTTCTCAATGGCTTCAAATGACTGTGGACATTTTCAGTAATCTATAATTTTTGGGTAAAAATAATACCAGAGGTCTATCTTTATCATTACTAGTATTAATATAATTATAAAGGAAATAAAATAAAATTCTCAAAATGTTTTAAAAGCCAACTTCATACACTCCAGACTAAGGATCCTGGACAAGGCCTTTCAAGAGGCAAAGAAGGGTAAGAGGTGGATTTATATCCTAATGTTATTAATTAATTAATTAATTATTGAGATTAATAATGGCTAACATTTATATAGGGATTTAAAGATTCCAAAGTGATTTATGTATGTTATCTCTTTGGATTCTTACAACAATGTTATGAAGTAAGTACTATAATTGCTCCCATTTTAAAGATAATGAAACTGAGGTTAAGAGAAGTTAAGTGGCTTGCTCAGGGTCCTACAACTAGTACTTGCCTGAGGCAGAACTCAAACTCATGCTTTCCTTTATTGCACCTGGCAATTACGACATATTGCCAGTTCCCTGCTCTGAATTTAGGCACTAATAAATAGTTCACATTCACTTATACTTTTACTCTCTCAAAAGAACTTTCCTCACAATAACTGTTGGACAGGGAGTACAAATATTTTCCCCATTTTAAAGGTTCATAGACTGTCTCAGAAAGACTCTACACTATGTCCAAGGTCAGATAGCTGTATATGATTATTATTCAAATCTAGATATTCTTCCTCCAAGTCCAGTGTTTTCTTCACTGTACCATAATGCCAAAGCTGGCTAGCTAACTGACTAATGGATTATGTAGGGGGAGATATTTCTAGATCTTGGCCATTCACAAAATGCCAGACAATCCAGTCAATTCACTTTAAAAAAATCAAACTAACCATTTAATCAAATTGGCTGCCTAATTGTGCCACAGCAGTCAAACTGATAGCTCCAACTAATCCAATCCAATCCAATTAGATTGTACTATAAGCCTATTTAGTGAAAAGCCCAAAATGGGAAGGTGGAGTCAGAACATATTCATTCACAGTCCTTGTCCTCTAAGAGCGTACATTTTACTCATATAATAATGATCTCATAGTCAGAATCTAATAAGATATAATCAAAAGGAGGGGGGAAAAGAAGCATAGTATTTATAACAACCAAATATTTTACCAGTTAAAAAAGGTTTTAAATTTTGTATGTTTTATGTATTAAGTATAATGATGCTCTCCATTATAAAAGATAGATATTTATAAAATAGGCAATGCTTTTTTAAGTACTAGAGAATATATTGAATTCTCCTCAAAGGCCTTAAATAAAATGCATGTTTTAATGACAGTAGAAATACATATGGTGATAGGCTTTTTTCTTTTTTTTAAGAGTAAATATGCAACCCACAGGGAATATTGCTGATGTATCACTCCATAGTTAGTCCCTAATTCCCTTCTAAATCTACTTCCCTGTATTTTTAGAAAGGTGAAAAATAATTTCTTAGGCTCATCAGTATTTGATTGCAGTGATGATCTGTTGACTTTTGCTTTTGATCTAAATTTCCTTTTATACTCAGATGTAATGAATTTGGACTCAAAAGAATAAAGGACCTAAACAGCAAACATACTCTAATATTCAGGTGCTATTGCTTTGAAGAATGAATCAGCCCTCAGGAAAGGCAGAGGGAAAGGGACCTTGCCTGCTTCCAATTTCAGCATGTACTTGTTCTCCACTTTAATTAATGCTTTACTAGACTGATCTCGTGTCACATTGTTATGACCATAAAAAAGTAGTTGTGTCATAAAGGAAACAATAGTTTTCTAATCTATGAGGGGAAAATCCTCTTCAGAGATATTTATTTATTTATTTTCTTAAGAAGTTATATTCTAGAAAAACCTGAAATTTTTGGGTCTTTGACTTTTCCCAGTTGGATGTTTTCCAAAAGCTATGAAAAGCAATAAAGATATTTAGTTATATCAAGTGGTAGAAACACCACTGGAACTGACACGATGTAAAGAGTTGTTGTTGAAAAGCATAGTAAAAGACATACACATACATGCATTTACAAATTTTTTTGTATATACATATGTATGTATATATACATATACATATATATATATATGTGTGTGTGTGTGTGCATGTGTCTGTGTCTTTTTATCCTTTCTCATCTCTGCCTCTTGGAAGATCTACTTAAGGGTTTTCTTCTGAGG
>NW_027186473.1:16683457-16690957 GCF_028583685.1 Petaurus breviceps papuanus
AGAGAGAGAGAGAGAGAGAGAGAGAGAGAGAGAGAGAGAGAGAGAAACTGAAGACAGGGCAGAGAGACTTCACCAGACAACCAAAGGATTACATGATCCTGAAATAGTTTACACAAAGAAGGCCTCTGTGTTGCAGTTTTAACTTCTCCAATGCATTTTGAATCCACCATCATAATCCTCTCCTTCCCCCACCAATAAAAAAAAAACCCTCAGTACTCTCAGCTGCCTCTGACACTCTCGATGGCTAAAGGAACACAAAACTCCTCCCACAGTCTCCCTTTATAAAGGGTTCAGAATCCCCACAAAATCTTTCATTTCCCACCAGCTATTCTGTTTAGTTTTGACTACACCATCATCATGCCACCTTGTATTGCCAGGGCATCTACCCCCCCACCTTTAGCTTCCTTTTGTAAATCATCTTGTACCATTAGACTTTAATCTCCTTGAAGGCATGGACTATCTTCTCTTTTTTATTCCCCCACTTAGTTTATCACAGTTCCTGAAACTTATTAGAAGCTTAATAAGTGTTTATTTTATTGCATTGTAATAACCTCTAACATAGATGAAATATATGATACAATAACAACTTAGCTTTTTTTTTTAAGCAATTGGGGTTAAGTAACTTGCTCAAAGTTACATGGCCAGTTTCTTTTGTGTGTGTGTGGGTGTGAAGTATCTGAGGCCAGAAACGATCCCAGGTCTCCCAACTCTGGGGCCGGCGCTTTTACTCACTGTGCCACCTAGCTGCCCCAACAACTTAGCTTCTTATGGCACTTCCATGTTTTCAAGCAGTTTTTCATGAATTTATCTAATTTAATTTGACCTCAACACCACTCCTCAGCTAAAGATCAACTTCCTATGGGCATCTATAATGGGAATCTGAAGATCTTCCCTGTCCCTTGACCCCTTGATAGGCTTAAGTGAATCTGAGAACCTTCCCTGATTTGAAAACATACTCTGCCCCCTACTAGGCTGAATGTGGTCACAAGGAGCCTGTGGCTGGTGCTGACATTTTCCCCTGAACTAGGTAAATTTTCAGGAATGCCCACACCTTGTTATTTTCTGGGTGAAGAGGGTTGTGACATTCTCTGACCCAGAAGAAGGCTATATATACCTCCTGTGTGAGGTTTTGTTTTGGGACTCACTTATGGGAAGAGTTGTGTGATTTGGCCAGATGAGATTCTGGGCAGCCCTTGAGCCCCCCAGCTTTGAAAACCCAGATGTTGGTGCTTCCCTCTCTGGTAACTAACTAGGTATGAATGTGATGGTCAGACAGCTGGAAGCCCTATCTGCTGAACTATGTTATTTTCGGTTGTAACTTATTTGTATTCTCTGAAATTCAGGGTGCTGACTTTTTCCCCTGAACTAGGTAAATTATATATGTTTGATTGATTAAAGTAAGATTGTTAACCCATTTTGAGTTGCTTTCCTTTAGAAAAGCAAATCTAAGAAATTGTGCTAGCAACCATCTTGGGTATGCCAGGGTGCTTGCTGCTACAGAATCTTTACTGATCCTGTTATCATCTTTCTCTCAAAAAAGAGAGATTATCTTACACTTATTTGCATATATTTTATATTTTCCTATATGTACATTTGGGGCAGCTAGGCAGCACAGTGGATATAATGTTGACCCAGGAGTCAGGAAGACGTTAGAACAAATCTGATCTCAGATTTGTTCTCTGTTACTCTGGGCAAGTCACTTAACCCTGTTTCCTCATCTATAAAATGAGTTGGAAAAGGAAATTCCAAACCACTGCATTATCTTGGTTGAAAAAAAACATCAGGAATAGTTAGGTGGCAAAATGTATAGAGCACTGGCCCTGGATTCAGGAGAATCTGAGTTTAAATTCAGCCTCAGACACTTGACAACTGCTAGCTGTGTGATCCTGGGCAAGTCAATTAACCCTGATAGCCTCACCAAAAACATAACAGAAAGAATTAAAAAAAAAAAAAGAAAAAGAAATGCAAATCAGAAATGGCATCATGAGGAGTCAGACTTGACTAATCAACTAAAGAATGAAACATATGCTTTCATATTATTGCCCCCAGATATGTACCTAGTCCTTGAGAGAAAGGAAGGGCTGCTATGCTTTTGTTTTTGCCTTTGTATCTTCAGAACTGAGAACAGTACAAATTGGTAATAAATAGGTACTTATAAAGGGCTTATTGTCTGTATGCTTGTTGGATCAATCAGCCTAAATCCAGAGAGGTTCATCATTCAGGTGGACTTTAAGGTGATGAATTGTTTCAGTCATAAACTCTTAAACACTGACAAACTGCAAAGAGGTGTTCTCACTTTTGTCCTTTGAGATAAGTACCCATACTTAAAAAGTCACTGCTACTTGTGAAGTATTGAAGGATACAGAAAAAGATAATCAAGGGGCAATATGATAACATAGATGAAAACCTGGCCTTGGAGCTAAGAGATTGGGCTTCATGTCCTACCTCTGAAACTGGCTGTTTGACTCTGAGCAAGTCACTTAAGCTTTCAGTGATCTAGGAAATTCTCTAAGAAAATCAGTTTCAGAGAAGATATGAACTTACATTTTATTTCTTTACTTGCTTGTTTTTTTAGAATCAAGCCTGCTTAAATAACTTGCCCAGTGTCATATAACTAATCTGATGCTGAGATTTTAACTCAAATCCTCTTTTATCAAGGGCTGGTGCTTTATCTACCATGTCACTTAGGTGCCCCTTGAAGTTATATTGTTAAAGAGATCTTTATCATCTGATAAACCAATGAAATCACAGGTCTGGTCTGTATCTCTATCTGAGTAGATATAGTTATGTTGGTGCATAAAGAAAGTTGATTGAATGACTAGATAAATATACATTTTATATTATATATTCATTCAACTCTCCTTATGTGTATGTGTGTGTGTGTTGTATGTGATACACCACACAAAATGCATAAGGCAAATGTATTATATAACCATATTGATGTACCAATCTATCTATGTTAAAGACATCCATATGTATATAAACTTTAATATGCAGTCTATATTTTCATTTAAAATTCATTTGTCTGATAATTAGGAGATACTTTAGAAATTAACTGGAGTTGAAGATTTGTGCAGTTGATGGAAATTCCTTAACAGGTCAGGTGAAAAAATTGTCAGTGTTATGAGATCATTGATTAAAATGCTTCTTTGGATAGGCAGCAAATAAATGACAGTCTAAGTTGCCTTTTGGCTCAGCCACTGGAGGTTAGATGGTTCACCTTTGTAGCTGCCATAGATCATTGATTATGAGGGATCAAACTCATTGCTAGCTCACTCATATCAGAGCTGGGGAATTAATCAAGCTCTGCAAACGAAAAAAGATTGTCAGAAGACCAAAGACTTTTCTTGGTCTATTACAGACAGACTTTCTTTAACCAACTTAAATTGATGAGTCTGGGGGAAAGGATTGGTTGCTGATAAATATATCCAGAATAGCTTTACAGAAGTCTGAGTAAGCATCAAATTCTCTGTGCAAAAAGCTAAAAGTTTTCAACTTCTATATTTTGACCCATGACTGTTTTGACTCATTACAGAATATCCATTTCCATAGTCAGGCAATGAGCATAGCCACTTAGATAGTTTCTGAGTCTCATAACTATATGCTTAATGTTTAAACATATTTGGCAATTTGAATCTATAGGGTATTCCATGATATCCACTCCCCCCAAAAAATATCAACATTCCATCACTTCCCTTTGGAGTAAGATATTTTCCCTTTCCTTATGATAAAGATAAATCAATCCTTGTTAAATAACAAGAAAGGTTATTGTATGAATATTTTTACAATATATTTAGTATCACATAATGGATAGAATGGAAGTGTTGGAATTACAAAAATGAACTCAAATCCTGCTTCTGACAATTTCTAGCTGTGTAACATGAGAAAAGACAATAATTGTTCTCTTTGTATCAGGCCATTTCCTGCCTACTTCTTATCTAGCCTTTCTATGAAGTCACCTGTAGATGGTTTGTAATTTATCAACCAAGCTAATGAAATGATCACACAAAGGATTTTTTATCCTCAAGAAAATGTTTTTCCTTCATCAGTGTCTTTATTATTCAAGTAGATTCAACACTATCCTTCAAATTCTAATTGTTATAAACTGTGTCTATTAATTCCTTAATAGACTTCATCAGCCTATACAGAAGCAAAATGATTTTGGTTGCATTAACTTTTCAATCGAGTGTGATCTCACTGATTCCACAACAGTTTTTGAATATTGGCTAAATATGTGGGGAGAGGGTAATTCTATATAAGCACTTTAGAAGGCTAAAAATGTGATATTGATACAAGTTTGAATTATAATTGTAATAGACGTTTATTCCAAAGCACTTCCAAACATTGATGATTCTTTTCTCTTAGCATAGTTAGAGTATCCTTTACCTTAGACATTTCCAGACTGGCAGAGTATGTATCACCCCATGTGATGGAATGGAAATCTTCATAGACTGAATTATGTATTCCCCTAACTTCTTGAATAGGAGGTTGGAATTCGTTCTCTAGTAAACTTGATTCTGCACTGAGTTCTGTGCACTTCCTGATGCTTATGTAGTCATAGAAACAAACAAAAAATATCACATGCTGAATTTTGTATGATAAACATATTTTAATATTCTCTTGATGACTGTTTAGGAAAGAATTGATTGCAACTACTTGAATATTCTTTATTTTAAAATTTCAGAGTTTATTAGTTTCTATAGGATTATACTTGATCCTACATTAAAGGTTCTAATAATCTTATAAATTTCCAAGTCTTGTGTTGGTTTTTAAAAATAGTTTTCTGTCTTTTCCCTGATTCTTTGTCAGCTATCAGCACTTGTTTAATTGTTTAACAGAATGCCTGCCTCTAATAGCTTCCTTATTCTAATTAGTCATTTCATATATGCTATGGACTGGGAAATAAGATAACCAAAATTACTAAAAATATTCATCTAAAATAAGAATTAATTGAGTGAAGAGACCTTGTTAATTAGACAATTTTTGTTTCTGTTATTGATGAAGGATGTGCTGATGAGATAGATTCCAGATTAGTGACATGCTACTTTACTAGTTTTTGAACCCTTCTTTGACATTATTTTGTTTCTTCCATCTGCTGTACCCTCAGAGAGAATATGTAATGGCTGTAAGGAATTCTAGTGATGAAGAAAAATAGAAAATAAGGAGAATCAGGGTGGAATATAGAATGATCATAGAACATTAAAGAGTTTAAAAGGTATTATGTTTCGTGCTGGGAGGAGGTGGCTGTAATGATAGAGTATATCTTATTCTTTAGGGATATATTCAATTTCTTCCTAGTCTCTAACCACCTCTAGTGCATGACTTCCCCCTCTTTGTACACTGAAGTAAAAAGGATTGAAACATCATACACCTTCATTGCTTTAAAGGCTTTTATTCCTTGCCTTCTAGTGAGCACTGATGGAAACTATCAAAAGCTCTAGGGAAATTATCCCAGGTGGTGGTTCTGACTAAGATAGGGAACACAGATCCTCAATAGCACATTGATTCTGATTGCATGTCTGGCATTAGGTGATCCCATCCAGGACTTTTGAAAGAGAGTATTGACTTACTGCCCCAGTGTCTCAAGCCAACAACCTGTAAATCATATGACAGAGTATAGAGAAGTTTATTCCTTTGGCCAGGGAGAAAATGAGAGAATTCAAATTCCCTTTAAGAAGATTGAAACTCAGAATATTGATTTTGGAAGAGATGAAATTAATCAAGATTTCTTTCCTCCATGACTTAAATCTATGATATTTGCTCTCATTGAAAATTTTCCTTGGGTTGAACTCCAAATCCTGTATCAACTAATCTTCAATTATTTCCCACCCACTCAGTATCTCTGCCAACAATAGTTAAATATGAATTTTATTATAGAAAATTTATTTTATATTACTTTATACAAAGGGAAATCTCAGTTTTCACTCAGTGACATTTGGGGGAGATTGTAATGGGATCTAAACCACAGATTTATTTAATTTAATCCTAATAAGGACCAAATTTATTTGTTTCTGGGTAAACTTCTTACACCAACAGGAAAGAGAAATGACTATCTTCCCTTTTACTCATATGATACATTATACTATCTTTTAGTCATTGTGAGTTTAGTGCAGTTGAATGATATTTACTGTATGTTTGACCCAAACTCCTCTACCTTGAACACAGTATATTGAATTCAATTTAGCATTCTCTAGAATAGTGTTACTACCCTCCATGCAATTTACCTAAACAAACTCTTAAAGTATCTGTGCCTTTTTTTATTCTCACGATACAAACAATAATAATAATAATGGCAATAATATTTATTAAGAGATATGTTTATGTTTAGAGAATTCTAAAAAGAGACATGAAGACCAGTATAACAACCTAAGCAATACTCCTCCTTCCAACACATGAGCACACACACACAGGCATGCACGCACTCACATGCACATACACATATGCATACAATTCACACAAAACCCATGGGGGAAAATGAGGAAATGAACTGTAGATTGTAATAGATTAGATGTATCTTATTCTCATTTTCAGGATGGTAAAATGAAACCAACCCTTAAGTGAGTTCTGCTTCAACCTCTGCCTACTGGTAACTCCCTTAAAAACATGTATATATGTATGTGTGTATATAGTACATGTATGTACTGTGTATTATATACATGTGCATTATTATATTATTGTATTGTATGTGTGTTATATATTATACATATAACATATATGTATAGGTACATGTATGATTTATTACATGTTCTTCTAGAATAAAAATATTACCTTCCAATGATATTTAGTATCTCAGAATCTCTTTTTCCTCCAGTCCTCTTTCTGTCTCTCTCCCTATTTACTCTGAGCTCTGAATTTTTAAGGGAAGGTATGAAAACTTAAGAATTTCTCTAAGTGTGCTACATGTCTTGAGGCATCACAATGAGGACACATACAAACACACACACACATACACACATGTATGTGTGTATATATGCATACATATATTTATACTCATATCTATACTAGATGTATATGTATACATACATGTATACCCATGCATATCACATACACATATACATACATACATACATATATGCTGGTAATTTTAATGATAATGATGACATTGTTAATGACAATAATAATAAAGTGATTACATCTCACTTTAAACTTTGCAATATATATATATCATGCACAAACTCATTTGATTCTCAAAATTTCTTGAGATGTCTTGAGATAATTTGAGTTTGAATATCCACGTTTTATTGATGATGAAACTATGAAATAGAGAATTTAAATGACTTTTCAATATCGCAAAACTAGTGTCAGATGGAGGATTTTAATCTAAGTATTCCTGATTCTAAGAGAAAAACATCAAGTGCCCTTGCTGATAGAAAAACATACTGTTGTAGGAGGCATAAATTTGCAAATATTCCAAAGGAGGAATTTTTTTTTTAAATGGATTCTTGCATCCCAACCTTCTCTGAGGAAGTGGTAATCTGAAGCCAACATCTGGGTAGCATG
>NW_027186473.1:16693213-16758625 GCF_028583685.1 Petaurus breviceps papuanus
GAAGGAAGGAAGGAAGGAAGGAAGGAAGGAAGGAAGGAAGGAAGGAAAAAAGAAACTTCTAGATATTGTAAACCCAATTAATCACATAATTTTTCAATACCATGAAAATGATTAAGTCCAAAGGTTTAGAAACTGGGTTTGAAGCCTTTAAAGAATATCGTGGGTATAATTTGGCAGACTATATCTTGCACTTGTGATGGAATTCAAAGTTACTTAATATTATGTACTTAATAACAAAATCATAGAATACTAAAGTTAGAAGGGAATTGAGGTGGGGGCAGGAATCACACCAACCCACACTTCATATATTAACCCCTTTTATTCCATCTTGATCAAAGAATTGACCTTTATGTGAAAACATCAAATTTTGAAGAATTTATTTCATCTATAAGCAACATGTACCATTTAGTACATATTTAATATTTAAGCAGTGCTAATTCATGTGTAACTGAAATTTCCAGTTTAACTTTTGTTTCATTTTTTTTAAACAATTGGGGTTAAGTAACTTGCTCAAGGTTACATGGCCAGTTATTTCTGGGTGTGGTGCTGAGTATCTGAGCCCGGATTCGATCCCAGGTCGTCCCGACTCTGGGGCCAGTGCTCTTACTCGCTGAGCCACCTGGCCTCCCCTAAGCAATTGGGGTTAAGTAACTTACTCAAGGTTACATGTCCAGGTGTTTCTGGGTGGGTGCTAAGTGTCTGAGCTCAGATTCGATTCCACGTTATCCCTACTCTAGGGACGGTGCTCTTACTCGCTCGGCTCCCTGGGCGCCCCAAATTTTATTTCATTTTGTGAAAGTGATCTTAAGTTCTGAAAAAAAAAATACTTAAATCCAAACAGCAGTCCATCTATTTAATGTGCACAGTATATATCCTGACAACATTTTTCTGTCTTATTTAGAAATAAATATATAATTCCCAGCCATTTGTATATATTCTATCCTGTGGAGCAAAGTATAAAAAAGTGTAGAACCCTTCAAATATTTACAGGTAGTCAATGTGTTCTTCTCTTTCCTCTTATCAAATTCCTTCCTTAGGTTAAATATATATTCTTCTTTCAATTTTCACATGCCATGGTTTCTTATCATCTTGATAATATTTTTCAAGATGCAGTCTATCTTGTCAATGTTCTTTAAATGTCTTACTCAGAAAAAAATGGAGAGGGAAGGTTATTGATTTACATATAGTGAAAGAAAGGAAGATAGTGATTATTAGCATCAAATTTCTCTTCTTACTACTTCTAGTCTTCAGGAGAGTGGTGTGAGTCCAGGAGAATTCAAAATGAAACCAAAGAAATGCAAACTAAAATAATAAAAAGACTGAGACCTAATGGACTTTATTCAATTTCCTGGATGTGACTTGCAGGTCTGACTCACAGAGGAGCTAAAGTAGTCCTGAAGCTATGGGGAAACTTATAATAATAATAATACATGCTCCCTTATGGAAAAAGAAAAGAAAAAGATGTCTTACATTTATGGGACCATTTCAGTTCTTATGTAAGTCAGATCATTATACAAACATATACAGTCAATTCAATTAGAGTAATTCAAAATACATCTATCTTTTTCTTTCTTAATTTCTTTTAATAGCAGTTTATTTTTTCCCAATTACATGCCAAGACAATTTTAAGCATTCATTTTTACAAGATTTTGAGTTCCAAATTTTTCTCCCTGACTCCCTCCCCTTCCCTCTTCCTGAAATGGTAGGCAATTTGATATGTTATACATGTGATATCATGTAGAACATATTTCCATGCTAGTTACAGTTGTGAAAGAATGGATCAAAAGGAAAAAAATGATAAGAAAAAATAAAGTAAAAAAAATATGCTTCAATCTGCATTTGGAGTCTATCTGTTCTTTATCTGGATGTAGTTAGTATTTTCCTTTGTGAGTCCTTTGTACTTGTCTTGGATCATTATTTTGCTGAGAAGAGCTGAGTCACTCATACTCAAATCATCACACAAACTTTATGGGCATCCCCTTAATTTCTATTGCTTTGTCACCACAAAAATAACTGCTATAAATATATTTATACAGGTGGGTTCTTTTCCCTTTCTTAAGATCTCTATGTGTTATTGCTGAAACAAAAGGTATGTGTAGTTTTATAGCCCTTTGGACATAGTTCCAAATTGCTCTCCAGAGTGGTTGAATTAGTTCACAACTCCACAAACAGGACATTAATTTCCCAATTTTCCTATATCCTCTTCAACATTTATCATTTTGCCTTTCTGTCATATCAGCCAATCTGATAGGTGTGAGGTGGTACCTCAGAGTTGTTTTAAACTACATTTCTCTAATCAAAAGTCATTTAGAGCACTTCTTCCTATGCCCATAGATATTTTTATTTTCTTCTTCTGAAAACTGTCCATATCCTTTAACCATTTATCAATTGGGGGGTGAATTGTATTCTTCTTAATTAGACTCAGTTTTCTATATATTTTAGCAGTTAGGCCTATATCAGAGACACTTGCTATAACAATTGTTTCCCAGCTTTCTGCTTTTCTTCAAATTTTGTTTGCACTAGTTTTGTTTGTTCAAACATTTTTAATTTAAAATAATCAAAGTCATTTATTTTGTACTTTGTATTACTCTTTATCTCTTGTTTGTCCATGAACCTGTAACTCACTTAACTTCTCCTTTAAGAATTTGGATGTTATACCACTCAGTGCATATATGTTATTTCTTCATTTTCTATGGTACCTTTTAGAAAGGTGTATTTTGCTTCCTTCTTTCTTTTAATTGGTTCTATTTTTTGCTTTTGCTTTGTTTGAGATCTAGATTGCTGCCCTGTTTTTTTTTTCTTTTCTTCTTCAGCTGAAACAAAATAGATTGCTTTCCAGTCCCTTTCATTTACTCTGTGGGTTTCTCTCTGCTTCAAGTGAATTTCTTATAAGCAACATATAGTAGGACTGTGATTTTTTGATCCACTCTGCTATCTGCTTTTGTTTTATGGGACATTTCATCCCATTCACATTCACAATTATAATTAGTGTGTATTTCCCTCCACTCTATTTTTCTATCTGTTTGTCATCTCTCTCCTTTCACCATTTCCCTCCTCACCAGCATTTTGATTCTGTCTTCTGCCTCCCCCAATCTGCCTGATCTTCTGTCAGTCTACTCCCCCCTTTACTTAATCTCCTACATCTTACTTCTCTGTCAATTGATCATATATATTTTTACCTCTTTGAGCCAGTATTGATGAAAGGTTCAAGCGATGCCCATTGTTCACCCCTTTTCAGGTTCTTTGGGGTTTTGCCACAGGTGTTTTGATATTATTTTCTTCTTCTGAGTTTGTGCCTTGATCTCCCCTGTCACCATAAAAATTTTCTATTGTCAGATTATTTTTTATTGCTTTTGCTCACCTTTTTTGGCCTTTTTCCTTTCTTTTAAATTTAATCTCTGCTCCCAGGGTGAAAGGGTCACTGTCTCAGCCCTCTTGTGCCAGTGAATGATGGCCCTGACTGTTTACCTGGTGCTATACTTATGTTACCCTGAGGCCCACAGGGGACCCTCATGTCTGCTGCTGGGTTGAAGTGGTGGCATGAAGGATGGCTTGCTCTGCTGAGGCTGTAGGGGTCTGACATCTTACCTGGTGCTGAGCCTGGGCCCTGGTGCTGGTGTCTGGGGTGTGCTGAGGCTAGTGGGGTATTTCTACATTTCCCTGGGGAATGTGGCTATCTGATTGCTGGAAGTTACTTGTTTGCTTAGTGTTATGCTGAAGAAAATGGCTCTTTGGCTACTAGAGTTGACCTCTTGGCCCAGGAAAATTCTGAAGCATGTGACAATCCTTGGAACTGGGGTCCACCTGTTTCCCTGGCTATGCTGAAACATGTGGAAGGTTATGGTATTGAGGCTTCCTGCTGTACCACACTGGGTCTCAGTAACCCCATTCTGCTTTGCTGAGGTGGGGCTTAATTCTGGCTTACTAGGATACTTCCTTTCTTGAATTGAATTAACCTTTTGTCCAAGTGACAGAGAACTTTCTGTCTTCCAAGTTTATTGGGCCAAAATATTGTCTCACCCTGTCTTTTTTCTGGGTCTGCTGTTTCAAGTTTTGTTTCAGAGCACTATCTGATGGTTGTTTGGAGGTGAATATGGTAGAGTTATGGCAATTTACTGTTTTTTCTGTTTAATTCACCATCTTGGCTCCTAAAAGTCCCAAAATAAATCTGTCTTTAAAAAAATTTCCATTCTTCTATTGTGATCTTTCTCAGACATGAATGATTAATGGATAGGGGTGAATAAATCTCTTTTATCTCTATTACGTGGTTAGTAGCTACTACTAGGACAATATTTATCACATTATATTTTTACTTAACAATACAAGAATTGAAGTATATGATTAATAACTTTTTCCCTACATTCATGAAGCTACACTCAAATCTTGCCCCGTTTATACACAATAATCTAGCTATAGTCTGATGAGGGTAAAAGACAATAACACTATAAGATGCCTACCTTCTAAATCTATGCCTGTTAATATCACCTGATTGAATTATATTTGGGGCCACTGTGTCACACTGATGATTAATATTTTTTTTCTGTCCTTTCAATTGTGTCTGTCTCTTTGTGACCTAATTTGAGATTTCTTTGGCAAACACACAAGAGTAGCTTGCCTTTTTCTTTTCCAGCGCATTTTACATATGAGGAAACTGAGGCAAACAGGCTCAATTATTTGCCCAGGGTAGATTTTGAGACTGGATTTGAACTCAGATATTTCTGACTCCAGACTTGACACTCTATCCATTGAACCATCTAGCTGTCCCCTACTTCATATTAATCTATCTGTAGACCCCAAGGCTACCTGATTTCACTCTTATCCTGTATTAATGTAGGTGTTTGTTGCCATTACTTTTGTAATTGTTTTTGTTGTTCTTGTTATTGATGTTGGTGTTTTGGTGATTTATGCATAGGACTTAATATTCTTCTCTATTGAACTCCACTATATTAGGTCAGCCTATAATTCCATCATGCTGAGATATTTTTGTATCCCTATTTCATCTTCAAAAATATCAGCTATATTACCCACCTTTTTATTCACAAATTTCATGAACATGCCATATTTGTTTTCATAAAAGTCATGGATAAAGAGGGAGAAAAGAAGAGGGGTAAAAATAGAGCTGTGCAACACTTCTCTAGAAACCCCCTTCTCAGCTGCCACTACTGATTTAAATTAGTCAGTCATTGCCAATTCCACTTAACATGTGCCATGCTCATGTTAGCATAGTTAAATCATACTGGAATGAAATATTTTAGCTCTCTTAGAAACCCATGTAGCTACATTGCACAATTGAGACATAGAATCTTCAATCTTGTGCACTCTGCATCAAGATGATAGCCAACAAATCAATTCAATTCAATTCATCAGAGTGTCTGTTGCATTCAAGGCAGATGAAAGATATGTATCCCATTCACAAATAGTGTAATGACATAGACAGGATTTTTTTTTTATCGGTTTGCAAAAGTAAATTTGAGAACTGGCAAACATTATATTAATACGAGCAACGTAGAAGGCAATATAGTTGACATTTTTAGTGTTTTGTTTTGTTTTGTGTTTTTTTATTCCTATTCAATGCATGTATTTAGGGATGTTAAAAAAGCTTTGCACATCATTAAGGATTTAATAAACATGGACATTTCTTTTTTTTTTTTTAAAGCAATCAGGGTTAAGTAACTTGCTCAAGGTTACACGGCCAGTTTTTTCTGGGTGTGGTGCTGAGTATCTGAGCCTGGGTTTGATCCAGGTCATCCCGACACTGGAGCTGGTGTTCTTACTCGCTGAGCCACCTGGTCGCCCCTAACATGGCCATTTCTAACATTTTAACCAAGAAAATGCAATATTTTTTCCTAGCTATTGTTTCATCTGTCTGAAAGGAAAGACTGGCCTTTCAGATCATGAACCTAAAACCATCCAAATAGCTGCTCAGATATTGTCATTCAAAATCTGGTCAGATGAAAAATTATTTGAGATAAAAGGGAGAAAAAGATTTTATCATCTCGCTGGAGGTGAGAATGTCTAAGAATGATGTGCTTGATAGCCAGTATTTTTTTTTAAGTTATATCACTGGGAAATGTTATTAACTATTGTAGGGATACTCTGTAATAAAATTGGCCAGAAGTAATCATAATTAAATTTGCAAAGGTATACAAAATGTGGAGATAAATTAGCAAAATAATCTGATGAAAATGCAGTAAATATTTCCTCAGCAGAAAATCGAGGAAGATTTTCCTTAGAGGAAGATTGAATTCATTTTTTCCACATACACCTGATATAGTGTTAAAGGATGCACAAAGCAAGCTAAATGCTCATTTTTTTGTTTATCCTTTGTACTCAAAAAAAGGATGAATCACATCACAATTTTGAGGTCAAGGTACAGTGTGTTTAACTGTGGCTGCTCAGTTCAATATGAACTTGAAAGTCTCTACCGCTGCTCAGGCACAAATAGTTCATTTGAACATTTGGGGTAGAGATTTCTCTAGATGTGTACAACTCACATTTCCATTGTGCTGATGGAACTCTGTTTTGCTTATGAAGCCTAGTGCCTTTTTTAATGCAGGCACACCATGCAAGGCAGTCTGGTACCATCATCTACCATGTCTCACAATCAGTAATAAAGTTCTCCAAAAAAAACCTTGAAAGTGTTCTTGTATTACTTCTTCTGACTTCAGTTTCAGTGCTTGCCTTATGTGAGTTCTCCTTAAAAGCCTTTTACATAAATGTACATTTGCCATTTAGACTGCTTGGCCAATCCATCTAAATTGCACTCTCTTCAGTAGAATTTGAATGCTTGGCAGCTTAGATAAAATGAGAAATTCTTTGTCTAAAAACTTTACCTTGCCAGGTAATCTTCTTAATATTCCTAAGACAATTCAAATAGAAATGGTTAAATTTTTTTCGCATGGTGCTGATATTACTGTCCAGGTTTCACAGGCATATAACACTGAAGTCAGCACGATGACTCTGTAGACTTTCAGTTTGGTATGTGGCCCAATACCTCTTTTGTCTAATACTTTCTTTTAGAGACTCCCAAATATTTAGCTAACTCTGGCAATGTGTCCATCAACCTTATCATCTATGTGTACATCCCTGGAAGGTATAATGCCAAGGTGAGTGAACTCATCCACAGCATTCAAAATGTCTCCCTTTGCTGTCTCCACATATGGAAGGTATAGTGTTGATTGGTAGAGAAGCTCTGTTTGCATGGTGTTAATTGTCAGGCCAAAATTAATAAAAGTGGCAGAGAGTAGATTGATATACTGTTGTGTCACAGACTCAGAGGCTCCCTTTAGTGCACAGTCATTCGTGAACAGAAAGTCACACACCAACTTTCCCTTCACTTTAGTCTTGGCTTGTAGGACTTTCAAGATAAGTCCTGTTCACTATTAGCGAGGTAGCTGATCTTGATGCCATTTTCATGCTTGTTTAAAGTGTCTGACAACATTGTAGAAAACATCATGCTAAAAAGTATGGGAGCAAACTTACAACCCCAATTCATTCAAATGGTGTTTGGGAAAGCCAGAAAGCATTGTCCTTTCTCCAGAACCCATTTAAGTATGCCACCATTAAATTGGCCTACAATACTTAAGTACTACTCTGGGCAGTCAAATTTTGCTATTATCTTCCACAAGTCCTCATGGCTGACAGTATCAAAGATGTGGGTCAGATTAATGAACATTGGATACAGACCTCTATTCTGCTCCTGGACTATCTCCTGGTTTTGTCAGTCAGCAAATACCATGTCAACCACTCCTCAGCCCTTTCTGCAGTCACATAGGCTCTCAAGGAGATGACCTTCTTACCGGTGAAAGATGAGGCAATTAAGGAGGATTATGAAGAGAATCTTTCCAGCAATGGCTAAGAGAGACCCCTACTGTGATTGTCACAGGACAGCCTATTTCCTTTTCCTTTACAGAGATGGATAATTGAACCATCCTTGGTCTCCTGGGGGAGTATTCTCCTTTTGTGATAGAACCTGGAAGATTTATTTCAACTTGTGTATAAACAGTGGCACCATGCACTTTTTCATGTGAGAGGAGACTAATGGAATTCAATACCTATTAAATATTATAAGATTATAGAGAATTTTTGGTTTTGTTTTTAAATGTTTAAATTCTCCTATAATATTTTTAAGGTTTTTCAGACCAATAATTACATCAGTAAAAATAATTCACAGTGTAGGAAGTCTCTTCATCTATAAGGAACAGTAATTCAGCTTACATTCATAGAACTGTCTGAGGGTACTGAAAAGTTAAATGACTTGACCAGGGTCAGACAGCTAGTTTGTGTCAGAAGCAAGATGCAAACTCACACATTCTTGATTCCAAGGTAAGTCTTCTGTGCCATACTACATCATGAGAGATAGATATACAGTTATTTATTGAATTAATTTTGAATAAGTAACTTCATATATCATTATATTTCCAGAAATTATATGAATCACTTAGAGGCTCCATTACTTATAAGGATTTTCTATATTTTTTCCTTCCCATAAAAAAGCAAAACTTCTGTATAACATGCATTGTGAAAGAAAGGAGATACATGAAAGCAACATTCCATACTGAGAAAAGTCTTGGATTTAGAACTAGAAGACCTGAGGATTAATTCTTATGCTATCCAATGACCATGACTCTGGGGGACCACAAAGTGTTTCATGTTATTTTTTTTCTGGTTTTGGTCACTTAGTGTATCTTTAATCAACAATATGTTTCACCAACAGTTGTGCACTCCAACCCTAACTCATTTTTGGTGCTCCTTTTAAGAACCTTTCAAACATTAAACACCATCTGTAAAAAACCCCAGGTACCTGCTCATCTTTTTCCTATACCTATGAAATTTGTGCTTGTAAAAACAAACACACACATACATACAAAAAATGTATATACACATATGTGTGTAGGGTGTGTATAAATATCTATATGTTTATATATACATACAATCATGTTCCTTTTTTGAAGATATTTAATTACAATTTGCATATATAACTGACAGGTACATAGTCCCCTGCTTCTTACCCCACTTACACTAATTTTTCTTTCTCTTCCCCTTGCTCTAGTTAGCATTCAGTCAGATACATATCTTCTTACTGGGATTTTAATTCTGATAACTTTTCAAGCTACTTACACATTATTTCCTCCCACATTCTCAATGGTGCAATCAAACTTACTTAAACCTGATTGTTCATCTTCTGTGCCTTTTTACCATCTAACTCCCATTTCTGGAATGTTTTCTCTCCTTACCTCTACCTCTTAGACTTTTATTATTCCTTATTCAGCCTGTCATGGAATGTCTTTTTTTTCCTCCCAACAAATACACACCTTCCCCTGTGTCTTCCCTTCCAAGATCACTTATCACTTTATATTCGATGTTTATATTTCTTGTATATGCATATGTAAATACACACACACACACACACACACACACACACACATATATATATATATATATATATGTTGTAATTCCCATTACTATATAAAATTCTTGAAGGTAAAGACTATTATATTTTTGTCTTTGTATTCCTAGCATTTATCATAATACCTAGCACATAGTAAAGAAGAGATAGAGAATATTATGAAATACAAAATGAATAATTTTGATTACATTAAATTAAAAATGTTTTGCACAAACAAGGCCAATACAACCAAGATTAGAAGGAAAGCTGGAAAACATTTTCTTACAGCTAATGCTTCTGATAAAGGCCTCATTTCTAAAATATATAGAAAACTGATGCAAATTTATAAGAATATGATTCATTACCTAATTGATAAATGGTTAAAGAATATGAACAGGAAGTTTCCAGATGAAGAAATTAAAGCTATCAAATTAAAGCTAGTCATATGGGAATATGCTCTAAATCATTGTAAATTAGATAAATGAACAATAAAACAACCTCATACCTATCAGGTTGACTAATATGTCAGAAAACAAAAATTGTAAATGTAGGACAAAATGTGGGAAAATTGGAACACTAAAGCATTGTTGGTGGAGTGTGAACTGATCCAACCATTCTAGGAAGCCATTTGGAACTATGCTGAAAGAGCAACCTAACTGCCTACCCTTTGATCCAGCAATACTACTATTATATTTGTATCCCAAAGATATCATAAAAAGGGAGAAAGAACTTACATGTATAAAAGAATTTATAACAGCTCTTTTTGTGGTGGCAAAGAATTGGAAATTGAGGGGATGCCTGTCAATTAGGGAATGACAAGTTGTGGTATATGAATGTAGTGGAATATGATTTTTCTATAAGAAATTATAAGCAGGAAGGAGGATTTCAGAAAAACCTGGAAATACATACATGAAGTGATGCTGAGTGAAGTGAGCAGAAACTAGAAAATATTATACACAGTAACAGTAACATTGTGCAACGCTAAACATTGATAAATTGACTCTTCTCAATAATACAATGATCTAAGACAATTCCAAAAGATTCATGATGGAAAATACTGTCTATAATCAGAGAAAGAATTATGATGTCTGAATGTAGATCTAAGCATACTACTTTCACTTCTTTGTTGCTTTTTTTCTCTTTTTGCAACTTTTTTCTAATTTTTTCTTTTTTTTACAACGTGATTAATGTAGAAATATATTATGCATGATTTTACACACATAGCCTGTATCAGATTGGTTGCTATCTTGGGAGGAGGAGGGTATAAGAAAATTTGGAACTCAAAATGTTGCTAAAGTGAATGTTGAAAACTATTTTAACATGTAATTGGGAAAAAATATTAAGTAAAACTAAATAAAGGGAAACTCTGCTTCCCCAGTGGAGGGAGTACTGCCCCAAATTTCAGAGGTTTTGTGCAGTTCTTTTCAGAGGTAATTATGGGAATCTCTAAGTTCTGGGCTCTTCTAAGTTGCTATGTTCTAAGGAGAGATGTTTTTACTAATCTTCTCTACTGTGCCCTTGTTTGTGAGCACCCACAAACACTCTTTTCAACCCTGGAAGTGTGAACAGGGTCCCTGCTTCACTGTGGCATCAAGGTCTACTGTTCTAGTACTCTTTCTCCTGCTGTAACTAAGACCCAGTGCTGAAACCCTGATCCAGGTAGTGGCAATGCAAAAGACTACTTTCCCTGGTGCAAACAAAGGGACATCTGTAAATCTTCTGATCTGTTGTCCTATTCCTTTACCATCTGTGGACTAAGGGTCTGGAAACTGCCATTCCTACCAACACTTCAGTCGCCCTGAGACTTGTTCCTGGTTTCCTGAGACCTGCTCTACAGTGGCTCCACCTGCACTGGATGGTGTTCCTCGCTCACTGTGGTGCAACAGACCTTTCCTCCTGGACTTCTAAGTTTTCTTGAACTGGAAAATTTTTGTCATTCTGTCTTTTGGGGGGGGGGGGTTTGGTGGTTCTAGAACTTATTTAGAGTCATTACTTAAAAGTATTTGGAAGGGTTTGGAGGGGACCTTTGATGAGTCCTTGCCTTTACTCCACCATCTTGGCTGCCTGTTTTTCATCATTTGTAGAAAGGAATAGCAGACTTGAGGACAGGAGAGGTCTGTGTTTGAATCCTGATTGTGGTGGGGATTTTGTTTGTTTGTTTTGTTTTTTTACTCTCTGTCTACTGGAAAGTTATCTTCTCAGCTGCTGTTTCCCCATCTTCACAAAATTGTTTTTACTACCTTGAGTATGTATTTTGGAGGACAATGATGATTGGTAGAATATAATCTCCATGTGGAAAAGGAAATTTTATTTTGTTTCTTTATCATGAAACCTAGCATTATGCCAATTGTAATGCCCAAAGATTACTTGTTTAAAGGAATAAAACTGATCAAATGAAACAATGTATGTAATGAACTTTGCAGATTTTAAAACAGTAAATGTAACATCTCTTGGGTGAGTTTCCTACTGTGTTTCCCCAATAATAAGACCTATCCCGAAAATAAGCCCTCCCCTTACTGTGTAAGATTCCTCTAAAATAAACCCTCCCCTGAAAATAAGCCCTATTGAGATTGCTACTGTAGTGAAGGTGATCCCCTGCACTACACGCTACATCACGGTACCCTCTGTATGCACCGTCCCTCCCACCCCCCGTGAAACACACGCCGCGCTCCGAGCTGCATCCATTCAGAGCTGCAGCAGTGAGCATGTCATCCTGTTCTTCCCCAGTGATTTGCTTATTGAATAAAAGTACATTTTTTGTTCACATTTACCTGTTTATTAAAATTGCTGTCAATGTTCATTAAAATAAGCCCTCCCCTGAAAATAAGCCCTCTGGTGTTTTTCTGTCCAAAAAAAATTTAATAAGACAGTGTCTTATTATCGGGGAAACACGGTAGTGGCTGGCTGACCTAACTTCAAAGTATGTACTCCTTAGAGTGTAGCGCAGGAGTCTCCAAAATAATTAGTCACAGAACATAATTAGTCCATAAATAAAGGCAGTCATTGGGGGGAAAAATATAAGATTTATAAGGGGATATTATTTGACTGTACATTTGGGGAATGTTTTCTAGAATGCATGCACATAATTAATAGGGATTTTTAAAAAGTATAGAGACCTAGAAGAAAGATCTAGCACATAATGGTCATGTGAAAAGCTTCTTTATTTCTCCAGTGTCTCAGGGCCCTTGCTGTCTCCTTATGGTGTTCTTATGCTATTTCTCTTGGGCTTTCATGTCTCTGTGGGTTGTAACACTCCCATGGACTCTGTATTATGCATATCATCTCCACTAAGTTGGGCATCTATCTTCATTGCTTGACCATAGACCCTATAACTTTCAACCACATTGATTAATGCTTGGCTCTTATCTCAATTTTCTCTGGCTTAAAAACAAACATAAAACCTTGATAAGGCACTGCCAAAAACTTCTGACTTCAGAGAGAATGAGAAACCTTATCTTAGGTAGCAGGAATTGAGCTTCCTCAAAGGCTCAGCAGCATACTTACTCTGGATGCTGAGAATGGATGTTCTTCTAAAAACAATATCAGTTTGTAATTCAGAAAGACATGTCCTTAAATTTCTCCCTCAGGCTACCTATCAGTAAATGTTTTCCATCTTCATCTATTTATCCTCTAAGATGCCATTGCTGATGGGAGAATAGAAGAGAGAAATGCCCCTCCCCATTATTTTACTCCACATTCTATGGTCAAATTCCATAAAACTGAAAATAAACTCAAGCATTGTTTTCTTAATTTGTTTGCATCAGGATTGTTTTCCCCCATTTTCAAACTCTCAGGTTCTCCCATTTGTTCATTCAGTGAATAGACAAAAAGTCACTGGGGCGTTACATAGCAGAGACAAATCTATTTTATTTACCAATATTAAACCTATTTTCTACTCCCTTTAACATGCACATTTGGTACCTCAAAGTCTGATTGGAGCATACTCCTACAGCTCATTTTCTCTTTTATTACCCCTTAATTTATATATCTGGGACCACTGGAGTTCAGAAGGGGATTTTTCTATTCCCTTACATGCTACAAAACAGCCAACAATAATCTGACATTCTACAATTTAATAAAGTGGATTGAGGAACTCAAGTGATCACTAATCACTAAGAGTTCACTAATCAACCCCCATTAAATAATTAGTATGTATCATTTTTATTCTCTGGAAAATTTGAGGGAAAATAGTATTTTACTTGATTTCTAGGTACTTGTAAAATTATGTTTTTTGGTTACTGAAGTAATAACTATCTCAAATATCAGGACTTCTTAATATGAAACTTTATATCCTCTTTGTCTCTCTAAGGTTTCTCACATATCATGAGATATGCTGGACTTATAATATTTAATTTTTTAAATTTAATTCTTAGAAACTAAGAAGCCTCATGTGTGGAATGACAACACAGCATGAATCCAAGGAACCTGATATTTAGCTATAATATTTCATATTTTGCTTTATCTTTTGGAGTAAATTACACTCAATTTCAGTCAATCTGATTGTAAATGAAGAAGAAAATATTTACAAGATTTTGGTAAGAATGCTTCCTGGATTGATGCATTTATTTTCTTTGAGATATTGGGATGTAAGGTATGATATAAGTATTAAATATGATTTTACTGAAAACAAAAACTAATTAAAAATCTCATCTCTACTAATCTCATGATTATGGTGATGAATCTTAATCTCCCCCAAAGGCTAAAAAGTATTTGTGTGAGAGTGGAAGGGTAAATTCTGTAAGATTTGAAATTCTCCTTATAATTCCCTTTTACATTCTTTGATTTTTTTTTTCTGTCTCCACTTCTTAATAAATAGTGGATTCTCTTTACTATACTGTTGGTGGATGGGTAATGATAGAAATGCTTAAAGCTAAAATGCCCACACTTGTGGTGATATCCTGGAAAGGTGATGGTTTCTTTTCTTTTTCTTTTTTCTTGAATAATGTATAAATATAGAGGATTTTCCTTTACTTCCCCTCCTCAATTAGTGAAACAGAACATGTAATAACAAGATAGCTAGTTTAAGATAAAAGGAAGGCAGATTATTCAGGCATTACTCCAAAAAAATTAGGATAGGAATTACAAGTAATACTAATATACTCTAGACTCCAAAATCCCTATAGTTTATCAAACCTGTGATTTCATTATCCTGAGTATTAATTTCAATGATGTAGAATATACATGATTACATTTTCCTGCCTAACCATATTGTGCAACACTTGTCCATATCTCCTCAACACCCTAAGTTTTATGCAAAGTGTCCTTATAACATCCTGGTAACTTTTTTTTCTTGACATCATCATGATATCAATGAAATATGCAGCCATCTTTCCATAACCAAACATTCTCAGATGATTAATCATATTTTTAGTATATACTTCTTCAGCAAAATTCTTTATATGATTTTATTGTAATTCCTTGTTTTTGAAATGTTTCAACCTGCTCACCATCATATGCCTCTATACCTTTGGGGAGACATTTAGCTCTAATTCTTTTTTTTTAACATTCCCTTCCTCACCTACCTCAACTGGGAAGATAAACAATTAAATAGAGGTTGTGAATTTGTACTTACACAAAATGTTTCCATAGTAGTTATATTGTGAAAGACTAACTATATTTCCCTCCATCCTATCCCACCCCCCACTTATTCTATTTTCTACTTTGACCCTGTCACTTTTCAATCCTATGTGCTTCTAACTACCCTCTCCCCAAATCTGCCCTAGATTCTATCGTCCCCTCTCTTATCCCCTTCCCCCCTACTTTCCTGTAGGGCAAGATACCTAAATGAGTGTGTATATTATTTCCTCCTCAAGCCAAATTCAATGAGAGTAAGGTTGACTGATTCCCTTTCACTTTCCTGCTCTTCCCCTCCATTGTAACAGTTTTCTCTTGCCTCTTTTATATGAAATAATTTGCCCAATTTTATTTCTTCTTTTCTCATTGTCTCATTATATTCCTCTCTCACCTCTTAATTTTATTGTTTAGATATCAACCCTTCCTATTCAATTGATCCTGTGCCCTCTGTCTATGTATACATGTACACACATATACACACACTCCCGTATGTATTTATAAATGCATACACCCTCCTATACATACAAATATATGTATGCATACATATATATGCATTTATCTTCCCTTCAACTATCTTCAAACTAAGAAGTCTCATGAATTAGAATGAACAATTTTCCATGTGGGAATGTAAATAGTTCAACTTTAATAAGTCCCTTAATGATTTCTTTTTTCCTGTTTACCTTTTCATGCTTCTTTTGCTTCTTGCATTTGAAAGTCAAATTTTCTGTTCAGCTCTGTTTTTTTTTTCATCAAGAATACTTGAAAGTCCTTTGTTTAATTGAATGGCCATATTTCCCCTGAAGCATTAAAGTTACTTTTGTTGGGCAGGAGACCCTTGGTTTTAATCCTAGCTCTTTTGACCTTGGGAATATCATATTCCAAGCCCTTTGATTCCTTAGTGTAGAAGCTGCTACATCTTGTATTATCCTGATGGTGTTTAGACAATACTCAAATTGTTTCTTCCTGACTTATTGCAATATTTTCTCCTTGACATGGGAACTCTGGAATTTGGCTATGATCTTCCTAGGAGTTTTCTTTTTGGGATCTTTTTCAAGAGGCAATTGGTGAATTCCTTCAATTTCTATTTTTCCCTCTGACACTTTTGCTTGATAATTTCTTGAAAGATGGTGTGTAGGCTCTTTTTTTGATCATGGCTTTTAGGTAGTCCAATAAATTTTAAATTATCTCTCCTGGATCTATTTTCCAGGTCAGTGGTTTTTCTAATGAGATATTTCATATTGCCTTCTATTTTTTCATTTGTTTGGATCTGTTTTAAAGTAGTTTGATTTCTCATAAAGTCCTTAGATTCCATTTGCTCCAACCTAATTTTGAAGGAATTATTCTCTTTAGTGAGTTTTTGAAATTCCTTTTCTATCTGGGCAATTCGACTTTTTAAGTCATTGTTCTCCTCATTGGCTTTTTGGTCCTCTTTTGCCATTTGATTTAGTCTATTTTTAAGGTGTTATTTCCTTTAATATTTTTTGGATCTTCTTTATCAGTCTGTTGACTTGCTTTTCATGGTTGTCTTGCATAATTCTCATTTCTCTTCCCAATGTTTTTTTCCTACTTCTCATACTTGATTTTCAAAATCCGTCTTGAGCTCTTCCATGGCCTGAAATCAGTTCATATTTTTCTTGGAAATTTTTTTATGCAGGAGATTTGATTTCATTGTTTTCTTGTGGTTCCATATTTTGATTATTTTTGTCACCCCAAAAAAGGATTCTATGGTCTGATTGTGCTTCCTCTGCTTGTTCATCTTGCCAGCCAATTACTTGACTTTTGAACTCTTTGCCATGGTAGAATTATGCTTCCAGAGTGCAGAGAGATATTCCAAATCATTGGCATTTTCACATATGTTGTAAGAGCTATGAGGAGGGCACCCTGTCTACAGACACCCAAAGTTCTGGCACTCTGGCCACATACCCCAGGACTACCACCCAAGACTGTGATTCAAATCCAAGCAGGTCAAAGCAAGAGCAATTACCCTCTGAATGGTTGCTTTGTCCCCCTTCTATCTGCATGCCACGAGCTCTGGAGGCAGTCACGTGGTAGCAGCTGCATCTACCTCCACCACCTGTGCCCCTGGGGTAGGGGCTGAACCAAGCTTTTCCTTCACCCAATTCCAACAAAATTCCCCACTAACCTTTTATTTTCTCTTTGGTATTTATGAGTTTAGAAGTCTGGAAACCACCCCAGTTGCCAGTGATTCACTCTCCTGAAGTCTGCTTCGGCCAGTCTGTTCATGGGTGGGGACCGCCCTGATTCTGGTGACAGGTAGTTCACATGGGGCTGTGCTCAGGTGCCAGCTCAGTGCAATAGGCCCTTCCTGTCAGCCTGCCTTAAGTGGAAGATTTGTTTCTCTCTGTAACTTTGTGGGTTCTGTAGCTACAAAATTTGTTTAGAATCATATTTTGCTGGTATTGGAGGTGTTTGGAGCAGGAGCCATGCAGAGTTCCTGTTTTTTACTCCACCATCTTTGAGCTCTAATTCTTTAAATACTAGTGTTCCATATTCTCAACCATATCCCATTCCCAAAGTGCTATTGATACAAAAACAAAACAAAACAAAACACATGCTTTGTTTTAGAGAAAAAAAAAACCTTTAGAATTATTAAAAAAAATAATAAGAGCTTGATAATTTCGTAGATTTTATCCAGTCCACTCTTGAGAGAGACAGAGAAAGAGAGACAGAGAAATAGGTAGATAGATAGAGGGGGAGAGAGACAGAGAGAGAGACAGAAACAGAGACAGAGAGAGAAAGAATAATTTACATATTTATAAATTCAATCTTCTTCCTTCTACTTAACTTAAGGTGCAACTCATCTATTTGCAAGATCTCTCTTCTCTCTATGAGAGCATCCAGAAAGAAGCAATTCAAATATTGTGGAACTACAGTAAGGATCACATGGACCTAGCAGCTTCTACATTAAAAGATTGAAAGGATTGGAATATGATATTTTGTAAGGCAAAAGAACTTGGACTATAACCTACAATTAACTGAGCATAATCTTTCAGGCAAGGGAATAGTCATTCAATGAAATAAGGGACTTCCAGACCTTCTTGATGAAAAAGCTAGAGCTCAATGGAAAATTTGATCTCCAAATACAAGACTCAAGAGAGAAATAAAAAAGGTAAACAATGAAGACTCACACACACACACACACACACACACACACATACACATTTACATTACTTGGGATTCAATAAGAGCAAACAATTTACATTCCTTTATGGGAAGCGGATACCTGTCAGTATTGAGAATCGTATAATTATCATGGCATTTCAAAGGGATGTATATAGATATACAGTGTGGGTATAAATTAATTAATCTGATGATAAAACCTTTATTAAGTGGGGTCAAAGGGATTGTAATGGGAAAAAAGGAAAGGAAGAGGCAGAAAAGGGTAAATTATGCCACACAAATGGGCATATAAACACACTATAGTAGAGGGAAGGAAGGGAGGGAGATGAACATTATATGTACTTTACTCTCATTGGTTTTGGTTCAAGGAGGGACTCACATAATCAGTTAAGTTTATGATTCTAATGTGAAAAGGCACAAAAACCATTATAGTAGAGGGAAAAAAGGGAGGGAGAGGAGCATTGTATGAAATTTACTCTCATCAGTTTGAGTTCAAGGAGGGAATAGCATAATTCATTAAGTATAAAAATTTATTGTGCCCTATAGACCATAGGAGGGGAAAGGAGAAAGAAAAGGGAGGGGGTGGTTATAAGGGAGGGAAGAAGTAATAAGGGGTAAAGGTAGGTAAAGGAAGAGGGGCTACATAGGGAGGGAATACTGACGGAGGTGGCAGTCAAATGGATAACTTTTAAGGAGGGGAAGGGAGAAGGGGGAAATAAAAGTATAAACAGGGGAGGGAATAGGATGCAATGAAGACACAGATAGTAATCATAGCTGTGAATGTGAATGGGGTGAACTCTCTCATAAAACAGAGGCAGATAGCAGGATGGATTAAAAACTATAATCCTACAATATGCTGTCTACAAGAAATACATCTGAAATAGGGGAATACACTTGGGTAAAGAAACAGAACATATTAGGCTTCAGCTAAAGTAAAAAAAAAGAGGTAGCAATCCTTATCTTAGATAAAGCAAAAGCAGAAATAGATCTAATTAAAAGAGTTAAGGAAGGAAACTATATCCTGCTAAAAGGCACCATCAGAAATGAAGCAATATCATTACTAAACATATATGTACCAAGCAGTATAACATCCAAATTCCTAGAAGTTAAGGGAATTAGAGGAGGAAATAGATAGTAAAACTATAGTAGTGGGGATTCTAAATCTCCCCCTCTCTGAACTTGACAAATCTAACCACAAAATGGACAGGAAAGAAGTTAAAGAGGTGAATAGAATTTTAGAGAGGGTAGCTATGATAGACCTCTGGAGAAAATTGAATGGGGATAGAAAGGAATATTCATTCTTCTTAGTAGTACATGACACATACAAAAATAAAGACCATGTACTAGAGAAAAAAATCCTCACAATTCAGTTCAGAAAGGGAGAAATATTAAAGGCATCCTTCTCAGCTCATGATGTAAATAAAATTATATGTAATAAAGAGCTATGGAAAGATAGACTAAAAACTAATTGAAAACTAAATAATTTAATCCTAAGGAATGAGTGGGTCAAACAAGAAATTATAGAAACAATCAGTACCTTCATTCAAGAGAATGACAATAAGACAACATGCCAAAACTTGTGAGATGTAGCAAAAGCAGTTTTTCGGGGAAATTTTATATCTCTGATTGCATACATGAAAAAAAATAGAGAAAATGGAGGTAAATAAATTAGACATGCAACTGAAAAAGCTAGATAATGAACAAATTGAAAATTGCCAATTAAATACTAAATTAGAAATAATGAAAACAAAAGGAGAGATTAATAAAATTGAAATTAAGAAAACTATTGCATTAAAAATAAAAATAAGAGGTGGTTTTATGGAAAGAAAATCCAGTAAAATTGATGAACCTTTAGTCAAAATGATAAAGAAAGAAGAAAACCAAATTGCAAGTATCAACAATGAAAAAGGTGAATCTACCTCCAATGAAGAGGAAACTATAACAATAATTAGGAATTATTTTACCCCATTGTATGCCCATAAATTTGAAAATCTTGGTGAAATTGATGAATTGTTACAAAAATATAAATTGCCTAGATTAACTGAAGAGGAAGTAAATTACTAAAATAATCCCATCTCAGAAAAAGAAATTGAACAAGCCATCAATGTACTCCCTAGGAAAAAATCCCCGGGGTCAGATGCATTTACTAGTGAATTCTATCAAACATTTAAAGAACAACTGATCCCAACAATTTACAAACTATTTGGGAAAATTGGAGAAGAAGGAGTCCTGCCAAATTCTTTTTATGAAATGATTATGATACTGATATCTAAATCAGGAAGGGACAAAATGGAGAAAGAAAATTATAGACCAATTTCCCTCATAAATATAGATGCAAAAATTTTAAATAAAATATTAGTAAAAAGACTTCATCAATTTACCATGAGAGTAATACATTTTGATCAGGTACAATTTATACCAGGAATGCAAGGATGGTTCAATATTAGGCAAACTATTAATATAATTGATCATATCAAAAACAAAACTAGCAGAAACCATATGATTATCTCAATAGATGCAGAAATGGCTTTTTAACAAAATACAACAGCCATTCTTATTAAAAACACTAGAAAGTATAGGAATAAATGGAATCCTCCTTAAAATAATGAGTAGCATCTATTTAAAACCATCAGTAAGTATTATATGTAATGGGGATAAGTTGGATGCATTTCCAATAAAATGGGGGGTGAAACAAAGATGTCCACTATCACCCCTCTTATGCAATTTGGTAGTAGAAATGATAGCACTAGCAATAAGTGAACAAAAAGAAATTGAAAGAATCAAATTAGGCAAAGAAGAGAATAAGCTATGACTGTTTGCATGTGATATGATGATATATTTAGAGGATCCTAGAGAACCAAGTAAAAAAAAAACTACTTGAGATGATGAATAAATTTGGCAAAGTTGCTTTATATAAAATAAACCCACAGAAGTCTTCAGTATTCCTATATATTTCTCATGAAATCCAACAGCAAAAGATAGGAAGAGAAATCCCATTTAAAGTTACTGTAGACATAGTAAAATATTTAGGAATCGACCTGTCAAAACAAACCCAGGACCTTTATGAACACAATTACAAAACACTTTTCACACAAAGTCACATTTAAATAATTGAAAAAAAAACATCAATTGCTCATGTCTAGGTCGAGGTAATAAAATAAAAATTACAATTTTACCTAAATTAAATTATATTTAATTTATACCTAATCTGTGAAAAAATTGGGTTATATACCAAGATAAAGTGGTAACAAAATTCATTTGGAAGAAAAAAGGTCCAGAATATCAAGGGAATCAATGAAAAGTTGTGCTAGGAAAGTTGGTCTAGCCATATCAGATTTTAATATGTGTTATAAAGAAGCAAGTCATTAAAACTACTTGGTACTTGCTGAGGAATAGAGTAGTGTATCAGTGAAATAGATCAAGTACCTGACACTCAGCAATCAATTACTATAGTAATGTAATGTTTGATAAACCCAAAGACCCCAGTTTTGGGGATAATAACTCACTATTTGACTAAAAACTGCTGAGAATACTGGAATATAGTATGGCAAAAACTGGGCATGGACCATTATCTAACAGCATATATTAAAATCAAGACTAAGTGGATACATGATCTAGGTATAAAAGCTGATACTGTAAGCATTCTGGGAAAGAAAGGAATAGTTTTCTTGTTAGATTTATGGAGAAAGGAAAATTTTATGACCAAACAAGTGTTAGAGATCATTATGAAATGCAAAATGGATAATTTTGATTACACTAAGTTGAAAAGTTTCTGTACAAATAAAGCCAATGTAACCAAGATTAAAAGGGAAGTGGAAAATTGGGAAAAAAATTTTTTACAACCAGTGTCTCTGATATAGGCCTCATTTCTGAAATATAAAGAGAACTGGGTCAAATTTATAAAATACAAGTCATTTCACAATTGATAAATGGTCAAATAATAGGAACAGGCAGTTTTCAGAGGAAGAAATTAAAGATATCTATAAGCTTATGAAAAATGCTCTGAATAACTATTGATTATAGAAATGCAAATCAAAACAACTCATAGGTGCCATATCTCACCAGCCAGATTGGCTAAGATGGCAAATCATGAAAATGATAATTGCTGGCGAGGATGTGGAAAAATTAGAACATTAATGCATTGTTGGTGAAGTTGTAATTGATTTAGCCATTCTAGAGAGCAATCTGGAGCTATACCCAAAAGGCTATAAATAAATTCTTACCCTTTGACCAGCAATTCCACTTCTAGGGTTGTATCCCAAAGAGATCATAGAAGTGGGAAAAGGTCCCATACGTACAAAAATATTTATAGCAGCTCTTTTGTGGTACCACAGAATTGGAAATCAAGGAGTGGCCCATCAAGTGGGGAATGGCTAAACAAATTGTGTTATATGAATGTAATTGAATACTCTTCTGCTATAAGAAATACGGAGCAGACAAACTTCATAACAACCTGGAGAGACTTATATAAACTAAGGTTGAGTTAGAAGAGCAGAACCAGGAGAAATTTGAACATATTTACACACACACACAATGTATGTATGATGACTAATTTTGACAGACTGGGATTCTCTCAGCAATAAAGACTCATGATGGAAAGAGATATCCACATCCAGAGAAAGAACTATAGATTCTAAATCCAGATTGAAGCGAAGTATTTGCTCGAAAAATTTTTTTTCATTTTGTTTTGTTTCCTCTTTCTCATTATTCACTCCACTGGTTATAATCCTTCTTTACAATCTGACTAATTTTTAGTGTGAAGGTTTTTGTAGATCCTATATTTGACTACATGCCCCCATGGGGTGGTGGGAGATGAAAGGAAGGGGAGAAAAGTTGAAACTCAAGGCATTGTGTAACTGAATGTTGTAAGCTAAAAGTAAATAAATTTCTTTTCCTTTTTTAAAATTTTATGCTTATTTTTAGTTTACAATATTCATTTCCACAAGATTTTGAGTTTTACATCTTCTCCCTCTCCTTACCCTACTCACTAGCCCAAAAGAGCAATCCCACTGAATACCCTCTTCCTCAATCTGCTCTCTCCTATATCCTCCCCAGTCCCCCATCCAACTTTCTGGTAGGGCAAGATGGATCTCCATATCCCAGTGCCTGTATATCTTATGTCTCAGTTGCATGTAATAATAATGATAATAATACATTTTTTAAAATTTGATTTTAAAATTTTGAATTTCAGATTCTTTCCTTTCTTCCCTCAACTCCCACCCTTACTGGGAAGACAAGCAATTCAATATAGCTTGTACATGTGTAGCTATGCAAAACATTGCCATAGTGGATATATTTTGAAAGACAACTTATTTCCCTCCCCTGCCCCCCACTTTTTCTATTTTCTACTTTGACCCTGTTCCTTTTGAAAAGTGTATGCTTCTAACTACCCTCTCCCTCTGCCCTCCCTTCTATTATCTCCCCTCTTATTCACTTCCCCTTTACTTTCCTGTAGGGTAAGATACCCTATTTAGTATGTATGTTATTCCCTCCTTTAGCCAAATTCAATGAGATTTAGGTTGACCAATTCCTTTTTACCTTCCTGTTCTTCAGTACATTATAACAGTTTTCCCTTACCTCTTTTATAGGAGATAATTTACCCTATTATGTTTTCCATATCTCTTCTCATTATATTCCTCTCTCACCTCTTCTTTTTTTAAAGTATCATCCCTACCTATTCAATTGATCCTGTGCCCTCTATCTATCCTCATACTGAGAAAAATTTCATAAGTTATAATTATTGTTTCTCCATGTAGGAATGTGAATAGTTCAACTTTGATAAGTTCTTTATGATTTCCTGTTTACCTTCTCATACTTCTTTTACTTCTTGTATTTGAATGTCAAATTTTCTATTCAACTGTGGTTTTTTCATCAGAAATACTTGAAAGTCCCCTATTTCATCGAATGCCCATATTTTCTCCTGAAATATTGTACTCAGTTTTGCTGGGTAGGTGGTTCTTTACTTTACTTCTAGCTCCTTTGACCTCTGTAATATCATATTACAAGGCCTTTGGTCCCTTGATGAAGAAGATGCTACATCTTGTGTTATGCTGATTGTGTTTCCACAATATTCAAATTGTTTCTTATTGGCTACTTGTAATATTTTCTCTTTGATCTGAGAATTCTAGAACCTGGATATAATATTCCTAGGAGTTTTCTTTTTGGGATCTTTTTCAGGAGGTGATCAGTGAATTTTTTCCATTTCTATTTTGCCCTCCTGGATAGGATCTCTCCTGGATTTTTTTTCTAGGTCAGTGGTTTTTCCAATGAAGCATTTCACATTGCCTTCTAATTTTTCATTTGTTTGGATCTGTTTAATAGTATCTGGCTTCCTCATAAAGCTTCCCTTTACTCTAATCTAATTCTGAAAGAATCATTCTCTTCAGCGAGCTTTTGAAATTCTTTTCTCCATCTGGCAAATTCTCCTTTTTAAGGCATTCTTCTCCTCATTGGCTTTTTGGTCCTCTTTTGCCATTTGAGTTAGTCTACTTCTTAAGGAGTTATTTTCTTCATTCAGGTTGTTGACTCTTCTTGATTTTATTGCATCATTCTCATTTCTCTTCCCAATTTTTCCCCTACTTTTCTTATTGATTTTCAAAATCCTTCTTGAGCTCCTCCATGGCCTATAATTAGTTCATATTTTTCTTGGAAACTTTTGGTACAGGAATTCTGATTTTTTTCTGTCTTCCTTACATTCCATGATTTGATTCTTTTTGTCCCCAAAAAAGGAATCTAAGGTTTGGTTGCTGTGCTTGCTTTGTTTCCTTTGCTTGCCCATGTTGCCATTCAATTACTTGAATTTTGAGCTTTTTGCCACAATAGAACTATGCTTCTAGAGAGAAGAGCTTTGTCCCAATTCACTAGGGTTTTTACAGCTGACAGAGCTATTATTTTGGTGTTCTCCCTGCAGCCCCCACAAGCTCTAGCACCTGGTCACACATTACAGGACCTCTACGCAAAACAGTGATCCAGATATAAGCAAGTCTGAAACCCTCTGAATGGTTGCTTGGTCCCCCTATGATCTGCAGGCCAGTAGCTCTAAAGAAGCCACACATTGGCAGCTACAGGGCTACTACATTTTTCACCCCATGAGGCAGGGGCCAGACCGAACTCCTCCTTCCTTCCCAGATCCAACAGAGTTCTTCACTGACCTTTTACCTTGTCTTTGACATTTATGGGTTGATAATTCTGGAAACCACAAGAGCTGCTCAAGATCCACTCTAACAAAGTCTGCTCCAGCTGCTGCTGCTGGTTGGAACTGCCCTGAGGCTAAAACCAGAGGCCCACTTGGGGCTGGGCTCCCAGCATGCTGTAATGGACCCTTTCTGTAGGACTGCCAGGCTGCCTTCAGTGGGAGATTTGTTTCTCTCTATCACGTTGCAGGTTATGTAGCTCTAAAGTTTGCTTAGAGTCATATTTTATAGTTTGATGTGGTTTTGGGGGGAGCTCATGGAGTTTTCCTGCCTTTATGCCATCATCTTGGCTCTGCCCCCACCCTAAGTAAATACATTTAAAAAATAAATTTAAAAAGAAAGACACATTTTACTCTACAAAATAAAATGCTTAAAAAAGAATAAGAGCAATACCCAAGAGGGATCTTGCATTTTCTCCATCTTTCAGTCAATTATTCAGTGGTGAGGATGTGAAATATCACTTATAAAAAATCATGTCTCTTCCCTTTTAATACTCAATGAGAGTAAATTATTCACATAAAATTATGAAGATGGTGAAACATTGAATGCCCTGTCCTCTCAAATTCTGTCTCAAATGGAACCTACTCCTCCAAATCCCCTAGTCATCTCATAATTTTCTTCATTTTCAGAAGAAGTAGTTATATTTCTTGCCAAAGTAAATTGCTTGACTTCTACAATTGCTGTTACACCTTCCTCACCTTTTAGGATCTTTCCTTTTTATTATCTTCCCTGTATACTTAATATTCAATATCTTCTTAACCATTATCTTCTTCCCTACTATCTCCAAATTCATCTAGATTTTTCTCTCTCTTACAATAATTCTTTCCAGACCATCTCACCCCCTTAAGCTCCTCTAGTTTCATAAATCTGTTTTACCTTTCACAGTCTAACTCATTGAAGCAGGTGAATCTGTCTCTGTTATTTTTCTCTTTTTTCCCTCCTTCCATTCACTTCTTTTTTCTTTTCCTTTTTTTTTTGGAGGGCACTTGGTGTTAAGTGACTTGCCCAAGGTCACATGGCTAGCTTTTGTGTGTGTGTGTTAATTGTCTGAGGCTGTATTTGAACTCAAGTACTCCTGACTCCAGGGCTGGTGCTCTCTTCAATGTGCCACCTATCCACCCCTTCCATTTACTTCTGACCTCCAATTTACAACCCTAATTCATGATTGAAACTGGTGTTTCCATGGTCACCAATGATCTCTTTATTGTTGAGTTCAATGGTCTTTTTAATTATGTATTGGCCTATCTTGCCACTGCTAGTCACCCTTTCCTACCACAAAATCTCTCCCCTTTAGATTGTATTATATTTTCTCAATCCTAGATGTTTCTCCTCTTAACTATCTACATTCTCACTTTTTTGCTGAATCATCTTTCATTTTCTAGATTTGAAGGGTTGTGGTGGCTGTTGTGGTTGTGATGGTGGAGTTAGCAGAAGCAGTAGAGGTAGCATGAAGTGAGTTAGGTGTAGTAGTGAATAAAGGTCTGGGCCAAAAAATCATAAGACCCAAGTTCAAATATGATTGCTGATATTTACTTGCTTTGTGACACTGGGTAAATCATTTAATTATTACCTATCCCAGTATTCTCAATTGTGCAATAAGGATAATAATAGCATTTACATCACTGGGTTATTGTGAAAATCAAATGAGACAATATTTGTAAAGCACAGACCATAGTACATAACACAGAGGCACATAATAATGATGTTGCCTCCATCCCATTTCCCCACTCAAGTGGGACTGGACATTAGAGGTCTGTCTTTGGACTTCTCTATGCTCTCATTTGTTTGATCATGTTATGATGATCCCACAAAGTCTCATTGGTTTGCCAATCATTTATTATCTTTCTATAGATTATTGTCAAAACATTGTTTTTAGCCCTAACTTCTCTGCTGACCTTTAAGTACCACATCATCATCTGCCTGCTAGAATTCTCTACCTGGACATCTCATAAGTAACTGAAACTCAATAAGTCTGAAAGACAATTTAACATTTCCCCAAAACCCACTCCTACTTCCTCTTTCTCTATTTATTTCAAAGATATCATAATTATTCTTGTCACATAGACTTACAAGCTAGGTGTTATCCTTAATTCTCCATTCTCCACATGCTCTCATATGTGATCAGGAAACATGCCCTATTGAATTTACCTGTATATGTTTCTAACCTATTTCCAGGGTATTTTCATATTGCTGTCCCTCATGGATTGAGTGTTCATGTCACACATCCCTAGTTGGTTTAACCCTTAATGATGATAATCATTTTTAATAAAACATATTTAGGTTGCAAAGAACTTTACAAAAATCATCTAATTTTATCCTCATAACAACTATGGGAAATAGGTGATATCATCATCTCCATTTTACAGATGAGGACAATGTTGCAGAGAGAGGTTAAAATACTTGCCCAGGTTTAAACAACTATTTTATGTCTGAAGTCAAATTTGAACTCAGGTCCAGTCTTCTATCTGCTGCACCACTCAATTGCCTTTCACTATATGCTAGCATAGCATATGATGCATTTTTCCAATCTGTTGTCTCTTCCAGGTTATTGGCCATGTTTTCCTTCATCATTTCTCCCTCTTTGAACACCTCATTCCAGTTGTGGCTTCTACATGAGCCATTTCCATATTCCTTCACTTGTCAGGACTCTTCCCCACTGCAAAGTTCCTTTGCATTGACTTTGTGTATAGTTTATATATACTCAGTTGCATACATATTCCCATCCCCCTCCACCCTCATCGAATATCAGTTATGTGGAGGTTGGTTTTTCCTTTGTGTCCCTAGTACCTGAAACAGCATCTTCTTATGCAGAGTAGATAACTATAAATGATTGTTGAATTGAAACACTCAAAAAATCTTTTAAAAGTTCAGTTTCAGGGACCATGACCACATTTCTACCTGTAACATAAATCTCTTTTTTAGCATCCCTAAAAAATGATGCCTGCTCATAGAAGACCTTGAATAACAATCTAGGGCACTTGTTCTCTATACTATGGTATGCCTATGGGCAATGGAGAAGTAACATTATAGAAGTCAGCTTCTAGGAAAAACATATTATTGGCAATTTGCTGAATGACTTAGGATGGAAAATGCTGGCATTAGGTAAAAGATAATGATTTTTTTTCTGGGTGAGTTGCCCAACAAACATTTATGAATAGCTTAGTATTTTTAGGCAATAGGCTAAGCTCTGGAGATACAAAAACAAACAAAAACCTAGTTCCTACAATCAAGGAACAGATTCTAAAAAGGGAGATAATATAAAAAAGTGTTGGGGCAGCCAGGTGGTGCAGTGAGTAAGAGTGCCAGCCCCGGCATCAGGAGACCCGGGATCGGTTCCGGACTCAGATACTTGGCACCCACACAAAATAACAGGCCTTGTAACCTTAAGCAAGTTACTTAACCCCAATTTCTTTAAAAAAAAGTGTTACAGGCAAGAAGGTCATCCAATGAAAAGGCACAATCAGGAGATGGAATGTAATAAGAGAGGGATAGCAAGATGTCAATGTTGCTTAATCTTAGAGTATGTTGTGGGAAACAAGGTGTAAGAATGAAGGAAAGGTAGGAAGAAGAGAAATTATCTTGGGTTTTAAAAGTTAGGCAGTATTTTACAGATGAACATGAAAATAATAGGGAGCCCCTCGAGTATACTGAGTGTGGGTGAGAACTCTAAGTGCCTGCATTTCACAACTCTGCTATAAATATAAGTAAACAGAGGAGTAACTTAAAGCAAATGTTCCTGACTATATTTTTGATCACTCTTCTCATCTCCATGGGTAAAAATATGCCTGACTAGGCTAAAAATCAACAAAATACCTCAGGGAAACACTACATTTCCCCTTATATTCTTAAGAGATGATAGGAAATCCAAAGTCATACAGCAAGAGCAACTCCTGGAGTCCTCAAACCACCATGTACATACTGTTCAGTGATAATCCAGGAATTTATTTGGCTCCAACTTTTAAGCTATCTTTCTGCACAATATCTCTGCAGAATCAAAATGGCCATTTTTTGCCAAATTATACCCACCCACATTCACTTTAGTTGTTTCCTTTAAATATTAGGGCCACAGATGCACTCCTAGCCCTTCTCCAGGACATTCTCTATAATTTCACAGGAATTTCTCTACACAGTAAGTTTATGCCAACCATGAATTTCACACAATGGAAGCATCCTTCCCTACTTATGCCTTCCTTCATATTGGCTGGTACCTCCCTGAACCTCCCTGCTATTGAGAATACCCAAGTTACCCATGTCTTTATTCCTCTCCAGGCTCAACTTCTGACTATCCTCCAAGATTTTCTCTACAGTGTGTTCCTAACAACTTCTTTGCAGGGTTCTTTTATTCCTCCATTAGAATATAACCTCCTTGAGGTCAGGGGATATCTTTCTTTCTGATAATTTTTTTTCCCAGCCCTTAACTGCTGGTTGACTTGACATGATAACAGTCACCTAAATAAAGTATCATTTAATACAATTAGTTCCAGATGTTCTCCAGAGGCAGATGGAGTGACAAAGCTAAGTGCAACAAACTCAAGCTCATACTCTCATCTGTGGTTTTGCTACTTCTGAATCCCATCATACTTATTTATCAACACTGTGTGGACATATTTTAACATCGTCTGTCATGCATAATCACTCACACTTCTATCTACTTGACTTTTATATCTTGGACTGTCTATTGTTCCACAGAAATGAAGAATAGTGTTGACTTGAAACTTGGAAATACCTGAGTTAAAACTGTATTCCTAACTCTTAATAGTATGACAATGGGTAATAAACAAGGTCCTCAACATTTTAATCTACTGTCCATAAAAATGAACATAAAAATGGTTCACCTCTGAAGCATATTTACCAAAGTTACTCATAAAATAAATTATTAGGTACAAATATACTCATAGCTAATAATTGTTGATAAAAGGGGAAAGTTCTGGAAGTATATGATAGTGGATATGCTGTCAAAATCTAAGTAAGCTGTGGCATTTGTTCTGATAAACTGACAAAAATGTCCTGAATAAAAAATGTTAAGATGGATAGATAATAGTAATTACTTGGGCAAAACTTATTTAAGTTGCTAAGAACAGTGCAAAGACAATTCCTTCTTGGGAAATCTATTGTTTCAGGGAAACAGTTAACATCTACTCATTAAGCACCATCTGCCTTTCTATAATGAGAGCCACTAGATATTGAGATATAAGTATTTGACTATAAATAATTTCTGTGACATGCAGTGACATCCATCAACAGGGAGGGGTTGGAAATTTTTGATATTCACATTGCTAGTAATTAGCAGTAAAAATGTCATTGCTCATTAACAGAGTACCATTTAATTGGAGGTCAAGTTCCCTTCCTATTTAACTCTATGGAAAAATTCCAGTCACATAAGTAAAAAGGGCTAAAGATTAATTACGCTTAATGAGGGTGATAAGGCTCTAGAAAACTCAGTCACCATGTATTGGTAATCAGAAAACAGGAGAGTCTTAGATTGATATTTGAACTAAAGACTGTGATATCAAAATTGAAAAATGCAAGGACCTAAAAATGACCTTGAACTTTTCCTTCTGTTTTTAATCAGCCCTACTCAAGATTATTATGTAGCCATTATAATATAGAATGTCTCATATGACAGGATCCATGTAGATAAGGATAAGCTACTAGATCACTTCACATTGGGCAAAGGCTATCTGAACCTTACCTTCAGATTTTATTTATAGACAGTTGTGTTAATTCCTCCCACGAGATGAAAACTTATTGGGAATCTGATAATCAGTAGTACCCTGATCCACTCTGTATTTGTTCTGATTTCTCTTCCAATAAAACTGACTTTTACACAATCAGTAGCTTTCTATAATTTTATTACCTTACACTTATTACTTTACCACTTGAGTCTCAGTTTGCTCAATTAGAAAATAAGGGGCATAGACTTTGTTATCTCAAAAAATAATTCCCTGCTTGCACTAAACTAATATCATCTTCAACTTGTATTTTGGTGGTTTACAGGGATGACTGAGATATTCAAGTTTCTCTTGAATCGCTTTCATTCCTTTTCTCAATTTTTCTTCTACGTCTCTTATTTGATTTTAAGAATCCCTTTGGAGCTCTTCCAAGGAGTCTTTCAGGTCTGATACCATTGCACATGCTTCTTTGAGACACTGTGTGCATCTCTTTTGACATTGTTGTCGTCTTCTGAGTTGTGATTTGATCTTCCCTGTCACCACAGTAGCTTTCTATGGTCAGGTTGTTTTGTGGTTCTTTGGTCATTTTTTTTTCTAGCCTATTTCTTGACTTTTAACTTTATGTTAAAGTTGGGTTTTGCTCCTGAAGTGAAGGGGGCACTGTCTCAAGCTTCAAGTTTTTCACGCTGCTGTTTTCAGAGATAATTCTGGAGACCTATAAGTTTTTGGTTTTTTCAATGTGGTATGATCTAAGGAAAGTTGTGATCACTGCTCTCCTGGCCTGTGCTCTTGTCTGTGAGTTAGGACAAAACATGAAAAATCTTCCCACTCTCCTGTGACTTTTAGCATTACTGTTCTATTATTCCTCCCTGTGGAAATCATGCCTGAGACCCAGATCCCTGTATGGGCAATGCAACACAGTCCTACATCCAGTGCCAGGAAAGTGTTCCCTGTCATCTCCTTATGACAATCATGTACCACCACTCCTTGGCATCTGTGGGTTGAGAGCTCAAGAAGTAGCCACTGCACCTTCAATTATGGCCAAGGTCTGTGCTGATTTGCTGAGGACCCCTTACTTTAGATTACATTTCTCTCTCACCCCAGTGAAGCAGACCTTTCCAATCGACATTCTTGGGTTGGAAAATTGTTTCACCTTCTCCTTTTCTTGTTTCTCCCACTTCAAAATTCCTTTTGAGGTGTTATTTTACAATTTTTTGGAGGTGAATTTAGGAGGAGACATCAAGTAAGTTACTGTCTTTATTCCTCCATCTAGGTTCTGTACCTCAAGGGAGTCTTAGGCAACAATTTTGCCATTTATTTTTACTAGCTGTGTGGTACTGGAAAAGTTATTTAATTTCTCTGAGCTGTCCAAGTTGTTATGACGAGAATTAAGTAAGATTCTCATTCTCTCTCTCTTTTTCTCTCTTGCTCTACACACATACATACATATATACACATATAAACTATACACACATGCATATACATATATGTATGCTATACATACACATATAATATACATATAAACACACATATGCACATATACATATAACTTTTTAAAGAAATATGGATTCCATCTATGATAATAATGATGATAATCATCATTGTCATGATTTTTTTGTTATTCTGTTCTAATTCCCCCAAAAGTAATGTTGTATCAGAATCCCTGTCGTATATTCCATGAATTCAATAGCCTTTTAATGTCTCAAATTTTGTGATTCTATGGATGAGCAAATTCCCTCCCACATTGCAAAGTCTAATTTTATGTTGCAAGGTTTGATTACAGATCTGACTTTTCTCTAGAATATCACATGCATAATAAATTTTATACATTTAGTTTAAATAGGATACCTGCCAAACATTACTTTAAGCCCTGATCCCCATTTGGGCCCTATCTGATATCTTATGATCTAATGATGCTATAGTTGGAGGATCAGGGTCCTGGAAAGGACCTCACAGGGAGCAGATGAGAACAAGACTAGAAAAAGTAGGGATAAACATGAAAAGAAGAATGAATCCTTTAGTGTTGTACCAGCTCCAGTGTTGGGATGACCTGGATCAAATCCGGGCTCAGATACTCAGCACCACACCCAGAAATAACTGGCCATGTAAACTTGAGCAAGTTATTTAACCCCAATTGCTTTTAAAAAAAATAAAGAATGTTTATGCTATCCTACTTGGTGTATGCATGTTTAGTATGGCTATTACTTCATTGTCTATGGCACCTTTTCCATGAGGAAATAGGGTGAGATATGGAAAAATATAGAGAATCACATTCACATGTGTAGTTCTTTACATATTGTAGTGCAATAAAAAAAAATGCTGTCTCTGGACCTAAAGGATTTGTGGTCAAATATATATTCTGACACATTGAATATGGTATTTTAACTCGCTGGGAACTAGTTTTTTTTAATCAGTAAAACTAATATTTTTGACTATGGTCTCTGAGGTTCATTTAATCTCTAGGTCTGTAATCATAGGATTGAGCCATCTAAGCAGTGGTCAGTTTGGCAGGCAAAAATTATCATGTTGATTTTTCAAATGTCATCTTAATTTAACAAAATTATTTGAACGATATTTTCACTATTTGTTTTGCTTTCTGGAGGGCAATTGGAGTTAAGTAACTTGCCCAAGGTCACATGGTTAGGTTGTGTGTGTGTATGTGTGTGTGTGTGTGTGTGTGTGTGTGTGTGTGTGTGGAGTGTCTGAGGTCGGGTCCAAACTCAGGTCCTCCTGACTGCAGGGCCAGCACTCTACTCACTATACCACCTAGCCACCCCGAAATTTTCACTTTTCAAGTAGTTATATAAAATGTTGTATACTTGTCAGGTAGTGGGAGGATATATTTGGGGAAAATAAGAATTGATAGAAAAAAATTAATAGTATTTTATTTTTCCCAATTATATCTCAAGAAAAATTTTTTGCATTCATTTTTGAAAGATTTTATGTTCCAAATTTTTCTCCCACACTCTCCTTCCCTTCTTCCTAAAACAGTAGGCAATTTAATATAGGTTATGCCTATGCTATCATGTAAAACATATTTCCATATTAGTCACAGTTATAAAAGAAGAAAAAGATCAAAAGTTAAATAATGTAAAAAATAATAAAGTAAGTTTTAAAAAAGAGTCCATCAGTTCCTTATCTTAATGTGGATAGCATTTTCATTCATTAGTTCTTTGTATTTGTCTTGGGTCATTGTGTTGCTGAGAAGGACTGTCATTCATAGTTGATCATCACAAAATTTTGCTAATATTAGGTACAAAATTTTCCTGGTTTTGCTCATTTCACTATGCATTAGTTCATACAAGTCTTTCCAGGTTCTTGTTGCTTTTTTTCACCCTTAAATCTTCCTGTTCATCATTTCTTATTTTACAATAACATTCCATTACATTCATACACCAGAGCTTGTTCTACCATTCCCCCATTGATGAACATCCCCTCACTTTTCAATATTGTGCCACCATGAAAAGTCCCATTATAAAAATTTTAGCACAGGTAGGTCCTTTTCCATTTTTACAGATATATTTGGGATACAGACCTAACAGCAGTATTGCTGAGTCAAAGGGTATATGCAATTTTTGCCCATTGGGTGTATTTAAAAATTGATCTCCCAAATAGTTGGATCAGTTCTCTACTCCACCAGCAATGCATTAGTATCTCAATTTTCCCATGCTTTGTCTAACATTCATAATTTTCTTTTTTTATATTACTCAATCTTATAGATATGAGGGGGTACCTCAGAGTCATTTTAATTTGTGCTTCTCTAATCAAAAGTAATTTATATCATTTCTTCATATGCCTATAGATAATTTTGATTTCTTCATCTGAAAACTTCTTATTCATATCTTTTCACCATTTATCAGGTGGTGAAAAGCTTTTATTCTTATAAATTTGACTTAATACTCTATATATTTGAGAAATGAAGCTTTTATCAGAGACACTTGCTGTCAAAATAGTTTCCTAACTTTCTGCTTTCATTCTAGTCTTGGATGCATTGGCTTTGTGTGAAAGCATTTTAATTTATTGTAGTAAAAATTCTCTATTTTACATTTAGTAATGCTGTCTATCACTTCTTTGGTCATGGACTGGTAACTCACTTAACTTCTCCTTTAAGAATGTTTGTGCTTAGGGGCAGCCAGGTGGCTCAGCGAGTAAGAGCACCGGCTCCAGTGTTGGGATAACCCGGATCAAATCTGGGCTCAGATACTCAGCACAACACCCAGAAATAACTGGCCATGTAACCTTGAGAAAGTTATTTAACCCCAATTGCTTTAAAAAAAAGAATGTTTATGCTATCCTACTTGGTGTATGCATGTTTAGTATGGATATTACTTCATTGTCTATGGCACCTTTTAACAAGATATAGTTTCCTTCCTGATGTCTTTTAATTCGGTCTATTTTTTTGTTTTGTTTTGTCTGAGATCAAGAGTGTTTTTTTTTTTGGTGTTTTCTTTGTTTGTTGTTGTTTTAACTTCAGCAGAGGAACAAACTGCTCCAGCCCTTTATCTTTACTCTGTGAGTGTCTCTATGCCTCAACTATATTTCTTGTAAACAATATATTACAGGACTCTGGTTTTTGATCCACTCTGTTATCTTCTTCCACTTTATGGGATAATTCATTCCATTCACATTCATGGTTATGATTATAATCTGTGTATTTCCCTCCATCCTATTTTTCCTCCTGTTTATCTTCTCTCTTCTTTCATCCTCTTCCTCCTCTTCCTGTTTTGCTTCTACTGACCACATCCCCTGGTCTGCCCTCTCTTCTTCCAGTTCCCCCACCCCCACCTTTCATTAATCACCTCACTTCCTACTTTCCTGTTGGTAAGATAGATGTCTATATTCAACTGATTGTATATAGTATTCCCTCTTATAGAATTTCCTTCTTTGATCGAATGTTTATGGGAGATAAGTTCAAATGATGCTCATCACCCTCCCTTCCATCTTCCTTTCCACAGTAATAGGTCTTTCCTCCCTCTTCATGTGAAATAATTTACCCAATTCTACTTCCCCCTTCCATCTACACACAATGTCATCCTCTTTCCCATCCCTTAGTTATTTTTTATCATTCCCTCAAATTCACCTTTTACCCATACCCTCTGTCTATGTATTTTCCTAGCCATACAATTTTTAAGGATTGCAAGAATCATCTGTCCATGTTGAGATTTAAACAGTTCAGCTCCAATGAATCCCTTATGTTTTCTTTTCTATATTATATTTTTAGTTTTCTCTTGAGTCTTGACATTTGATAACAGTTTTTTGTTGTTGTTGTTGTTGTTCAATTCTAGCCTTCTTATGAAGGCTTGAAATCTTTCTATTACATTGAATAACCATTTTTCCCCTTGATGTACTATACTTAATTTTGCTGGGCAGGTGATTCTTGGTTGTACTCCTAGTTCCTTTGTCTTCTGGAATATAATGTTCCATGAGCTCTAATACTTTAGTGTTGCAGCTGCTAAATCCCGTGTAATCCTTATTGTGGCTCCCTGATATTTGAATTGTTTCTTTCTGGCTACTTGTAGCACTTTTTCTCCCTTGATCTTATAGTTCTGAAATTTGGCTAGACTATTCCTGGGAGTTTTTATTTTTGGATCTCTGTCCTGAGGTGATCAGTGGATTCTTTTAATACCTATTTGGCCCTTTTGTTCTAGCATAACAGGGCAGTTTTCCTTGATAATTTATTGAAAGATGGTGCGCAGGTCCTCCTTTTGATTATGGTATTCAGGTAGTTCAATAATTCTGACATTATCTCTACTGGATCTATTTTCCAGGTCATTTTTCCCATGAAGTTTTTTTGTTTGTTTTTCTTGCATTATCTTCTTTTTTTCATTCTTTTTAATTTGTTTGATTGATTTTTGATATGTCATAGAGTCATTAGCTTCCTCTTTCCCAATTCTAATTTTTAAGGATTTGTCTTCCTTAGTTAGCTTCTGTACTTCCTATTCCATTTGGCATACACTTTTCATTTGGCCAATTTGACTTTTAAAGCAGTTTTTTTTCAAGATGTTGATTCTTTTTTCATAATTCTTTTGCATCATTCCCATTTATTTTCCCAATTTTTCTTCTACCTTTCTTATATGATTTTAAGCCCCCTTTTCTGGGCTTGAAATCACTTCTTACTTTTCTTTGGGTTTTGCCCATAGGTGATTTGACATTATTGCCCTCTTCTGAATTTGTATCTTCATCTTCCCTGTCACTATAATACCTTTTATGGTAAGATTTTTTTTGTTATTGTTGTCGGATTTTGCTCTTCTTTTTTGGCCTTTTTTTCCTTTCTTTTAAACTTGAGCTCTGTTGCTAAGTTTGAAGGGGTACTGTCCCAGGCTTCTTGTGAAAGGGGATGAAGACCTTGGATATTTACACTGATGTTACCCTGAGACCAACAGGGGACCCTCATATCTGGGACTAGACCAAGGTTGTGCCTTGGGTGGGTGTACCTGGCATCATGAGAAGCTCTAGGTGTCTGGTAGCTTACCTAGTACTAAGCTGGTGTGATAGTGGTGGTGTTGGTGTATGCCAAGGCTGGTGGAGTTTTTCTCTTTTCCCCAGGGCTACACTGAAACACTTGGTGTTCTAGCTACTGGACGCAACTTGTTTGCCTGAGGCTACAGTGAAGCATGTGTTGGTTCTCAGCACTGAAATCTATGGCTTCTCCTGGCTATGTCAAGGCACAAGGAGGTCCTTGTGTTGGCATTTCTCTGCTCCACCATGCTGGGGCTTAAGATCTCCCTTTATTGGAATTTTTAAGGGATTGTTCCTCCATTATCAGAGGCATTAACTTGACAAATTCAAGTCATGTTTCAAAAATGCTTTATTTTCAAGGAAATATTATTTATAAGATATAAAACTACTATTTTTATTGCTTTATTACTTCATAAATTTATAAGAATTCCATCATAATTCTCATTTTTTCCCATAATAACAAGATTTAGATAAATTGTCATACTATAACCACAGAGAGTAACCTGGCAAAAATCAAATTTAACCAGGTTTCTGTCAGCTAAGACTAAGGTGGTCTATCAAGGTGGGAAGGGGAAATTTAAAAATTGTTTGCCTTATTTATTGTGTCACATACTGCCATTACTATAGGCATATCAATCATTTGAGACCCTTGTTCACTTATAACCCATAAATGGATGCAATATATCAAGCTAACCTTTGGATATTTATATTCTTCTAAAATTTCAGTTTCTATTCAGCAACTGGAAATTCACAAGATTGAACATTCTATCTCTAAAATCTGGATGGGCCACCTGGAACTCACCCAAAATTCACTGACCTATTCTGCATGCAAAAGTGGCCTGGCTGTCACACAAGAATGCTTTTTGTATGGTTTACGGAAATCCTGTAATTGGCCCTGAACTGATTTTTTTCTCCAAGTATAGAATTTCTTTTGGTGCCTTGACACTTTCAGTTCTGATCTTGGCCAGAACTCAGAAAAGAGGAAAGGGGAAAAAAATCACCCATCTGTTTCATAACATTAAGATTAGCTCTGATTGATTTTGTTTCTAAAATAGGCATCAGTTTATGTAATGGGAAGAGTGCATAATTTTTTGGACTGGTTTTTAAAAATCCTAATTAACTTGAATATTAACCCAGTGCTCCACGTCTTTCCCCACTGGTGAGATTAGAACAATGTGCATATTAATAGATCAGATCTAGAATGTGGGACACATTCTTTGTCCAGAGTCTATTATTCTAATATCAATGGTGAAAAAGAACTTTGATCAACCTTTGTAGGTGCTTGATGAAATCTGGATTCACACTCAACCAATAAATTGAATAAAGCAAAAATTAATAAAGATGAAAGTAAAATGCATTTGGTTAGCTTAAAAAAGAAACTGAAAAATACAGTCCAATGAACACTGGAATTTGGGAGTTAGAGGAGCTGGGTTTGAACCCTAGCCTTACCACTCATGAAATAATCTTGCCAACATATAAAGAGGAGTTGAAATTAATTTGAAATCTGAGGAGACTGGAAAAGAGACCCTGTAAGGCCCCTTGCAACTTTCTGTCTTATGGTCCTATAAATATAATACTGGGGCTTTCTAATTTTATTTGCAAAAAAGGATGGGGCTTTCCATCTATTACATACTGAATACAAATCAGCATTATCACACAGCAAGAGAAAAGCTAATGAGATTTTAATATGAATTAATAGAAACAAATATTCAGACCTATATTGATAGTTTTGTTATACTCTTCTCTAGCCAAACCATATGTAGTACACTGTGATAAATTCTGAGAGATTATTCTTGTTATTATTACTTTTTAGGAAGGCTGTTGGCAAAATGGAGAGCATACAAAGGACAGTAAATTGGATGGGTAGGATTTCACACCATGTCATATAAGGATCTGTTGCATGTATTAGTTAATGGAGAAGATTCGGTGGAAAAGGAGTAGTAGTCTTTCCACATTTGAAGGTCTAGCATGTGGAAGAGTGATTAAGTTTTACTTTATTTAATTTACATTTCTTTGTTTTGCCCCAGAGGGTGGACCTGGGATTACTGGGTAAATGTCATATTGGGGGTAGATTTTGGCTAAATATGAGTGAGGTAGGGGGAGTCAACTTCTTAAAAGTTATATCTCTATAAAAGTGTAATGAACAGCCTCTGGAGTTCATAATGGAGTTCCTTTCCCTGGATCTATCTAAATAGAAGCTAATTGGCTCCTTATCAGGGATGATACAGAGGGAGTTTTTTACTTCAGGTATATTTTGGGCTATGGGTTCATAAGATCATAGATTTAGAGCTGGAAGGGACCTTAGAGGCTAATAAGTTCAACTTAGTTGCTTTACAAATTAGTATTCTGAAGCATAGAGAGATGAAGTGATTCAACAAAGGCTATATAGGTAGTTAATGGCAGACCCAGGATTTGAAATCAAGCCTGTCTCCAAGCCCATTCATTTTCCCACTGTACCATGTTCAAGGTCATCCAGAATGTGAGGTACCAAGGAAGGATTTGAATTGAAGTCATGTAACTCCAAAGTTAGAGAAACAGTGCTTCTTTCAATTTCAAAATTTCTGTCCAGGACCAAAATTATATACTCCTGCTACCTATGTTATTAACCCTTCCACAACTTCATTTTTGACAGATGCCTGGAAATTAACGAGAAACTGTATATGATCATGGGAAAACCACCTTTGCCCCTTTTCTGTATTTATCACGAACTACCTAACATATAACATAGACAACAAAATAAATAAAACTTAATCACTCTTCCACATGCCATTTTCTATGGGACATGATTTTTCACTCTTTCAGAAATTGAAGAAGATATAGTATATAGTTCTTTATTGGTCAATTATGAAATAGACTTTTAAAATAATTATAATAAATTTTTAAAACTGAAGAAGAGGTCCAGAGATTTCCTCAAACAGGGAACTCATATTTTGGCCCAGAGAATGAAAAGACTAATGAAAATCAAAACAATATATTTGTTAAAAGCAGATGAGGATTGCTGATATACTGACCCAATTTTATTTTTTTATTTTTTTTTATGTTTGCTGATTCCTAGGATTTTTCCAACTGTATACCATTTTATCCCAAGCAAATAGGGATTGTTTTATCTTTTCTTCATCTGTCTTTGTGACTTTAATTTCTTCTCTTATTGCTATTGCTAGCATTTCCAGAACTATATGACATAGTAGTGAGTAGAACGCGCATCCTTGCTCCATTTCTGTATTTATTGGCAAAGGTTTTGGACATGTTAAATTTAAGGTGTACATAGGATATCTAGTTCTAGAAGTATAATAGGCAGTTATAGATGCACGACTGAAATCCTAAAGAGGGTAGGGTTGGACAAGCATATTTGAGAGTCATCTGCACAAGCAAATCTGCTTCAGAATGATGTTTATTGAATGAATGAGTTTGAAGAGCTTCATACCCATTCTCTTTTTTTTCTTTTTCTTTTTAATGCTTTATTAACTTCTGATTTACATCATTCGTTTCCGCCAGATTTTGAGTTGCAAATTTTCTCCCCGTTTTCCCCCCACCCATCCCCCCAAAACAGCAGTCCCACATGATATCCCCACCTCCAATCTACTCTCTCCCATATTTTCTCCCATACCCGTTTCAACTTTTCCAGTGGATCTCTATGCCTCAGTGCCTGTATATCTTTTTTTTTCCTTAATAACATGTAAGATGGTATTAATAATAGTATATATACACACACACACACACACACACATATATATATATATATTTGAATATTTGATTTTAAAACTTTCAATTCCAGATTTATTCCCTTCCCCCCCGCCACCCACCCCCAATGGGGAGACAAGCAGTTCAGTATAGGTTGTACATGTGCGGCTAATGCAAAACAATAACATAGTAGATGTATTGTAAAAGACTGACTATATTTCCCTCCCTCCTATCCCACGTCCCACTTGTTCTATTCTCTACTTTGATCCTGTCCCTTTTCAAAAGTGGGGGCTTACAACTTCCCTCCCCCCCAGCCTGCCCTCCCTTCCATCATCCCCCCTCACATCCCCTTCCCCCCTATTCTCCTGGAGGGTGAGATCCCCTATTTAGTGTGTATTTCCCTCCCTCCTCAAGCCAGATTCAATAGGAATAAGGTTGACCCATTCCCTTTTGCCTTCCTATTCTTCCCCTCCATTGTAACCATTTTCCCTTGCCTCTTCTGTATGAGATAGTTTGCCCCACTCTGTCTCTCCCCATCTCCTCTCATTATATTCCTCTCACCTCTTAATTTCACCTTTTAAGTATCATCCCATCCTGTTAAATTGGTCCCGTGCCCTCTATCTATGTATACCTGTAAACGTATATACACACATTCACATATGTATTCATATGCCCGCATACCCTCATATAAAGACATATATATATATTTCTAATCCCCTCAACTACTGAGAAAAGTTTCATAAGTTACAATTATTGTTTTTCCATGTAGGAATGTTAATAGTTCAACTTTGGCCAGGTGGGTCAGCGAGCAAGAGCACCGGCGCCAGTGCAGGGAAGACCCAGATCAAATCCGGGCCCAGACACCCAGCACCACACCCAGAAACAACAACCAGCTGTGCAACCCCAAGCAAGCCACTCAACCCCGATTGCTTTAAAAAAAATAGTTCAACTTTGATAAGTTCCTTATGATTTATTTTCCCTGTTTACCTTCTCATGCTTCTCTTGCTTCTAGTATCTGAATGTCAAATTTTCTATTCAACTCTGGTTTTTTCAGCAAGAATGCTTGAAAGTCCTGTATTCCACTGAATGACCATATTTTCCCCTGAAACATGATACTCAGTTTTGCTGGGTAGGTGACTCTTGGTTTTAATCCCAGCTCCCTTGACCTCCGGAATATCACATTCCAGGCCCTTTGATCCCTCAGTGTAGAAGCTGCCAGATCCTGGGTTATCCTGATTTTGTTTCCACAATATTCAAATTGTTTCTTCCTGGCTGCTTGTAATATTCTCTCCTTAATCTGGGAATTCTGGAACTTGGCTATAATATTCCTAGGAGTTTTCTTTTTGGGATCTTTTTCAGGAGGTGATCAGTGGATTCTTTCAACCTCTATTTTGCCCTCTTGTTCTAAAACATCAGGGCAGTTTTCTTTGAGAACTTCCTGGAGGATGCTTTCCAGGCTCTTACTTTGGTCATGGCTCTCAGGCAGTCCAATAATTTTTAAATTATCTCTCCTGGATCTATTTTCCAGGTCAGTGGTTTTTCCCATGAGATATTTCACATTGCCTTCTATTCTTTCATTTGTTTGGATCTGTTTAAAAGCATCTTGATTTCTCATAAAGTCATTAGCTTCCATTTGCTCCAATCTAATTCTGAAGCAATGATTCTCCTCAGTGAGCTTTTGAGATTCTTTTTCCATTTGGCAAATTCGACTTTTTAAGGCATTCTTCAACTCATTGCCTTTTTGAGCCTCCTTTGCCATTTGAGTCAGTCTGTTTTTTAAGGTATTATTTTCTTCAGACAGGCTGTTGACTCTCATTTCATAATTTTCTTGCATTGTTCTCATTTCTCTTCCCAATTTTTCCTCCACTTCTCTTATCTGCTTCTTAAGGTCCTCTATGGCCTGTAACCAGCTTGTATTTTCCTTTGAAGCTTTTGGTGCAGGGGTTCTGACTTCACTGATTTCCTCCTGTTCCATCTCCTTCTTATCCCCAAAATAGGAGTGTAATGTTGGAATCTTCTGTCTGCTTTGTTTCCTTTGCCTGCTCATTTTGCCGCTCAATGATTTGACTTTTGGGCTTTTTGCCACAGTAGGACTCTGCCACCAGACAGGGGAGTTTTCGTCCCAAATGCTGGGGTTTTCGCAGCTGCCGGAGGTATTAGATGGGTGCCCTCTCTGAGGTCTCCACATGCTCTGGCAAGCTGGACACACACCCCAGGACCTCCACCCTAGACTGCAATCCAGATCCAAGCAGGTTAAAGCAAGAGCGATGACCCCTCAGACTGGTGCTTGGTCCCCCTACACTCTGCAGGCCAGGGGCTGAAGCCGCCAAGCAGCACTGGCAGGCTGTGCTGGTGTCTCAGCGGTTTCTCGCCCCGGGGGTAAAAGCCACGCACTCCCACTTACTGGGTCCCAAAGTCCAGACTGCACTGGCCTCTCACCTTGTCCTTCGCATCTATGTATTGATAAATCTGGAAACGGCCACAGCTGCTGCTGATCTGGAGTCCCTCTGGCTGGTGGCTGGTCAGGCCCGCCCTGGGGCTAAAGCCATGGCGTGGTGCTTGGCTTGGCTCCCAGAGCGCTGTGCTGGCCGATTCCTGCCGGCCTGCTGGGCTGTCCTCAGTGGGAGGTTAGCTTCTCTGTGTCATTTTGTGGGTTCTGCAGCTCCAAAGATTGTTTAGAGTCCCCTTTTTACATGGATTGGAGAGGGTGGAAGCCGGAGCCGTGGGAGGGTCATGCTTCTACTCTGCCATCTTGGCTCCGCCCCCCCCCCTACTGACCCAATTTTAAACAGATTCTAGCAATCATCTATTGGCAGAGTTAAAGAAAAAGAGACTTTGAGACTGAGAAGTTCTGTGGTAAAGAAATGATGAATGGAATACTCAAAAACCAGCCCCAATACTAACAGAATAGATTTCTGAACTTGACTGTAATATTTGAAATTTGGGTATTCCTGGGCAGAGGCATTTAATATTTATTTATTTATTTATTTGTTTGTTTGTTTATTTATTCATTTTTTTAAAGCAATAGGGGTTAAGTAATTTGTTCAAGGTTACACAGCCAGTTATTTCTGGGTGTGGTGCTAAGTATCTGAGCCCAGATTTGATACCCAGGTCATCCCGACACTGGAGCCAGTGCTCTTACTTGCTGTGCTACTTGGCTGTCCCCATAGGCATTTATTGACAAAAATGAATTCTCATTTTTCATATCGCTACTTATTTATCCTTCCCCAGCTGGATCTATAGTTAGATATTTCAGAGAGAATGTCATCAGATCAGGAAGGTTAATCACTGGGCTTGCAATGAATTGAAAAAAGATTGATCCACAGTTAATATTAAGTGAAATTGTAACATCATGGGTTCAAATTGTAAAACCATCTTGAGAGATTCTTCCCTTGTACTGAGGGGAAGAAGGTATAAAACTAGGAGATTTTACTGCTTGAAATGCTTTACCCAAGGAGGGGACCCAAGATGGTAAAAATATAAGCAGCAACCTGGCTGGGATCTCCCAGGGATCACCTAAAAAAGAAACTTTGAAATAACATCTTAGATTGAATTTTGGAGCAGAAGAGCCAGTGAAAGTTCAGAGTGGGGTATTTTTCCAGTCTAAAACAAATTAGGAGGTCAACAGGAGAGTTCTGACGAGGTGGGAGTAGGCCAGGAGTGTGGCGGCAGTGAGTCTTGAAGGTACCTCTGACAGCAGCAGAAGCAGCACCTTCAGGAACTCTCAGCCCAGAGATCACAATATGGGGGCCAAAAAACAGATCAGAAAGAGATAACAAGTGACCCTTTCCTGGCTCTGAATGCAGCTAACACTGATTGGCAATACTATTGTACTTGAGCAGTTCTGGGTCACAGTTCCAGGGAAGTGAGGGTCATTAGCATATGTGGCTGCAAGAGAGCAGTTTACCTGGTTACCATCCCACTGTCAAAATGAGCACCAACATTTGTGAGTATAGGGGAGTGTGAAAGCTTTCTAGGAAAAAAGCAGGGCTCAGATCAGAAGAACAGCGGCCACACCTCTTCCCAGATTGCACCACCTCAGAAGCACAGAAAATTTGCAGATTTCCAGATCTAGCTCTGAAAACAGCAGCATAAAAAACTGAAGCTGGTTACATTGCCTCCCCACCCACAGTAAGCAGAACCCAACTTTGACATAAAGTCCCAAGTCAAGAAATAAACTGGGCAGAGTCAAGATGGTTGATTAGGGGCAGCCACCCTGTTGAACTCTCCCAATATTCCCCTCCAAAGAACTTTAAAATAACATCTCAAAACATATTTTGTAAGAGCAGAATGAACAAAAGTTTGTAATGAAGCATTTTTCCCACTTTAGAAAACAAGACATCAGCAGGAAAAATCTGTAACCCTGGGACGGGGGGGGGGGGGTGGCCACAAACACAACAGTGGCAGCAGCTTCAGAAACTCTAAGTCAAGAGAAGGAAAGGAGGTCATAAATAAATAACAGGGGATTCCTTACTGGCACTGGGTACAGCTGGCATTGACTGGCAACCCTATTGCTCAAACACTGTTGAGGTTTGCAATTACAGGGAAGAGAGGAGCATTGTTGGTTAGTCATAAAGCAGTAAGGGCTCTGGTCATATTTCCAAAGCAGAGAGAAGCCCTAGAGCTCATAGCTACAGGGAACCAGAAACCCTTGTTTGATAAAGACAAGATCAAAGCACAGATCAGGAGGAAAATGGCCATGCATATAAGTAGGACTGGAACATCTTGGAAGCAACAGAAATCTGCAGACCCTCATAAACTAGCTCTGAAAACAGCAGCATGAAAAAGCCTCAAGTTGTTCCAAGACAGTGCCACCCCGCTCCCGAGCAGGATTCAACTTTAATGTAAAGCTCAAAATCTAGAAATATCCTGGAAAATGAGCAGAAAATTCAAAAAAATTAAAAATTATTTGATCATTCAAAATCTACTATTGATGGAAAAGATTCTGGGAAGATGACAGAGTAGGTCAGAAAATTCAAAACTCTATAAATTTCCCTCACAAACAAGATAAAATAGTGCCTCAGGGCTAAAATAGAGTAGTAAAAATAAATGAGTATGGGTAGAACAATGATCCTCCTTGGACAATCAACGATCTGAAAAAATATCACAGGATGAAGTTTGGTCCCTGTGAAGGATAAACACCTGCAGGCTAGTTTTACTTAAACAAGTGGCAGCCCCTGAGGTTAGCTCAGTTGGGAGTCTATTTCAGGACTACCCATAGGGCCTTTTAGCCTAGTAATAGTGGGGTAAGTTTGGTGTCTGAACCATGGAATTTTAAAGGAAACTCTTCCAACAAGGAAAACCAGATCCAGCTGTTCTATAGAGATACAGCTCTAGGTGAGAAGGAACAAGCATATGCCCAATGAGTGCAGAAGCAGGGGGGCAGAGATGGTGATGGATGTAGGCACTAGCTGGAGGCTGGAGGTCTTGGTTTCAGTTCCAGGCCAGAGGAGAGAACTGAAGGAAGACCTGAGGCCAGAGGCACCAGTTCCCATAGCCCAGGGTAAGAGGTGATAAAAAAAAAATAAGCTGCAACAACAACAAAATATTTAGACAGAGGAGAAAGAATCCAACCATAAAGAGTTTCTATGGGACTATGGAACCAGGGTTCATCTTCAGAGGAGGATATTGAAGCAAAGAAACCCTCTTCCACCCTACAGAGTAACATCAAGTGGCCACTTGCCTGAAAAGAATTCATAGAAGAACTTTAAAAAGACTTTAAAAATAAAATGAAAGAGATCGAGGAAAAAATAGAAGAAAAAATGAGAATAATTCAAGAAAAACAAGACTATCAAAGAAAATCAATCAAAGGAGATACCTTAAAAACCTTAAACCTTAAAAACCTTAAGAAACTCAAAATATTGAGGAAATGAATAATGTAAACTAGAAGTTAATAAAGCATTAAAAAAAAACCTTAAGGAAGAAAATGATGCTGAAAATCGGAATTGGGCAACAGGAAGCCAGTCATCACTGTCTTCTGTGTTTTTATCTTGATCTTTTCACCATAATAGATTTTTTTTTTATATTCAGGATTTTTTTTTTCATTTTTCCAGCCCCCTTTTTTTTACTCTGAACTTTAAATAAAGATGGGTTCTTTCTCCAGCTTGGGTTGAGGGTAGGGTCCTTGTTCCAAGCATCAAGCTTTTTTCCACTGTTCTTTTCACTGTCAATTATGAAAGTTTAGATGTTCCAAGGTGATATTATCCAGGGAGAAGAAGGGTCATTGCTTTCTTTATCTCTTCTCTTGTCCTTATTCAGGAATTCCCCCTGGGACAACAATAAATATTATTCCTCAGGGTTCCTGTTCTATTGGAACCAGAAGCAATGACTGCTTCTCAGGGCCTTTCATAAAAGCACTTTGGTACATACTCTCCCACCAGTAGGAGCACATATCCATGCTGGAATACCCTTTTATGCTGGATGGATCCATGTCTCCGTGCTGTCCAACATACTGCAGTTCTTATATTAGTTACACACTATGTTGTTCTGTATGCCTGAGTTGTATATTTTTTTGTCTTTTTTTTTTTGGTGGGGGGAAGGCAGGGCAATTGAGGTTGACTTGCCCAAGGTCACACACCTAGTAGGTGTTAAGTGTCTGCGGCTGAATTTGAACTCAGGTTCTCCTGACTCTAGGGTCAGTGCTCTATTCACTGTGTCACCTAGCTGCCCCCCTAAGTTGTATATTTGATTTCCTTTTCCTCTTTTCTCTTCCCTCTCTTTCTCATTGCTTACAATACAGTTTTCATTGTACTAACTCCTATTGTTTTACACATTATTTTTAGCATCTATACTCATTAAGGGGTTATTTTCCCCAACCTCTCTGGTTGGCTCAGGTCCCTTTCTTTAGACACAAATTGGGTACCCAGCAAGGACTTTAGCTGTTGACAGCCATTCCTACCCTGCAAGATTATACCCTTATGAACTCAGTTGTAGGAAGTAAAGGTCAATAAGGGAAATCTATGTATTCAAAGCAGGGATTCCTTTATGACAGAGGACTCTCTCAAAATAGCACCAAAATTCTCATTTGTAAAATTAGCTTCTGGAAAGGCAACTGAATATAGTCCATGGAATTGGTTTCATTACACTTAGAAGAAATTACTCACAAATGAGTTATAACTATCAAGGGTCCTTAAGAACCTGGGTGGGTTCATATACCTATCCAATATATAATATTCTGTTTCTATGGAAATAGGTCTAAAAGTTGTCACTGAACTAGAACATTGAGCTTCTTTGGGAGCAAGCCCAAATATACAGGTAATGCACAGAGCTGAGTCCATCTTACTATATACATTATGTTTAACACAAGATATATTGTGATGGAGGCCAAAAAGGAATCCAGAAAATATACTGTATTCTAGATAAATATGAGAAAGCAGAGAAAACTTTCTGCTGGAGTTGGGGTGATCAGGTGAATGCAGAGAGAAGAAGGGAGGAAGTGTTATGATGGTAGTGGTGAGGGAAAGTTTCATGTCAGCTGTGGCATTTGAGATGAAAGAAGATAATTCTTAAAAGCAAAAATGAGAATATAGTGCATTCCAGGCATGGAGGCTGGCCATTGATTTGACATTCTTTTCAATGTTTCCCCCCCCCAAAGCCTTATATCATTACTAGGGCCCCCTATCATGATAGAACCAGTTGAACTTGAGTTAGTATATACACATACATACTTAGGATTTTAGCTAGGATTTTATTATGTTCTGTTACCCCACCAGGAATGTAGAAAGCTAAAGCCATTATTTAATAATTATATTCCTTACAAGACTCCTTTCATTGCTAAGTCTACAGGCACACTGCATGTATAGTATAGAGATAACACATATTCTTTAAAAATGGTTATTTTTGTTTGCATTCCTTTCAAACAGCAAAATAATTCTCCCACATCCATCAGATAGAAATCCATATAAAAATGATATAATTTTCTAAGAAGCATGACACATTTGAAATTATAAAATAAAATATTAAGTTCATTGCAAGCCATCACATAATGATTCAATGCCCATTTGTAATGATGCGTACAGATGTCAAAGACATATTGATGAACTAATATGGAGACTTCCAAAGAGTTTAAAATGGGATGAAGCATTCTCCCAGTTTTCATGATTGAAAAACACACATCAGGTGAGGTTCCAGTAAATGATCATTGATGTAAGTGTTCTTGAAAAGACTCCATTTTCTTGTCACATTGTATTCTTCAATATCTGGACTCTGGTTAGGATGTGAAACTAGTTACTTTCTGCAGAATATATTGTTGTCCAGTCCATGCTTTCTGCAGCTTTCATATCTTCTTATTAAAAACAATTCCCTCATCTGTAGTTTATAGATTTGATCCAACTTTAGCGGTGGTAATTTCCTATAATCATGTTTCTCTGCCTCTTAACTTAAGGTATCAGTTTGTTTATCAACTGTCTCTACTATTAACAAATGTTTTTGTATTAGGTAAACACAATTTAATTATTCCTCCTCATAATCTGCTGGTGTCTTCTCACTGTGACTAGAAACATGCCATATTTGTTGAAATAAAGAAGACCATAAATGAGCTTTATTATAATGAAAATATGTAAAATGTGTGTGAATGTGAGTATATGAACATATGTACATGTTTGTGCATGTATAGGAAACATACATACACACAGAGATACACACATACACTGTATATGCATGCATATACATACACACATATACACTCACATACACCAAACACATGTGTGTGTTTGTGTGTGTACACAGCGTGTGGGAGCAATGTGTTATATATGCAAGTTTGTATTTGTATCTCCAGTACAGCACCTTATACATCATTGGTGGGGACAACCAAAGATTTGGGAAATCCCCAAATACATACACTATTTGAGGAATGACCTTGATGCTTTTATTATAGCCGAAGTAATCATCCTAGGCCATGAAAATATAGATAGCAATATTTTCTTTGTATTCTGGATCTATTTAGTTGTATCATGCTAAATCTGAATTCTCCTCAGTTCTGGGTAACCCATCAGAGGAGGTTAACATGGATGGTAAAGGCCTTTGAGATCCTTCTATATGAGAGCTGGTTGAAGCAATAGGCCATGTTAGTCTGACAAAGTGAACACAGGGGAAAGAGGATATACATAAATATTTGAAGATCTGTTGCATGGAAGATACTGCATTTGTTCTGCTTGGCATGTTATAAGGAAAAAGATCAATAGCAGCAGCAACAGCAGAAACTTCTAAAAAAAGGTACCCAAAAGTTTGAATGTATTGCCTAATGGATTGGTGGTCCCCCACTAACTGCAGAGATACCCACCAAAACTTGGCAATTACTTGGCTTCTGTGCAAGTTATACTAGATTGTTTGTGAGATCCCTTATAACTCAGACTCTGTGAAGGGGCATTGAAAACAAACCATTTATTGAAGTCAGAGTAAGTGGGACTTGAAAACTGAGTGGAATATGAAAGGAGAGTGAAGTGGATATATCAGATCTAATAATTGTGGAGGGCAGTCAGTAGCTCTGGTTATCCTGGCTGTGCCGGTCCCTTTAACCTGCTGTAAAGCCACAGATGAGCAGCTTTCCAGAGGATTGCTGCTGTGAACAGCTTTCAAGGTTCTGATTATGTTGTATAGCTAACTTTCTATTTATTCAATAACAAATGAGAGCAAAACATTCACAGAGAATCAAAGTACAGCATTCACAATGTTACAATTTATCACAGAAAATCAAAATGCAGCATTCACCATATCACAACCCAACAACTTATCACTAAAATGGCCACATAGTTTTCACCAAAGTTGTCACATAGTTTTAAACAAAGTATATTCATTTAGTCAATCACCAAATCCTTAATTCAAACACATAGTACAAAAGTCAAAGTTCTCCACCCCTAGGTCACAGTAAATCATAATCTTCTCAGCCAGTAAACAGTATCCATCTTGATATCATCTTGACTCAAGGCTGGCTCTCAGCTTCCGTGGTTCCTCGTCCATGGTCCCAGCTCCAACTGTCACCTGGGTTCAAAGGCAGGCAGCTCCCAGTTCCTTGTCCAGCTCCTTGTCCAGTTCTTCATCCAGTTCCCATTTCATATTGAAGTTTACAGTGTCTAGTCCACCACAATTCCTTCACAGTTCCTCTTTTTGGGAAGACAAAGCTTGACAGAGCCACGATATTCATGCACATTGCTGGCACCATCATCAATTCACTATCTGCCTGTGAAATCAACTTAGACCCACCAACAAGGTCTGACAACTCAACACAAATCATCAACAAATAAATCAACATAGACCCACAAACAAGGTCCAAGAGGTTAACATAAATCATCAACATAGAAATCAACAAAGACCCACAAACAAGCTCCAAGAGATCAGCACAAATATTCAGTAAAGTACCAAGACCTCCAAAACCCTCCTCCAGGACTTCTGTACACATAGAACCATAAAATCCTCTTTCAAGGCTTCCAGTAAGGTCCCAGCCCTCTTGTACAAAGTATCACAAACAAACATCAACACAGACAGAGCAGACAAAGTGCTGGGATACCGCAATTTTTTTTTCCTTCTTGACTTTTCCACCACAAGAGTCCTCTTCTCAGTTCCTCTGTCTCTAGCCTGGAAATCCTCCTTATATATGGTCATTAGCTTCTCCACTTCTGTTTCAGGAGTTCGTGAGTTCTAGGGTTCACAAGTTGTGGGGTTCACATGTTCTGCTTCTTAACAGACTTGATACAAGGCTCAAAAGAAACTTGAACTGAAACAAGATATTAATTCAATAGCTGAAACAAGGTATGAACTACTTCTGTGATTGCCATTACACCTGCCAAATTTAAAAATGCTCATTTTGCCCTCTTTCCTGGTTGCTATAACAAGAACCTAATATAATCAGAGCATTTACATTTTTCTTTGTTTTCTTTTCTTAATTTCCTTTATTTTTATTATACATGCAAGATGCCTTTCTTCTATTGCTCTCTCCCACTAATTCTTCTTGTTACCAAAAAAAGAAAAAGACATTCTGGGAAAAAAAGAGACCTTAACAAAATATCATTCACATCTTAAAGTAAAGACACTATGACAATATTCCATAGATGGCACACTTCCCTACTGCCATGAACGGAAAAAGGAAAATTTTGTTAATACTCTCTGAAAATAATATTGGTTTTTATGCATTTTACTTTTTAATTTTTTATGTTGTTGTCTCAATTGTGATATTGATTTCATGATTGTACATACTTCACTCTGCATCACTTCCCATGATCTCTTTTATTTCTCTGAATTCTTTATATTTGTCATTTCATTTCGTACATCCCGGAAATCTTCCATTAGTCATGTACCACAATTTTTTTTAATATTCTTTAATCAATGGTGGGTACCTATTTTGTTCCTACTTCCTTGCAATTACAAAAGTAGAGACTTAAAATTGAATGTATGAATGCATACTTTTAAATATACACATCACATGCTTGCATGCACATATGTATACTTCCATGGACTTATACTTATTTTTACAGAAAATGTATATTTATGTTTATACACACATATCATTTTTTTTCTTTCTTTGACTTCCTTTTGTCTATGCTAAGCAATATAGTTCTCTAGGTAAGAGCATTTTGATCACATTTTCAGCAAAATTCTAAGCTGCTATCCATCGACATTGGAGTAACTCACAATTCAACTATGTATTTGAATGCTTATATTACTGCAAGAACTTGAACACTGACTATTTTTATCTTGATTCATTTTTACCAACTTACTGGGGATAAGAAGAAGTCTCAGAATAGTTTCAACTTTCATTTAACTTATAAATGTTTTGGGGAAATCTTTCAAACAGTTATTAAAAGCTTGTGATTGCTGTTTTAACAACATTTTTTCTTATTCTGTTCTATTTGAGAGTAGACCATCAAAAGATATATCTATTCCCTCCAAAATCACCACCAAATCAAGGTGGTATAAGAAATGTAGAAGAATCTACCTGTCCTTGTATCTCTTTAAATCTGTCTTGCCATTATATCTCCATTTAGAAATGAGATTCACATGTGTATTCTGGAACTAGTTTGACCTGCTCACAAGAGACTGTCCTTAAATTTTCAGTGTAAGCAATTAGGCCCGAGAAATGGGCAAATACTAAAAAGCAGGTCATGATTTATTCTTTTCTTGATTGTCTAGATTTAAGAAAGTGGTGGAGAAAATCTCAATAGTTCAAATTAAACTTAAAGGCATTTGTTGAGTGTACTTTTTTTTCTTTTGAGAGACAGTTATTAAACATTTGCTATCATATCCCTTTAAATTTTGATCTAAAAGGAGTAAAATTTTAATTAGATTATATTTTTCCCTTGTTTCAAAGTTCTTAAACTGTCTTCATGACTACTAGTCTGCCCAACTTCCTCCCTTTGCTAATAAATAACAATGTCTGCTTTCCAATTCTCTTAAGTGTATCTGCCTTTTCCTCTTCACTCTTCCACATTCACCCTCATTTACTTTCTATTGCCTACATCAATATCTTCCTTTATCAATGACCACTGCTTCCTTTTTTTTGCAATTACATTGCCTTTTCTAACTGCCAGCTCATCAGCTGGTAATTTGGAAACATGAAGACAGGGTGTGAGATGTGCATTGGTGAAATTTGTACTTAGTAAAGTTTTAAAGTAGTTCTCCAGAATTGTTGAGAAAGCAGTTCTAATATGTATTTTCTTAGTCTTAGAGGCTGCTGTAATTTCTGTCTAAAAATGGATAATATTGTTCCTAGTGCTGATGTTGAAAAGTGTTTCTAGCACGATGCTTTAAGTTGCTGTTCTGGTATTCTCATTTTTCTCGCATCTGTGTAAACTGTTATTAACATTGTTTGAAAAGAGTATGAGAAGAAGGTATCTGAAGCAGTTTGCCAAAATTTTTCACATTTTCACAGACTCCAAAATCCCTTCACATGTAACAACTTGGATAAAATAAAAATTAATGTGCTCCTTTGAGTATTTGTAATTTCACTTGGCTAAGTACTCCCTGCTGAGTTGAAATTAACTTCCATGCTATAATATAGTGGTTTCTAAATTTAATAATGGAGCAATGTCCCACCCCCTTAATAAAAAAAAGTAATAAGTACACTTTGCATAAAATCATTTTTGCAAATCATAATATAAAATGACAAGTTTCACATGGAGTTTTACTAACATAGGTTCATATGAGTATAAGATTTCAAGATGGAAGTCGTCATCTAGTCTGAATCTTTCATCTTACAATTTAAGGCCTGGAAGGTTATTAAATGACATGTTCTAGGTCACACAAGTAGCATATGGCACAGCTAGTACTTAAAATTGTGTCTTTTTATTCCAAATCCAGCTCTTTTCAAAACATTATGCTTCCCCTTATGCCCACAAATGAAAGGGAAAAGACTATGGTATTAGTTGGACCATGCTATGTTCATGGTTCAACCAAATGTTGAACTTCTACATTTGGGGATGGAAAAACATTATATAGTAACAATCTTGTAACTGTCCAGCTAGCACCCAGATTCATTAGCTTCTTTTGTCCTGGGGAAAACAACATTTGGGACATGGGGTATTATAGGCTAACAGACTATGGACTACCCTCATTATTGACCTCAAAGGCTCAAAAATTCCTGTTTACAAAGGTTGTTAGGCATTACAGCCCCAGACATGGTGGGGCTATTAGGGAATTTCGGGCCTGCATCAGGTATATCCTATCACCGTAAGTACCCAACTCTTCTCTCAAATAGCTGATTCAGGTTCTCGCCCCTTGGAAGCAAGCACCTCACTCCAGGAGAAAGAGAAAACAGGTGCCTAGGACTGCAGACTATGACACTCAGGATCAGGGAAGGTGAGGGATGAGTGATGGTCTACCTTCCCCAATACATGTACCTAGGCCCAAGTTAATGGTTCAACAACTGTGTATTCCCCTTCTTCAATTTTCTCCAAGAGGTGTAAATATGACATTTAATATTGTTTTTGTTGGCTTTGATTCAAATGTATATTCATTGGAAATATTAGATTCAACCATGTAGGAGCTTTCATTCAAAGTATAAACCAATTACAACCATTACTTATTCCATCTTTCCCCAACCAAGATCATATTGTTTGGAAAGTTCTGTCTTAGTAGATGCTGCTATTTCTGGGTTGGGGAGGGGGAATTATCAAATATTAGCCAAAACTTTATTGATGAGTATTATTGAAATTTGCTTGACTTTTAAATAAAAGTAGACAAAGGATTTTCCATTGAGCCTATACTAGAAACCTATTTGTCTTTGGTGGAACCTACCAGGTCTGCTACATCCACAACAAGGTATCAGAATAGGGTGTTAGTGGAGGATAAAAACTCATAACTTGGGAAAATGAAGTATATTTTTCTTATCTTGTGATTTCTTTGATATGTTGAACTCTTGTGAAAAATCTTTTTAAAAATGTCCCTTAAATTATTCAACTTTAGAATTTCTGAAAGTTAGCCTCCTTTACTGAACTTTAACTTGTCTTGTCAAGACTATGTAATCATCCCTAGGTCAAACCATTTTTGACATTATATTGCATCCGGGCCCCTCTATTGCATTGAGAAAAATAATCAATCAAATCAACAGGACAACTTTAAAAAATGTCACTTGACAGGCCTATGGATGACCTCACCATTCTTATTATTTCACAGTCAAGAACTCACCTATATAGTCATCACTTCTCAACAATATATTGGTTTACCCATTAAGATATAAACCTCTTGAGAAGAGAAATTGTCTCTGGCATTCATGGTAGTGTCTCACATGTTGAAAACACATAATATGTTTTATTTCATTAGCTCATTCACTCACTATGCAGATGAATAATTTCTCTTTAATTTATAATCTAGAAAACTGCTTAGGCCATTGAAAGGTGAAGTGAGTTGCTGAAGATCACAAAACTATGAGCCTTTTGATACAAGACTACAGCACAGACTTTCTTGACTCCACAATCCATTGAATTCTGCCTCTTGGAAAATGTTATACTTGATTCCGGTATTTCCATATTTTCTTGTAATATTCTAATCAAAGGCCATTGAAATTTTATCTTTCTTCAAAATAATTTTGAATCTCAAAGATTCTGGAAACATCTTTTGAAAGGTGTGAGATATGTTTTCTTTTAAAGAAATTCCACTCAGCCTTCTGAATAATTGACCTTAACTGAGGCTATGAGTGTTATTTTTCCATCTATGATTTGGAGACACATTTCATGGAATTTACAAAAGATATTTGCCATAGGTTTTTGTAGAACTTTTTAAAAAGAAACTATAATGCAAAATCATCCTTCACAAATGAAGTCTACAGACATATTTGCTTATATTACAAAGCCATCATACAAGTATAATGGAGTTTATATGTATACAATAAACATGGTTTCTAGGTGGAAGAATAGATAGAACACTGGATTGGAGTTAGGAAGATATGAGCTTGAATTCCCTCATAGCTTCAGATACTTATTAGCTGAGTAATCCTGGATAATTCACTTAACATCTCTTTGCCTCGGTTTCTTCATCTGAAAAGTGGGCATCATAATAGAATCTACCTCACAGGTCTGTTGTGCAGATCCAATTATGCATAAAGTGGTGGTAAGCCATACACATACATGGATACATGCATGTGTGTATAAACTTATGTTATATACAATCTATGTATATGTATGTGTGTGCAAATATACATGTATGTGAATTTAAGACTCTATCTGGCTTTCTTAGTAGTGTGAATCTACTACTTCCCTGGAAAGGGGAGTGCAAACATGGGTTATTAACAGAAAGGTGAAATAAATGAATAAGTGTTATATTTCTATTCTATGCTATTTTATATTCTACATATCTTTAGCATACTGCACATATATACACACATAAAGTAGTAATAGATTTGTCGTTAGGAAGGATGAATATATCTATTTCAACCATCTCATTTTACATACATATAATTATAACTGAAAATTTCATTGATTTTCCCATGTTTATGCAGTTAGCGATTTAATGAAGTCGGATTGGAACCAAGGTCTTTTTGACTCCAGTTATAGCATTCTCTCCATTAAACCATGCTAACAGTTATGCAGGTAGGTTAACTTCAAAAAAGAAACCCAGGGTGAGTAGAGAAATGGGATACATCTCAAAATCATCTGGGCTTGGTATTGAAAGTTTTGGGAAGATTAGCATACCTTGGTAAATTAGAACAAGAGAATTGAGTGGCTTGTATTGGAAAAATTTTCTTCACAGAGGCTATGATGGACAAAGGAATCTTAATAAGCCACTTCAAATGAGAAAAGGGAAAAAGGAGAAATTCAACTTCAGTAAGTAAGTGGTAATTATTATTCCAAAATTCAAGTGCTCAGAGGTGAAATGACTACACTCGTTTATTACTTTTTATACACATAGAGATGTATTGTGGTTTCCTTTTCAAGAGTCTAAAGAGTAAAGCTATTCTGGCTTGGTGATCTAAATAACTTATTTCAGTGATTTGCTTTGAAATATCTCTGTGTGAATATGAGAGAAAGACAGAGAGACAGATATAAAGACACAGAGACAGAGAGAGAGAGAGGAGAGACACAGAGAAAGAGGAAGAGACAGAGAGAAGTGTAGAGACATAGATAGAAGGACAGAGAGACAGAGAGACAGATATAGACAGTAGAAAAGATTGTGACTTGATAACTTGGGTATCATGAACAATCATTTTTCAGTCATATGGTGTAACAGTACATAGAAGTCTATTACCCTTTCACCCTTCATGGTGAAAGAAAGAAAAGAAAAGAAAGAAATGAAATGAAAAGACAACAAACTTGCTTACGTATACAGTGCAAATCTTAGAAAGACTCAGATTGGATCATTTCAAAAACATTGACATTTTCCTGTAATGTGAATAGATTAAACCTTCTTGTCTTCCCTATAGAATGACTTCAACATGTCTTTGTTGTGGTTTAAACCCAGGGACACCAAATACTGTTGAGGTGAAGCCTTTGCCCATCCAAAAACTATTGCTATTTCATGATGTGTTGTGGTGAAACTGTCTCAAAGAATTCAGAGTCAGACCACCTATAATCCAAGTATAGGCATTTATTGAGATTGATGCCTCTCATGAAGCAGGCTAAATTCCAAGAGGAACCAGCAACTTGAGAGAAAGCAAGATGGATTTTTATAGGGTAAAGTTGCAATTACATACACAGAATAGAGGAATATCATTAATATTAAAAAGACAGGAGGAGTTTGTTAAGGGATTAGGTAATGGAGGAGGGGTTTGTTGAAGGATTGGTTAATGGAGGGGGGGGTCCCATCTATGGTTCAGTGGTTAAACATTCTGGTCATTCTGCCCTCTAACTGGCTAGCTATTGTGGTCCTGTCTTGGACTAGATGGATGATATGATTGTGATTGAATTCAATAACACACCTGCTTCTGGGTCTGGGGGCAGTGAGCAGGTAGAGGCAGTAGCTAGCTTCCCTTCATATGGACACACCTACTGTTTCTGTGGGAACCAAGAGTTCAGGGACACACCTGTTGTTCCAGTGAGCAGTCAGGCATATACAAAGAAGTTAGGACATTGGCGGGCGAGGGGGGGGGCGGGGTCTACATAGGTGCAGTAGGCCTGATGTTAACTAGAGCCAGGCCTATAATGAAGTTTGAATACTGGGGTTGGGGACAGCTTTATTAGGATTCCATCATCTCTTCAAGACCAACTTCTAGTTTATTTCACTCTTTTATACTGTCAATATTTTGACTGAAACTACATCTTCCAAATGTTTTTGAAAAAAAAAAGACCTTCCAGATTGACACCATTTTCTTTTCTGTGAATGTCCAAGAAGGGAATATCCTTTTGATAGCAATATGTCCTACTAGTCAGTACAGTTTTGAACTACTCTGTTTAAAAGGATCCTATGACTACCTCTGGGCAAAACCAGGCAGGATTATCCAAGCTCTAGAGAAGGGATATAATATAGAATCCTCTAAACTCATCTGGGCCAGGCCCAAAGAGAGAAATTTTTTTCTTTTTCTTTTTTTTTGGGGGAGGGGGGTGTTATGAAGCTCAAAGAAAAATACTTAGTTTCACAATGATCTTGTGATCCTTTGAGTCTGAGAGGTTGATCATAGTCCATCTCCTTAGCAAAATACTACCTCAAAAAATATAATATATAATATGAAATAATACAAAAATATATAATCATTATATTATAATTATATTTTATACTTATAATTATATGATGACATAATAACAATCATAATATAATAATTACATATGTAATACAAATTAATTGCTTGCCTTCTTGTCCCACATAAGGATTAACCTGGGATTCTAGCCACAGGTCTTTCTTGAGCAATCAGGTCAAGTTAAATTTTGTATTGTAGCTTTCAGTTCAGGACAGTTGCTTAATTAAAACAGATAAAAAAAAAAAAACTTACCACAGATCCATGGCTTTGAAGGTCAAGAAGAGGGTGTAATGTTAACGAAACAGGAAGCTCTTCCCCAACCATTAGTAGGCCTAACACAAAGACCCTGAGTCACCTGGAGCTTGGATCACTTGGAGTCTGAGTCACATGAACCTCAGTGTGGGAAGAGCTTGCCCAAGGAGAGGGAGAGAGAACATGAGCAGAGAGTGAGAATGGGCATAGGGAAGAATCTTGCCTAGGGGAACCTGTTTGTGGGGAGGCCTAACAGAAAGAAGGTCTAAGATGTTGGTGCTCCCTGGATTAGTAACAAATACCCTCTTAAATCTTGCCTTCTGGTATCCTAATGATGTTCCAAATAATTATTTTGGTTTTGCCTTTCAGGAAGAGAGTTTATTACATTTTGTGATTCTATCCTGGAGATATGCATGCACATTCATAACAACTGCTATGGGTGTTACATTGGCATTACATTTGGCAATGAGGAAAAGATCACAAAATATAAAACCTCTGCTTGGAAACAGGAAAGCTCTAGTGAAGGAAATGGATATCCTGGCCAAGGAAGACTTACCTTATTCCTTCCTGGTGAGAGAATAGGCTAAAAGCACAGGAATTTGTGAAAACTGGGAAACAAGGCTGCAGAAGGAAGAACCCATAGATTTAGAAAGATGTTTGCAAGGAATACCAATAGAATAAGGGAAAGAAATGACAGGGGTATGTAGAAGAGGATAGGTGTCATTAACAAGTTATCATGTTATATGTAAAAGTAGAGACGAATTGTTGGAGTAAAAGGTTCAGCTGGAAAACAGAGTAAGCTGTTCTGCATGAGAAGATTTCTGTGCTACAGCATCAAACTTTCCTTTAGAAGAGCAAGCTAAAAAGCATCAGGTGGTAGGAGAAAAGAAAGCTGTGAGTTTTTTTTCCAGGAAAAAGAAGAGAAAAGTCAACAAGAGCAATGTACATGCAACCCTTGCACGTTTGGGGTATGATTAGGACCCAGACACCTGGCAGGAAGATACATGTAGGAAAATGAAAGAAATTCAGATAATGAGGCTTCGAGGAATGTGGACACTCACCCAATACTACAAAAGAATCAAGAGAACTAGGGCGACTACATGGTGTCTAAGGAAGTAACTGAGGATTTTACTCAGCAAGAGGTCACAGATATTCTAAGTTGATTTACCCAAAAAAATTTCGAGAGAATCATTAGTATCTTGAATGATGAGAATGAGTGACAAAGGAGCTGAAGGAGTATGGATAGATAATAGACATTGTTTGAAATTGGCAAGTATGAGTCAGAATCCCTTTATACAACAAGCTTTGAAGGAGGCAATAAACAGTTTTCCACTGACAAATAGAGATAGACCTAGTAGAGATAAACCCTGGTATTCACTTAGAGACTGTATGAGAAAGTTAAAGGAAGAGGAAACGAAAACTGTAATTATGATCAGAGATACAGATGTGTATCACAGCACTCCTTTAACAGTTTCTCATAGAAACATAATAGTGAAGATGGCTCCTTCTGCTTATAAACACATAATTCTGACTTTACTAACTGGGGAAATAGGACACCCTCTTTCAGAGGTGCTACATAAGATTGCACTGATAGGTGACTTAGGGAAATGGGGAAAAGATAAATTTCCTCAAGAGAAAATAGCCAATTTTCAAATTTCCAAACTTCAATTCAAAGTCAGAATACATTAACAAGGAGAGAAATGTCACTGCTTTATTGAGAGTAAGGATAGATTATGTAAGAAAAGATGACATTCCAACTAACAAACTATATAAGATGTACCAGGAAAAAGGACTTTGTATTGGATGGAATAGGGAAATAAGAACTGTCCCTAGAAATACTCCGGAATAATTTTATCCAAGTTCATTACCCCTGCAGGGAGAATAGGAAATTTGCCAAGACCCAGTTCATATTAAAGCAGCGCACAAATAGGATGACAGATCTCATATCAGTTTAACCATATACTGGAAAAATGGATCAAGTACTGTTCCTAGAGCATTAATAGATACTGGAACAGAGGCCTCCCTTATATGGAAACCCTAATAAATTTAAACATGGAACCCCTATTACCATCATAGGACAACTTGTACTAGCCAGAAAAGTTATATTAATGATGAAAATTAGGCAATTAAAAACATACATTGGTAACTGTACCTGTTCCTGAATACATAATTGGGATAGATATATTGAGAGGTCTGACTTTAAATTTGCCTGAAGGGAGCAATCAATTTTCAATAAGGAAGATATAATTTAATGCAGTTCTAGTTGGTTCATGGATTCCAGAAGGATGGCTGATGCTATATTTACCCTGCTTCTGGTTATTGTCTAATTCTTCTTTTTGAACTTTGTTTAAAATGTTTGCTAGATTTGTCTCCTACAGGCTTAGCACCCAGACTGTTTAACCTGGCTATCACCCTCTGTCCAAGACTATGATATGCCTCCCTGGACCTGCCATTGACCAAGCTTCAGATACCACCTAAGGAACTGACCCCTCAAATGGGACTTCTTAAAGGCAGGCACAGCTCTGTGTCTGATCCCAACAGGACACAGTTTTAGAAGATGAGTCTGTCATCCCTACCCCAAGGAATTTTGGGTCCCATTAATTTGGGGGGGTATGATGAGTTGATTATACTCAAGCTTTCAGCCTCAGATATTGTTTTATGTGTTTATTTTTTGTTATACATTTTATATGTGCAAGTTATGTTGATAGAAGTTATAGGTATTAGTTATTAATCAGAATCCCCAAAGTCCCACTGGCATATGTAATGGACATAAAAGATCTTGGGGCCAAAAGGAATGTTAATGGAATAGGAAGATCTTCCCCACCCATTAATAGCCTTAACACATGGAGCCTGGACCACATGAAATCTGAGTCATATGTAGCCTGACTCATAGGGAGTTCAGTGTGGGATGAACTTGCCCAAGGAGGAGAAGAGGGAGAGAGAGCATGAGCAGAGAGTGAGAGAAGAGCAGGGGGAGAGAGAGAGAGAGAGAGAGAGAGAGAGAGAGAGAGAAGCAGCTTGAGTGGCCAGAGGGAGGAATCTTGCCTATGGGACTTTGTGGTGAGGCCTAACATAAAGAAGGTTTAAGCTGTCAGTGTCAGCACTCTCTAGATTAGTGATGAGTACCTTGTTAAATCTTACTTCCTAGAATCCTAGTGATGTTCAAAATAAATATTTTGGTTTTGCCTTTGAAGAAGAGAGCTTACTATATTTCACAAATCTATCGTGGAAATGCACATGCATATTCATGGTGGCTGCTATGAATATCACATTGTTGTTACAAAGGGTCTTTTGCAATTGCCTTTATTCTGCTCTGAAATCATAAACTGGGTTATCAGGAGACTTGATCAGAGCTTGACAATCAATTATTGATTTTATATATTGCATCTGGATTTTTGGCCATGATTTTTTGGTAAATGAAATGGATGATCTTCATATGCTAAATTGGGGAAGGGTTATCTGACTGAGTTATGCTCTCTAAGTATAGACTTCTCCACCCTTTCTTAGCAAAACAGGGAGATGTAAAAGCACATGAAGTCTAAGACACAGGGAAAACTGATCATAATCCTGGGTTATCATCAGGAGATTAGTGCCCTATATATGAACATTAAAGAAAAAAAGAATGTTTGCTTTTTCTTTGTGAACCCCTGAAAATAGGTGGCTATGAAAATAGGAGATCAGGGTGAGGTATAAAGTGAGTGGTTGCCTAATCTTCGTTTTGTAAGAAATCTTCATCTTAGTATATCATGATCACTTTAGTTATTTCATGATGCCAGAGGCATCCATATTTGAACTAGAGAATGAATCAAGGTTTTCTGCCCTGTTTGACTTCTTACTGGGATGAAGAGATGATATCTAAGTTCTATCCTTATCAATTTTAAATTCAGAGTACACCTGCAGGAATGCTAGTTCTGCTGTGACTGCTGGGAAATGGGAAGCAATTTCCTCCACAAAAATTTTTACTCACATGAGAGAAAATGTGATTTGCTGACTTTGAGAGAGGACAAATTTCTCTATTAGACATGTTTCTATGTATGTGCTTTTTCATTTATTTGTACTTTTTATGATACTAACTAGTAATTGAAGGGTAGCAAGTGTCTTATTAATCATTACTCAACAAAACATCTTGAAAATATAATTTAGACATTTTAATATAAACCATCATTAGCGGATTCCCATGTTAACATTGCAGTTTTAAAGATTAAATGTTTAATTCAAAAACAAAACAAATTATGTTTGGTAAAATCAATTGTTCTGATTAATTAATGGTAATGATGACCTTCAGGTCAGTCTTGTCACAGAAGGCAATGCCTAGGTTTGTTAGAGTGTCTAGGGCTGCACAGATTAATTCATTTAAGAAAGAAACTGAATGCAATGAAATGTAATGTAAGTGAAGGCCATAGAAAAAAATTTGAACAAAAACAGTAAAAACCAGTGAAGCTACTAGATAATGTCAAAAAGGGGGACTGTAGGTCAAATGCCGTTCAAAGCACTCCTGAGTGTGGCACAAGCCAGTTTAAAATGTAATTCATATCTGGTTTTATGATGTATTAATAAAAATATATGTATAAGTTTGTGGTTCTCTAAGTCAATATGTAAGCCGCAGGCATTCTTATGCATGGTTAAGTGTGGGTTTCTATTCCAGTTTGACACTGATGGTGTAGTGGATAGAATGTCATAAAAAGAATCAGGAAAAATTGATTTCAAATTCAGCATCAGACTAACTGTATGAGCCTGAGCAATTTACATAATCTCTGTTGCTTCAAATTCTTCATCTGTAAAGTGGGAATGACAATAGTACCTACCTCAAATGGTTCATCTGAGCATCAAATGAGATAATGTTTTAAAGAATTTTATAAACATTAAAGTACAATGTAAATATTAGCAATTATTGTCATTACTCTCTCCACAATGGGCAAAAAGATTATCACTGTGGGCTGTACCCTTTAACATTTGTGTTTTTCAGTAAGTTTCAATCATATCTGACTCTTTATGATCTCATCTGTGGTTTTCCTTGCAAGGATACTGGAGTATTTGACATTTGCTTCTCCACATCATTTTATAGATAAGACATGTGACGTAAACAGGATTAATCGACTTGCCCAGGGTGAAACAGCTAGTAAGTGTCTAAGGTAACATTTGAACTCAGGTAGATGAGTCTTCCTTACTCCCTGTCTTGTTCTTAGCTCTAGAGAACAAGACCTATAGAGATTCAAATGGAGCTACCTGACTATGCATTTAAATCCAAATCCCTCTGACTTTCACTGACTGGCCAATGATAGGTCCCAGTACAAGCCTCACTTGTTCCTTTTTGTGATATCCTTTGTGATAACTCAGAGTGAGTGCAAATAGCAATTGTGTCTGTTCTGGCCATTAACTGGGGGAGGGGGAGGGGTCTTCCCTCCTCTGATTGTGTTTGTCCTGTTTTCAAAGTGGACCATGGCATCAGGGAAATGATGACATGACTTGCAGTTGACTTTGATGTGAGGGACAGAGGGCTGTGCAAGATCACCAGCCTCACTTTCTCCTCCAGAGTCATCTGGATCCACTGACCAGATATTCATCAGGATGACTGGAGCTGATCCGGGATACAATGGGAGACCCTGGCCCTTTTTAGCTAATGCCTATTCAGGTTCTCACTTAAAGTGAGGTAATGCCCATTCAGTAAACAGGCCTCTTTAAGAAGTGAGTCAAGGGATGGTCCCTTTAATTAGAAAAAAATAAGTCAAAGTAAAACTGGAAGGAGAAGAACCTAAGAGTTGCTGTTCCAAAGAGAAAGTTACCATTGTAATTCAGTCTAAGCTAGGAGGGCCTAAAATACAGTCATTAAGTGTAGCTTGGAAGGAAGCTATTGAGGTCCAATCTATAAGCTTTGGAGCGAAGTGGGTTTAAGATTTTGAGAAAGAAGGAAAGAATGAGAGAGAGAGAGAGAGAGAGAGAGAGAGAGAGAGAGAG
>NW_027186473.1:16758725-16790639 GCF_028583685.1 Petaurus breviceps papuanus
GGGGAAGGAAGGAAGGAAGGAAGGAAGGAAGGAAGGAAGGAAGAAAAAAGAAATCTAGTTAGTAAACCTCCAAGTTATTTGGGCAGCTTCTGGTCATCCAAATTTACCTTCCTTTGGAGAGGAGAAGGAGAAGGAGGAGAAGGAGAAGGAGAAGGAGAAGGAGAAGGAGAAGGAGAAGGAGAAGGAGAAGTAGAGGGAAGGAGAGAGGGAGAGGGAGAGGGAGAGAGAGAGGAAAAGGGAGAGGGAGAGGGAGAGGATGAGCTGAGTTACCCAACTGTTGCTAGGTCCCCATTCAGGCAGTTCAATCTATTGACAGGTTTTGTTTGTTCTTCGTTTTCGAAAAGGACCATGAGAAATGATGACATGACCTGCAACTGACTTGATATGAGTGAGGGAGTCAATTTATTTTTCTCCTCTCATTGCTAAAGCTATCATATCTAGTACAATAGTGAATAATAGTGACTATACTGGACATCGTTGTTTCACCTCTGATCTTATTGGGAAGGCTTCTAATTTATCCCCATCACAAATAATGCTTGCTGATAATTTTAGATAGAGACTTCTTTTCATTTTAAGGAAAGCATTACTTATTACTATACCCTCTACTGTTTTTACAAGCAATGGGTGCTGTATTTTGTCAAAAGCTTTTTCTGCATCTATTGAGATAATCATATGATTCTGTTGGTTTTATTATTGATGTCAATTATGCTAATAGCTTTCCTAGTATTAAACTGGTACTGCATTCCCTTTATAAATCCAATGTGGTCATAGTGTATCATACCCAATAAATTAGTGTGATGTCTTTGTCAATATTTTATTTAAAAATTTTTGTATCAATATCCATTAGGAAAATTGGTCAATAATTTTCTTTCTCTGCTTTAGTTCTTACTGGTTTAGGTATCAGCATTATATTTGTGTCATGAAAGGAATTTAGTAGATTTCCCTCTTCATCTATTTCTCCAAATAGTTTATATAGTATAGTCATTAAATGTGATTTGAATGTTTGGTAGAATTCACTTGTAAATCCATCTGCCTCTGGAGATTTTTTTTTCTTCATTGATGGCTTATTTAATTTCTATTGCTAAAATGGGGTTATTTGAATATTTCATTTTCTCTTATGTTTATCTGGGAAGTTTATATTCCTGTAAATATTTATATATTAAACTTAGATTATCAGACTTATTGGCATACAGCTAGGCAAAATGGCCACTAATTATTGCTTTTATTTCTCCTTCATTGGTGGTGAATTCACCTTTTTTTTAAATTTTTATATGGGTAATATGGTTTTCTTTTTTCTTTCTTTAAATCAAGTTAACCAAAGATTTATATGTTTCATTGGGCTTCCCCCCCCCAATAATACCAGCTCTTAGTGTTATTTATTAATTCAATAGTTTCCTTACTTTCAATTCTATTGATTTTTCTCAGTTGATTTTCAGAATTTCTAATTTGCTATTTAATTGGTGATGTTTAATTTGTTCCTTTTCTATCTTTTTTCATTTGCATGCACAATTCATTGATCTTCTCTTTATTTATTTTATTCATGTAAGTATTTAGGGATGTAAATTTTTCTCTAAGTACTCCTTTGGATGCATTCCATAAATTTTGTTATATTGTCTCATTATTGTCATTCTCTTTAATGAAATTTTGATTGTGTGCTTTGTTGTTTATTCCACTCTTAGGATGAGATTATTTAGTTTCCAAACAAGTTTTAAGTTATCATTCCATGTTCCTATGTGACATGTAATTTTCATTCATCATGATCTGAAAAGTATGCTTTTAATATGTCTACCTTTCTGCATTGGATTGTGAGGTTTTGTGTTCTAATACATGGTCACTTTTTTTTTTCTGTTGATGCCATGTACCACTGAGTAAGTATATATATATATATATATATATATATATATATATATATATATATATATATTTCCTATTATATCCCCATTCAATTTTCTCCAGAGCTCAATCATATCTAGCTTTTCTAAAATTTGATTCATCTCCTTGACTTCTTTCTGGTTTATGTTGTGGTTAAATTTATCTAGTTCTTACAGGGGCTATTTGAGATAGCATAGTTTTGCTATCTATTTCTTCTTGTAACTCATAGTATAGTTTTGGTTACTGTTTATTCCTGTAACTCATTTCTTCTCTAATAATTTGTATGATATAGCACTTGGTACACATATCTTTAGCATTGATATTACTTCATTGTCGATGAAAACTTTGAGCAAGGTATAGTTTCCTTCCTTATCTCTTTTAATTAGATCAATTTTTTGCTTCTGGTTTGTCTGAGATCAGGATTGCAATGCCCGTGTTTTGTTTGTTTGTTTTACTTCAGGAAGAGCATTATATAGTTTCAACCATGTTTGTGCTATATCTGTTTCTCTGCTTTAAATGTGTTTCTTATAAACAGAATATTGTAAGATGCTGGTTTTTAATCCACTTTGAAATTCATTTCCATGTTATGAGAATGTTCATCCCATTCACATTCACAGTTATGATTGCTAACTGTATTTCCCTCCATCCTATGGATTAAAGACTTTTCTCTCTCCTTTCACCCTGTCACTCTTAAGCAGTGTTTTTCTTTTGACCACCCCTCCCCCAATCTGTCCTCCCTTCTAGCTATGCTCCTCTCTTTTCTTTCCCCCTTTTCCTTCTGTCAGGTAAATAAATACCTCTACCCAATCGAGTGTATATGTTATTAACTCTTTCAGCCAAATCTGATGAAAGTAAGGTTCAAAGCTCACATACTCCCTTCTTTCCCTCTGTTTTAATATGTCTTCTGTGCCTGTTTATGTGATATATTTACCCATTTATGCCTCCCCCATCCTCTCTCTCAGTATAACATTTATTTTGAACACAATTTTTTATCACATCAAAATCAACTTATACCCATGCCCTCTGTCTATATATACATCATCTAACTGTTGTAATAGAGATACAGTTCTCAATAGTTAAAAGTATCATGTCCCCATGTAGAGATGTAAACCATTTAACCTTATTTAATAGATTGTGATTTTTTCTTTCCTTCTTACCTTTTTTATGTTTCTCTTGAGTCTTGTATTTGAAGATTGAATTTTCTATTCATCTCTGGTCTTTTCATCAGGAAAGTTTAAAAGTTCCCTATTTCACTGAATGCCTATCTTTTTCCCTGAAAGTTTATACTGCATTTTGCTGGGCAGTTGATTCTAGGTTGTAATACAAACTCTTTTGCTTCCTGGATTATCATATTCCAACCCATCTTATAATTTAATGTAGATGCTGTTAATTCCTTTAACTCTAACAGTGACTCCTTGATAGCTGAATTGTCTCATTCTGGCTGCTTGCAGTATTTTCTCCTTGGCCTGAGAGTTCTGGATTTTGGCTACAATAATCTTTTCAGTTTGCATTTTTGGATCTTTTTCCGAAGGTGATTGGTGGGTTTTTTTCTTTCTTTTTTGCTTTTTGTAGGGGGGAGGCAGGGTAATTGGGGTTAAGTGACTTGCCCAAGGTAACACAGCTAGTAGGTGTTAAGTGTCTGAGGTCATATTTGAACTCAGGTCCTCCTAACTCCAGGTCCAGTGCTCTATTCTTTGTGCCACCTAGCCACCCCCGGTGGATTCTTTCAGTGTCTATTTTTCCCTCTGCTTCAGGATATCAAGACAGTTTTCTTTAATAATTTCTTGAAAGATGCTCTCCCAACTCCTTTTTTAAACCTGGCTTTCATGTAGTCTAATAAGTCTTAAATTACTTCTCCTGGATCAATTTTCAAGGGCATTTTTTTTCTCCAATAACTCATTTTACATTTTCTATTTTTTTCATTCTTTTGAATGATTTTTTTCTGAATGATTCTTGATATTTCATAGAGTCATTAGCTTCCACTTGGCAAATTGTATTTTTTAAAGAACTGTTTTATTCACTTAGCTTTTGTCTAACTTTTGCCATTTACACATTTCTACTTTTTAAGGAATTGTTTTCTTCAGTCAAGTTTTGCTCTTCTTTTTTCCAGGTTGTTGACTTTTTTCCTAATTGTCTCTCATAATTCTCATTTTTGGGGCAATTTTTCTTCTGTCCCCACCTTTATTTTCAACAATTTTTAAGGTCTTCTAATAAGATATTTTGAGAAATTAAACAAGACATTTATTAACTCTCAAGGAAAAAAAATCACCAAGGTTTATGAATGAATTCTACTAAACATCAAGTAACAATTAATCCCAATAGTATGTAAACTATTTGGAAAAATAGGCAAAGCACCCTCATTTTATGATGCAAATATGGTGCTGATAACTAAACCAGGAAGAGCTAAAACAGAGAAAGAAAACTATGGACCAATTTCACTAGAGAATGTTGATGCAAAACCTTTGAACAAAATACTAGCAAGGTGATTACAGCAATATATTCCAAGGATTGCACAATATGACCAGGTGATATTGAAACCAGGAATGTAGGGTTGGTTCAATATTAGGAAAACTATCAAAATAATTAACCATATCAATAGCAAAACTAACAGAAATCATATAATTATCTCAATAGATGCCAAAAAAGCTTTTGACAAAATGCAGCACACATTCCTATTAAAAATGCTAGAGAATTTAGAAATAAAGATATATTAATTCATTAATATGATAAGCTATATCTACCTAAAGCCAATAGCATACATTATCTGTAAAGGGGATAAGCTAGAAATCTTCCCAGTAAGATTGGGGTTAAACAAGAATGTCCATTATTTCCACCATTATTCAATATAGTGTTAGAAATTTTAGCTATATCAATAAAAGAAGAAAAAGAAATAGAAGGAATTAGACTAGGCAATGAGGTGATGAAATTATTGCTCTTTGCAGATGAAATAATAGTAAATTTAGAGAACCCTAGAGAAGGAACTAAAAAAACTGCTTGAAATAATTCACAACTTTAAAAAATTTTCAGGATTTAACATAAATTCACATAAATTATCAGTATTTCTTTATATGAACAACAAAGGCTAGCAGGAAGAAATAAAGCAATTCCATTTAAAATAACTAACCAATATAAAATATTTGGGAGTTTACTTGGCAGGAAAAAACCCAGAGTTTATGTGAATACAACTATACAATGCTTTTCACTCAAAGTCAGATCTAAACCATTTGAAAACAGTTCCTCATGGTAGGCTGAGCTAATAAAATAAATATGATAATTTTTACTCAATCTATTGAATTATTCAGTACCATACCAATCTAACTAAACAAAAATATCTAATAGAGCTAGAAAAAAAATAAAATTCATCTAGAAGAACAAAAGGTGAAGGATATCTTGGGAATTAATAAAAAATACAAAGCTAGGTGGTCTAGCAAAAAAAAGAAAGAAAGAAAGAAGAGAAAAGAAACCAAAAAAAAAAAAAAAAGAAAAGAGAGAAGAGGAATGAAGAAGGGAGGGAAAGAGAGGGGAGGAGAGAGGAGAAGATAGGACAGGAGAGAGAAAGCCACAGAAGCATGATTTTTACAAGTTCAAGTTCCTGATGAGAGCTGTTGCCTAGTAAAATCTTCCAATGGAAACAATGCCAAAAAAAAAGAAAAAAAACAGCAGACAGACTTATAGATATTTGAACACCCAAATTATAAAACCACAAAAGATAGTAGAGAGTACTAAGATCAGTTCATTAAATGAGTATCTAGTCCATTTTGAGTCAAATTCAAAATTTTCTCTTTTAAACTTAAAATCAAAGGTCAAAGGATTTGCATTTTGGTTAACTTGGGAGACACACAGATATATCCATGCCTTGAATTAATTTAAATAATTCTCACCTTTCTATCCCAGAAAAGAGAAGAACCAGTAGTGGTGAAGAGAACTGAAGAATTTTCTTGTACTTTAAGGGATTGGAATCTGAGAGGAAGGCAAAAAGGGCAGGGAGGATGTTTAATTATGGTGGTTGGGACTGCTTTTTGTGAGGAAAGGGAGGGAAGTCCCTTCTCTCCCTTTCTGAACTTGTTTAACCTTCTCTACTTTTACCTACTGACTGACACCTGAAGGATTTCCCAATGAGGGAGAAATACTTGCCTGGAACTATATTACTAGAAATGTGATCAAAACTGAAAAGGGGTTTTGTTTACTCTAGTCAAAACTAGAAAATTGCAATCCTTGTGAATTATTGTTCACAAAATGTTTGGAGGCTCTCTAAAAAGGGCATGGGCTGCATCAATGTTGGCAGAAGCTGATAGCTTTTACTTCTCCCCAGGCATTATTTTGAGAGCCTTATTGGTTATTTTTTGTTGGCTTGTTTTTTTCTGAGCTCTGAGGGGCAGAGCTAGAGAGCTGCAAAGTCAATGGAAAGGAGTAGGAATGTTTATCTCTATGACACAAAGATTGAAAGTCATACTGACTACAAGAGAAGAACAATATGTGTTCCCTGAGGTGAGAAAGAGTTGAATGGGATCCATTTACCCAAACACTGGTAAGAGTAAAGGTGAGCACCTTGTGAAGTCCCAGTTACTGAAGATTTACAGATGTCTCAGCTGCACCTATGGGATGATGAAATTTAGCTAAAGTATCAATGGTACAATAGTTAATAGAAAGAACAGCACTGTCAAATTATCTAGATTCTAAGCTTAACAAAGGGAAATCACAGTAGAGGGTATTAAGGAGAGAGTTCCTGGAACATATCAGAGAACTATCAGAGCCAAGAAGCAGACAAGCACAGCTGGTTGCTGGGAGGTTTCTTCTAGACATGAAGCAAGACATAGAGCAGTAAAAGCTAAATCTGCCTTCACTCCAGCATTTGAGTTTTCTGTGGATTTGGTTGTGGAGGAGATCCCAAATCACATTCATTTGCTTGCAAGTGTTTAGGAAGGGGACTGGCATAATTGGGGGTGGGAGTGAGAATGAGTTGTTTTGTTGGGTCGGGATTTTTTGGACATTTCATTGTTATTTATTTTTGCTCTTTTGTTCCAATTTACTACTTTGCTATCTAGTTTATTATTCTTCCTTATTCTATTAACAGAGCTGGCACTGGATGGAGGAATTATTCAAACATTGACCTTGTTAACCTATGGGAAGTCCTGAGTGGAATACTTAGATTACAATAGCAGGGGTTTGTCCGAATCAAACTTTCAGAAAACACATACTCTGAGCTGTGGTAGGTTTTAAGTAATTTGAGTGCCATTTACCCTCTGTTAAATATGAAAAAAGTTTGTTTTTGTCCTTATAATCAGTCTTTTTACACTCAACTGTTCCTTGAGGTTTCCCTTCTCTGTCTATTTCTCTATCTCTCTCCCTCCATCTCTCTCTCTCTGTCTCTCTGTCTCTCTCTCTGTCTCTGTCTCTCTCTGTCTCTCTCTCTCTTTCTCTCTGTCTCTCTCTCTCTCTCTCTGTCTCTCTCTCTCTCTCTCTTTCTGTTGAGTGATTTGCCATTTCCTTTTCCAGTGGATTACAGCAAATAGATGTTAATTGACTTGCCCAGGGTCACACAACTAGCTAGTGACTGAGACAGGATTTGAGCTCTGGTCTTCCTGGCTCCAAGCCCAGCACTCTATCTACTGAGAACCTTACTTCCTGTCTTAGAGTCTGTAGCTTTCTTCAAAGTTCAACTAAGGTGCACCTTTCCTCATTACTCAAGTATTAGTGTTCTTTGCCTCTTCAAAATACTTTGTGTATATTTTGTGCATAGTTAGCTCTGTACATGCTATATTCTCTCAAAGTTCTAAAACTTCTGCGTTGTCTGGAATTATTCTGTTACTGTTTTTTTCCCCATTCCATAACAGCATCTTGCATACAGTAAATGTCTGATAAATATTTATTAAACAGAATTTAAGTGACGAAGAAATTGGTAGCAGTACACCAGGTTGTCTGGATAAAAGTATTTCCTATTCAGGAGGAAAATAGTCAAAGGGAAATTTGATCTTTTCCCCCCACCTCTCACTACCCATGCCATGTGGTCCTTCATGCCACATGGGTTCTAGGACAAGGGCCTCATACACATATACACAACATTGATGATTCAAGCTTTCACAATGTTCATTAAATGTCAGAACTAAGCCCAGAGCAGTGACTTCCTTTCTGCTGCTAGAGTTTTGACTTTCCTCATGTCAGAATGGATCAAAGTTGTCATGAAAGCTTGGTTAGAATGTAAAGTTTGAGCATGCTTGATGCCCCAATTAATTTTAGCCATGTTCCATGTAGTTAAACACACAAGGAAATTATTTAAATACCTTCCCCAGGGGCTCCTCTGCTTAAGGATCTCAATTTGATGTAATTTATAAAGTCAAATGCTCTAAACTTTTTTTTTAAAGCAATCGGGGTTAAGGAACTTGCTCAAGGTTACACGGCCAGTTATTTCTGGGTGTGGTGCTGAGTATCTGAGCCCGGATTTGATCCAGGTCATCCCGACACTGGAGCCGGGGCTCTTACTCGCTGAGCCACCTGGCCGCCCCTAAGCAATTGGGGTTAAGTAACTTGCTCAAGGTTACACGGCCAGGTGTTTCTGGGTGGGTGCTAAGTGTCTGAGCCCGGGATTCGATCTCCAGGTGTTCTCAACACTGGAGCCGGTGCTCTTTCTCGCTGTGCTACCTGGCCGCCCCTAAATGCTCTAAACTTAAGTGAATTATTTCTACTTTTTTTCTTTTTTGACTAGGATGGCCACAGATTTATGTATTAGACTGGATGATAGAATGATCTATTTTAGATAATCAGAAATGAGTATTATCTGTCAAAACTTAGTAAGGACCTGCAGTAAAGGGAAAGGGAAAAAAATCACTGATAAGCTTCTCAAGTTATTACCTTAGAAAATCAATTATCTTCTGTGAAGTAACAACAGTGAACAGCCTTCTGGAAAGATGAGAGAGGAAGGCAGCAAGAGAGGATTAATGAAGCAGTTAGCAAAGTATTGATTAGTCCTCAAACTAGCAGGGCTAAGTCGGGATCTTACTAAAAAGGGCAAAAGTCTATTTTACCCAAATAATAATTTAATGGCCCTCTTTTAAAGAGATGGGGACATATTAACCATTTTTTATCACATAAATAGCATAAAGCCACACATGTCGAAATGCTATTACGAGTGGAGAATTTTAAGCTTCAACAGCTTTATGTTATTTGTCAAACTCTCATCTTGTGGGAGGGGGAGTCAGGAAACGTTAAGTACGCTTCAAATTAATAAGCAGAGATTTCAATGTAGGGGATAATATTTTAACATGGGTAACATGTAGAGGGACAAACACACCAGAAGCTATATTAATTTAGCCTTAAATCAATAGAAATGGCTAAGGTCTCTTGAAAAAAATAATGATAGGGGGTATGGCATTGTGAATACAAGGTATCCCCAAAGTTGTTTTGCAATTTCAGGTTTCAGCATATTATGTTTCAACCTTTTTTTTATTCTTTGTCATGTAAATTCTTAACTAGAACTGGGTGAAGCAAACTTTTGCTTAGATCCAATTACCTAAAAGGAATCTATAGAATATTCTTAAAGAAGAATTCTGAACATATTTGGTGAATTGGAAGTGGAAAACAACATTGGAAAAGGATTTCCTAATTCCCCATCTGAAAGAGGGTTGGGGGAATCAGGTGAATTGTATAAAGACAAGGGTATACTCCTCTGAGTATAAAGCTAGAAGTACTTACAACAGCAAGGTAAAAATTAAAAATGTTAATGAAATTTGAGTATGTATAGACAGCCCCAAGAGAGGTTAGGGAATTGTTTGGTTCTAAAGTGGACTGCTGATATCAATGCAAAGAAACTTTGAATAAAACATTTTTTTAAACCAACACTTCAGCTAACAAATGAGACTGTAATTTATATCTGCTATGAAGAAATCCAAATGTATTAATATTAAAATGTGTAGTTTTTTTTGGGGGGGTATCCTTTTTTTTTTTTGCTTTTTTGGAGGGGCAATTGGGGTTAAGTGACTTGCCCAAAGTTGCACCACTAGTTTTGTGTCTGAAGCCAGATTTGAACTCAGATTCTCCTGAATCCAGAGCTGGTACTCTATTCACTGTGCCACCTAGTTGCCCCAGGTATCTTTATTCTTAGCCATAAATAGTGACCATGTTGGATTGTGGGAGAATCTCAGTTTAAACTGTTGATGGAACTGAATTTAAAGATTTCTATAGCCAGAATATGAGAAGCAGATAAAATACTGGGGCAAGGGAATACAAAAGGTCAGTGTTTTTATTTGCAGTAGTAGAACCTGGCTTTAGAAAATGTAGAAATAGGGAACCACTCCACAATTATTAATTAAGGGGACATGAGCAGGGAAAGGGAAGAATTTTTGTTAGCAGTGGTTAGGCTTGAATAATGATTAGGAAACCAGAGTAGATGAGATTGACATATCAATCCAGTGAATGGGACACAAAACAGACTGAAAAAGTTTAAGGGAGAGATTGAAGCAGCTAGGTTGTACAGTGGATAAAATGCTGAAACTTCATTTATCAAGACTTAAGTTAAAGTCCTACCTAAGATATTACTATCTGTGTGATGCTGGATGGGCTCATTAACCTCTCTCAGCCTTACTTTTTGTTATCTATAAAATGAAATAATTACCGCACTTATCTCACAGTTATTGTGATAATCAAATGAGGTAATATAATATCCATATGTACTTTGAAAACCTTAAAACACTTTATAAATGTTACCTATTATTACATTGCTAAGAAAATTTGTAGCAAGAGTGAGTTGCACAGGCCTCTTTCTAGTTTTTCAATGATGGGGAAAAAAGACCTGGGTCAGTGAATAGTTAGAAATAGTTGGTTAATTGGTTGGATGTTTTGCTCTATCACAAAATTTCTAATTATCCTATGGCTATTTGACTGTCACTTTTAGAAGTTTCTTACTGCTTTACGCTTTTCAGATAAATTGGGCAGAACAGATGGAATTTTCCAAAATGAATTGCTGTAACAGGAGTGCCAAAGTGTTCCATGGTCACAAAATGCCCGATGTTTACTCACAGTATGCACACATGGGGTAATTACTTCGTTGCTATTAACAATCATATATTAGATATTAGTTGCAAAGTATTCTTTTATTGAATTCCTTTTAGATTAACTTTGAATGATTAGAAAACAAAGAGTTCATTTATTAATGTGTTCAGTATACCATCTCGGAATTTGATATTATGATAAGATTTTGTCAGTTATTTACTGTTTTTAGTATCTTTTGTATTGTTGCACTTCTATCTTTCATCACCATTTAACTTTTCAGATATTTCTGTCCTATATCTCCTATTTGATTCTGTACTCCTTTAAGTCAGAGACTATTTTATATTTCTCTGTACCCTCTAATATCCACCTGAGTATGTCTTACATAGTTGGTATTCTATATTTAGCTGTTGATCAGTTAACTGAAACTTATAGGATCTGAATTTCAAACAAGTTGTTAAAAATAAAGCATTGTAAAAGTACCATGGTTTTCTTTAGGATGATAAAATAGTGTACCTTAATTGGGGTGGTTAATGGGATGGCGGGTTTACTAGAAGTAAGCTTCACTATTGTACTACAATACCTTTTTTATGCAAAATTGTCCCTGAAATTACAGACAAAAATTTTTAGGATTTCGTCATTCTTGTTTTTGTTGTCTTCACAATTGTTAGCTCTTTGAAGTTTTTCTTTAAGGAAACTTTCATCAATATTCCTTTTCTTGATCTTTAAGAGGGAAACAGAGTTATTGGCAAGTTTGACTAAAGCTCAATTGTAGCAATTCTATTGTAATATCATAGGATAGTAATATGGCATTTATTTCAAAATGATAACACTTATATAAGAGCCAGTCCCAGAGTCAGCCAGATCTGGGTCTTCCTGAGCCTCTGACACAAGCTTCCTATGTGACCTTTTCTATGTAATTCTTAGCAAGTCACTGAAGGACTCAGTGACCTGGTCAATTGCTAAGACTGAAAATTGCAGGACAGATGACGATCTGCAATGCTTGAGTTTCATTGTTACAGGGTGTTCCATATAACAACGAAATCATTGGTGGGATGGAAAGGGGAGAACAGAACAAAATAAAATAAAAGTCTTATGTACTGATAGTGGTAAATATGTCCAGGTTGTTGAACAAAGTCTGTGACCCCCTAGTATGCCTTTGAGTAACCTTATCTCTATATCTTCATAGCTTTGATTTGGGGGTTATTTATAATCATCTATGTGAGACTACTGAATAAAATGTCCTCAGAATGTTAGCATTGTGATCACATCTATATTTGTGGATTTTACAAATAAATTTCAATAGGATATTTTATGATATTTGATCTCTCTCTACCTCTATCTATCTATCTGTGTGTGTGTATAAATCTCTATATATTCCTGAAATACTAAGTTTAATAATAAGTCTTATTTCATTGTTTTCAAAATTGATGCCATTATTTAATTCAGCCATAGTTCTTTAAGTGACCATGTTCTATGAGCATGTAAAATGGTGAAAAATTTAATTGTGTTATCCCAGGTATTTATTTAGTGAATCAACCATCAATAATTTTAAAATGCAATGATGAGGAGTCAAGAAATGGTTCAGGGTAGAGTACATGAATTTATAACATTCTAGGAAGCAGCCTGCCCTCCTTCAGAATGTAAAATTCTGAAATAATTATGGCTGGAATTTTTCCAGTTTGAGTATTTGCTCAGGAAGTCACAAAAAAAATAATAAAAATGTATTTAAATCACTTTTCTTGTGCTTCTGTTCTTAAAGTGAGTAGAAAAACATGCAAATCATAGTCATTTCTATTACGATATTTCAAATGGTATTGTGTACTAAGGAATTTGATACAATTCAAACTCTTACCCCACCAAAAAAAAAAAAGTCTATCCTGTAAAGCACTTAATTTTCAAGTCAGTTATTTGAGGCATCTAATTGATCAAATTTGGATGATTATGTGGTTGATTAAATAGATAACATTTCAGAGAAAGAGCTGAGTTCCATAGGAAGATCTTAAAAAAACACACATAATGACAGGAGAGAAGGGAACATTTATATAGCACATACTCTTTGCTAGTCACTGTGCTAATCACTTTAGAGATTATATTATTTTATCTTCATAACAATCCTGAGAAGTATTATTTTTATCCCCATTTTACAGGTAAGGAAACTGAGAAAGATTGAGGCTAAATGACTTGCTTACAGTCACATAGCTAGTAAGTATCTGAGAAGAGATTGGAAATCAGGTCTTGTTGACTCTAAGAAGTGGATAATGTTCTCTGCACTGTGACACCTCGCTGCATCTTTTACAGAAACTCACCACTTGATCTTCTTGACTTCAAAGCTGTCCCTCTCTCTGCTGCTCAGTCATGTCTTCCAATCACTGATAAGACATGGGATTTCTCAGCTAGTTGATTTTCATTATATGCATCAAGCAGGATTAAGAAGATTCATGCAACTGCACAAACAACAACAGGCAGCATCACAACAAATATCCACTTCATGGGATAAGGCTACGATCAAATGAGCACTCTCGATTATCTGAAAGCCACAAAGTGAAATTAAATAAATAAAGTACCCAAAAGAAATTATAGACTAAACAAAAGCACATCCCATAGAAATAGAATGATGGGCCAAGTCACAGTATTTTACAAAATAATTAAGTTTTGTTTAGCTTTAGTAAATACATGGTGTTCATGTCAGATGTCATCTGTCTTAGTTCCAGTGGTAAAGTTTAAATTAGATTCCTAAGGCCCTCAAGAAACATAAAGGTTAAAAAACATATATCTTATGCTGCTTCTGTCAACATTTAGAAAACTATCCTGTATAAAGAATAAAAGAATATATGCTCAAAAAGAAAAAAAAAGAATGAATTTCCTAAGGTGCTCTCTCACAACCTGAGAAATAGCTCTTTAATATAGTGCTATTATATTAGACAAGTTTGAAATCAGTCTTTCTATCTGAATGTTTCATATGTTATCTGTCAAAGAGATCAGCTTGCATACTTTTAAGAAGTAGAAAAGTCTCGTATGCTGTGAAAATGCTCAGTCATTTTAGTAGCTGTGTTCATTTTAGTTTTGGCATTATTGTGGCAAATAGTTGCCAGGCAAAACCTGAAGATGAAGAAGAATTGTAGATATGTTGGCCACTCTCTGAATAGGAGATGTTATGTATTGTTTTATTGTTTTAAACTGGAATGACAGAGGATGTAAGAGTCAGAAGGCATGATGGGTCTAGAGGTAAGAAGACCTTGAGTTCAAATCTAGAACTTGCTAGTTGTTTGACTCTGGGTAAGTCACTTGTCTTCAGTATGCCTAAATTTTTTTCATCTATAATGTTGGGAAAATAAAACCTATATTTCAGGATTGTTGTAAGGATAAAATGAGACATATTTATAAAGTGCCTTGTAAATCTTAAGGCATTATTTAAGTGTTAGTTAAATAAAACAACAAACTCAATTCCTCCTGACTCTTATATTAAGGGCCTTGAATATCATCATTTGTCTTAGAATCTGGTTTGTATAGATTATTTCCCAGTTGATGAATATCTGTTGTGTTTATCAGTCTTTGATATTTTAAAAAAAAAAGAGCACCATTTAATTTTTTTTTTTACTTTTCGGAGGGGGGAAGTCAGGCCAACTGGGGTCAAGTGGCTTGCCCAAGGTCACACAGCTAGATTATTTTTGTCTGTATGTTTAGTGTCTGAGGCTGGATTTTAACTCAGGTCCTCCTGACTCTAAGGCCGGCACTCTACTCACTGTGCCAACTAGCTGCCCCCAAACACCATTTAATTTCACAAATATCCCATGAAATTATGTTTTCTTGCCTTTGAACAAGACATAAAATCAGCTCTGCCCATAACTTGAGTATGTGAGTTATTCTTCCATTTATCTGCATCATCCTTTCGTGTCTTTTGGTTTAATTTATAAGGAGAATGCCAAAGTTGATATCATTCAGTTCCTCCTGAAGTACATAAATTTCTTGGTCATGTGGCAAAGATCTCATACTTAAAGTATTAACATTTTATTACCATTTATAGAGGTTTGAAAACTATATTTTAAAGCACCTTCTCTTAATTTTATGCCATGGTAGCCATAAAAGCCAAAGAGGAGTGTATAGGACTGAAGGTCATTTTGTATTTTTCTTTGCTTTATGGTCAAAGAATTCTTCATCAGGTTACCATCCTACTGGATATGAACTCCTCTGTACTTGCTTAAACTTCCTAGGGAAGGTGAAAAAAGGTTACATATAAACATCAATGTATTCCCTATAAAGGCAAAAAAAATGTATCACAGTTTGTTTTAAATAACACTTGAATTAACTAAACAATATATTTTATAGGACTTCAGAGAAGACAGAGTTCCCATTGGGACTGGTCAGAGAGGTTTTCATGAAGGATGTAGAACTTGAGTTGGACATTGAAGAATATATACAAATTCTTTCATATCAATTACCTGAGAAAGAGAGATATCAACATTCATGTTGGGAAAGCATGTGTAGAGTATAGTGAGTTAAAGAAAAAAGCACGTGACATAAAGTGTTTTAAAGTACTTTATATGCATATAAAAGCATACATTTGAAGTAAGTTGTATTATGTAGTACTTTGAATGCAAAATGCAATTACCTACACCATCTCATTTTATCCCCATAATAATCCTTTGAGGTAGGTAATACTCAGAATATCACACTTATTTTACAGATTAGAAAATTGAAACTCAAAAGAATTAAGAGATTGTCAATGGTCGCATACATAATAAATATCAGATTTAAGATCTGAACCCAAATCTTGCAAGTTCCAGGTCCAAAATGTTATCTAAATGTTGAATAGGATTTGTGAAAATGGGAGATAAAGTTGAAAAGAAAAATCACCATGCATTGTTAGAAAAAGTTGGAATATCAAAGGGAAGAATGCCATCAGGGCTTTTAATCAGGGCAAATACATAATAAAACAAATTAATAAATATTTGTAATTTTATGTCATAGTGGCATACATTATTAATGGAAGGGATGAATGTTTGAAAATATGTACAGTATCTAGGAGGATACAGTAATCCAAACATGAAAGATCAAGTATGAGAAAAAGGAGCTGATTGATATTGAAGACATTAGGAATAAATAATTAATTAATAGCCACTAATTAATTGAATATGATGATAAATATAACTCTAAGATTTTGAGCTTTCTTGATCAAAAGGATCATAGATTTATAGCTAGAAAAGACTTTAAGATACATGAAGATAAAATAGCCCAGATTCAGGAAGGGGATTGCTTTAAGACACAGGGAGTAGGGTGTAATTAATTGAGAAAAGCACTGATTTTGATATGATTTTATTTTGTGACACCTTTTGGCAAGAGTGTATGTGAGTGTGTGTGTGTGTGTGTGTGTGTTTGTGTACTACTACTTTTGCTTGGATCATTTAGAGTATTTGACCTTGTTCCAGTAGAAATAGATTGAGCAGTATCACATATTGAGAAAGTTCCTTGTTAATTAAATACTGAATTTTGTTGCTTTTCTTTGAAATTAAATATATATGTAGTTCCTTAAAAAAAGCAAAATTTACATTTTTAAAGTGTATATTTTTTTTACCAGTTACAGATATTATGGCAATTGTTGGTGTGGGGAAGTCAAGCACTTCAAGGATCATTTAAGCCTTCAATGAAGCAAGATATAAAACATGCCGACATCCAAATCCAAGATAAAGAAGGATGTGGTGGGAAAACAGCAACAATGTCAAGAACTGACAACTATTGCTGTGATACAGTTTAACCATAAAATAAAAACAAACAAACAAACAAAACAATCAGAGGGTCAGGTAAAGATCAGGGTTATTACTGATTCCTTTACGTGTCAAGAAGACATGGGAAGAATAATAAGACCAGTTAAAATAAACAAACTAAACCTCTTTTTGGAGAAAAATAAATGAATGAAAAAACTTCTCATGGGAAAAGCAATGAAAAGATAAAGACTCATCCTGAAGGCTTGAACAAGAATTATTTTTATTGTTAAAATTATTTTTTTCTGGGGCGGGAAGGTGGCGCAGTGACTAGGAGCACTGGCCCGCGGTCGGGACACCCAGGATTGGTTCCGGCATCAGATACTTGGCACCACATAAAAAAAAATAACTGGCTATGTAATCTTGAGCAAGTTACTTAACCCCAATTGCTTTAAAAAATATAAAAAAAATCTTTTCATCCCTAACTACAACAAAAGTGTTGTTAGAAGTCCAGGCATGCTTGTTAAGATGTGGGGATTTTTATCAGATTTTAAAATATTGAGTCAACAAAATTTAGGGATTTTTTTAAACTTCTAATATACTTAGAAGTCATATACCCCTTTGAAATGAATGATGAATTATGATAATAACATTGATTATTAAAAAGCAGAATTGTTTAGAATTTCAAAACAAAAGTGTAATGTGTAATATCTATCTTATACCATGCAAAAGATTGAGGAATGTATCCAATATATGGAGATAAATGTCTATGAACTTGGGTGATGTAAACCCATTGATGTAAACCCATTGAAAGGCTGTGAATTATAATGAAGGTTAGATTTGTAGGAACTATTTATCAAAGAAATGCTTAATATACAATGTTTAAAAATGAGGTTGTAGATGAAGAACCAAAGAATATGTTGAAATATTATGAACTCCAAGAAAAATGTGAATTGTTCACAGACCATGGAGGAGCTCAAGAAGGATTTTGAAAATCAAGTAAGATAGAGGAAAACTTGGGAAGAGAAATGAGTGATGCAAGAAAATCATGAAAAACAAGTGAACAACTTGCTAAAGGAGATCCCCACAAATACTTAAGAAAACAATACCTTAAAAACAAACTAAATTCAATAGCAAAAGAAATCCAAAAAGTCAATGACGAGAATGCCTTAAAAAGCAGAATTGGCCAGTTGGAAAAGGAAGTGCAAAAGCCCACTGAAGAAAATAATTCCTTCAAAATTACATATAGATAGATGATAGATAGATAGATAGATAGATAGATAGATAGATAGATAGATAGATAGAGATAGATAGATATAGATATATGTGTGTGTATAATATACACACATATGCACACATACATACATTTATATATCTGTGTGTATATATATATGTATGTGTGTATGTATGTATAGGTGCGTATATCATAGACAGAGGGCACAGTTTGAGTTGAATATGAAGGGGTGAAATCTAAAAAATAAATTTGAGAGAGAAATATATTGGGAGGAGAAATGGAGAGATAGAATAGGGTAAATTATCTCACATAAAAGAGGCAAGAGAAAGCAGTTACAATGGAGGGGAAGAACAGGGAGGTTAAAGAGAATGAGTAAATCTTATTCTCATTGGACTTGGCTTAAGGAAAGGAATAGCATACACACTCAATTGGGTTTCTTACCCTGCAGGAAAGTAGGGGAGCAAGGTGATAGAGGGAAGGGCAAATTGAAGGAGAAAGTAGTCATAAGCAAACACTTTTGAAAAGGGACAGGGTCAAAGGAGAAAATAGGATAAATGGGAGATTGGATAGGATGGAGGAAAATATAGTTAGTCTTTCACAATATAACTACTATGGAAATGTTTTGCATAACTATACATGTATAACCTATATGGAATTGCTCGTCTTTCCAGTGGGGATGGGTGAGGAGAGGAAAAGGGGGAGAATCTGGAACTCAAAGTTTTAAAAATAAATGTTAAAAAAAATGTTTCTACCTGCAACTGGAAAGTAACATATACAGGCAATGGGATATAGAAATACATCTTGCACTACAAGAAAGCAAGGGAGTATTGGGGGAACCTAAGAGAGGGTAAATTGGTGGAAGGTTTATTCATTATGTTTGCCATCTTGGGGTGGGTATAGGGGAAAGATGGGGAGAAAATTTGTAACTCTAAATCTTGTGGAAATGAATGTTGAAAACTCAAACTAAATAAATAAATTCTGGAAAAAATAAATACCTTTAAAAATTTGTTCTTTATAATGAGATTGACAAATCATCATAATTTCTTGGGGACCTCTTTTGCATTGTGCCAGGTATAATTTCATTTGCTTTTCCCCTTGACTTTTGCAATATAACATCAAGCTCCAAGGAAAGAGAATCTCTGAATAACTGGCTTTTGGCATTTATAGATGTTGTAAAACCAAACATTCCTATTCCATGTCCTGTGTGGTTTTATATGCAAATATATGCAAATTAACATGTGCATGTGATTATATATAATATACACCTGTTTATATTCAAATGTCTACATATATAATCTTCATAAGTCTTCATATATTTCATGTATACATGATTTGTGTGTATGTAGTAATGTAGTTTATATCATATGTTTAGGCATTATATATTTTGTATATAATGTATGCATACATATATGAATATATGTGTTTACACAAATCTTTACATTATGTGTGCATGCATGTATGAGAGAGAGAGAGAGAGAAAGAGAGAGAGAGAGAGAGAGAGAGAGAGAGAGAGAAACGTCTGTCTGAAATGTTGGAGGTGGTGGCTATTTGAAAGACTATCTTAAGTAAGCTCAAACTCCAAATTAACTTTGCTGAAGGCTTCAAAATTTAGATGTGATTTTCATGAATACATTCTACTATGATTTTCCCCATTATAGGAATGAGTACTTTCAAAAAGTAGATTTTTTAAAAAATTGTTGCTGCAGAACAGAAAAAAGGAAAGTTGTTTGTCAGATGTTTTCCCTGTCTTTCACTATAGCTAATTTTCTTCAGTAATTTAGTACAGATGTAAAAAGGAAAGAAAGTATCTTTACAGGAGACATGAATCATATATATATATATATAAGATTATGTGTATATATGTACACAAATACATATACACATATGTATGGATGTGTGTATATGTATATAAAGGTTAGTAAAAGAATTTGTTAAGTAGTTATGCATTGAAGTAGAAGTTTACTCTCATGGATACTAAGGTTGTAGAACATATGTTAACCACTAGTTTTTTTTGCATTTGGTTACCATGAAATGATATAAACTTATAAAGCAAAGTTTGATGTTGGATAAAGTGTCAAAAAAGAGGTTCATATCTACATATCATCTAGGGATACCTCAAGCTACTAATTTTTGGCATCTTAATTAGAGGTACAATGCATAAAGTCACCCCTTGCTTTATAGCAATCATTAGTATATTTAGCATTGGGAAAGAGCCCAGAGGGTATACATTAATTTGAAAGAGACAAATGCATGTTTAGAAAAATGAGGATGCCTGCCAAATAATGTATTTTCACAGAATGTTTAGAACCCAAACACATCACATAAATTTTATTTCCAAGAAAAAAGAAAGATCCAAGAAATATAGGGAAAATGCACAAGTCTAGCATGTAAATATTGATTGTGTGAGTGCTTTTGAAAAAAATGGAATAAATTGGTTGAGTTTTAATGAAAAAAGATAAAATTAAGTATATGAAACATGTTTTCTTTCTGTAAGATGGAATACACATCCGCCAACAAAGAATAGAAGCAAAACAAAATAATCCAAACTCTCTTCTTTGTGATCCTTTGGAAATATTTAAATACATAAAACTCTATAAGTTTGCCAAGAAGATGGAAAGGCGAACAATTGTGATTTACAAGCTTTCCAGGGGCGAATACTATTCTGTTCTCATATTCTAAGTCCTAGTGGAGGACTGGATATAAAGTGCTCAGTAAATCATTCCTTGGGAGAATTCAGATATTTGAGTCTAATCGGAGTTCATGAATAATTTAGCAAATTACCCTAATTTCAATTGGGGAGTATATTCTTAATGCCCTGGCTGCCAGAATGACCTGTTCCTAATCATTAAATTATCTGGTAGATAGAGTCAGGTAAAACAAGATGATAATCCACTGGTAGTCCACTTTATCAGGAGCCCCCAGAAAATGTACCTCAAATATAAAGGATACGGTTTTTGACTTTGTGCTAATTTTTCATAAAACAACAAATAATGCAAGAAAAAGAGTAGAAGGAAGAAAAGCATGAGAAGGTAAACAGGGAAAAGAAATAATGAGGAACATATCAAAGTTGAAGTATTAAAATTCCTAAGTGGAAAAATGATAATTTTAACTTACGAAACTTTTCTCAGTATAAGAATAGTTGAAGGGAATGGAAATTTATGTGTGTGCATACACACATATGTATATGTATGTGTACATATAGACATACATATGTCTATATACATACATATGTCTATATAGGAGTATATATGGGTGTTTGAATACATATGTGAGTGTGTGTGTATATGTTTACAGGTATACATAGAGGGCACAGGACCAATTTAATAGGAAGGGATGATACTTAAAAGGTGAAATTAAGAGGTGAGAGAGGAATATAATGAGAGGAGATGGGGAAAGACAGAATGGGGTAAACTGTCTCATATAGAAGAGGCAAGGGAAAACTGTTACAATGGAGGGAAAGAGGGGTGCCTAGGTGGCATATTGAATAGAGCACCGGCCCTGGAGTCAGGAGGACCTGAGTTCAAATCTGGCCTCAAACACTTAACATAAAAGTAGCTGTGTGACCTTGGGCAAGTCACTTAACCCCAATTGCCCTGCCCTCCCCCCTCCAAAAACAGCAAAAAAGAATGGAGGGGAAGAACAGGAAGGCAAAAGGAAATGGGTCAACCTTATTCTCATTGAATTTGGCTTAGGGAGGGAATGACATACATACTAAATAGGGTATCTCACCCTACAGGAGAGAAGGGGGGAAGGAGATGAGAGGGGGGATGATGGAAGGGAGGGCAGGCTGGGGAGGAGGGATGCTGGACGCACCCACATTTGAAAAGGGACAGGATCAAAGTAGAGAATAGAACAAGTATGAGGTGGTATTGGAGGGAGGGAAATATAGTCAATCTTTTACAATATATCTACTATGGAAATGTTTTGCAGAGCTACACTGTACAACCTATATTGAATTGCTTATCTTCCCAATAAGGGAGGGTGACAAGGGAGGAAGGGAATGAATGTAAAATTCAAAGTTTTAAAATCAAATGCTATATATATATATATATTCATTTATATTAAAACTATTATTAATATTAGGTCACATATAACTGGGAAAAAAGACATACAGGCACTGACGAATAGAGATCCACCATGCCCTACTGGAAAGTTGGAGGGAGTATGGGAGAAGATATGGGAGAGAGCAGATTGGAGGAGAGGATATCCAGTGGGATCGCTATTTTGGGGTAGTGAGTAGGGGAAAAAAGGGGAAAAAATTGTCACTCAAAATCTTGCAGAAATGAATGATGTAAACTGGAAGTTAATAAAGCATTTTATAAAAAAAAGAGCAGAATGAACTTCAAGGTTGAACACAGATAAGCAGGGCAGTTTTGTCACTATTATATTTAAATTTAGCGTGTCCTTAAAAAGTCTTTTATAATTGAAAATGAATTTTATGTAATATCCTCTCTTCTGTTCTCTATATATGGAAATGCTCATGTGTGTTGACATTTAAAAACATCTAAAAACATACAGAATCAAAATGAGAGTTTTGGACAAAATGCATTTTACTTCATGTGAATTTAAAAATTAAGAGTGGTAATTATGTTTCTGACTAAGGGGAAAAGAAAGGAAACAAAAATCCATGTCTATAGGAACAAACAGAGAATAAGAGCTAGAACTGTTTCTTTGTTAGAAGGAACTCCCAGAAAAGAAACACCTTTAAATATGTAAATTGGTCTCTTCTATGGAATTTATAGTCATAGAAACTTGCCTAAGATGCTGAGAAGTCTGGGGACTAGTCCAGAATCACCCACATGGTAAATATATATCAAAGGAAGAATTTGAACCCTTGTATTCTTGACTCTAAGGTCCCTGGCAGGGGGTTGGGCAGACAGTAGTGGTGCAATAGTCATATACAGTGTTGCATATTAAACTCCCCACAAATTGGATCCGTAAAAGTCATACTCCACTGGAACTGAGGTCTAGGTAGTGGGGATGATAGAAAAAACTGATCTTGGAGAGGGATAAAATAAGATTAGAGTAACCCTAGCAATGTTCCCACTGAGTCCCTTACTTTAGTATACATTTCTTATATGTTTACATGCCACACAATGTTATGGTAGACTACCAACTGCAGTCTTGAATGCTCCATTGTTCCTAGCTGCTCACCTGCACAAACACAACTGGAGTAGTTTGTTGTAACCTATCAAATATATTCTCTGCTTTGTTAGCAAAGCTAGTTTTTTTTTTTTTAACCTTGTTTGCTTGGTTTATTTTAACCCTAAAAGCAGAGAAGCTGTCCCTAATAAGTCTTGGGGATAAGGACTGAACAACTTCCAGGACATCTACAACATAAAAGACCAGACCACAAAAAGTCAAACTCAGCAGTTTTCCTACTACCATGAGCATAATAAGCATTTCTGTCCTCTCTAGTACATTATGCTGACGAAACATATGCTATATGGAAATGAAGAGGGCCACATTCACCTAAACCAATCTTGTATCATTGTTGAGGATGCTTCTCATGCTATCAACAAGTACTTTTGGGGGGGTTATTTTTGACAGCCTACAAATATACCACGTTGCTCTATGCCTAAGCTTGAACTATCATCTTCATCTGAAGATTTGAAGGTAAACAAAAATATGAAGATGTAACTTTGCCTTGATATGGAAGCAAATTCGCTATGCAAAATGGTTGATCAAACATGAGCATAAGGACCTGACTTGAACTATTAACAATTACTCTTAATGAAATCAAAGTAGATGAGGAATTCTTCGCCCTCAAGAGAGCCATAGGAGTTGCAATGCCTTAAGATATTTAAAATTGGACTTCCTGAATGAAGCATCTGGTTCAGGTTTCCAGATAATAATTAGATTTTAAATTTAAACCAATTGAAGATAAGGACTCAGTATAGCAAAAAGAGGGTTGATCTTAGTCAGAATACTTGCATTTAAACCTTGCCTGGAAAGCTTACTACCTGTTTTACCTTAAACTCACTGGGCCTAGGTTCTTTTATCTCTCAAGTTAGTGGGAATTTAACCTTATGGTCTATGAGGTCTCTTTCAGCTCTAGGTCTTAATTTTATTAATATTATGTACCACAACTGAGCTTGTTTCTGTATTAGGTGGATTACCAATATTCTATATTCACTGAAAAGTAACAGATTCAGAGTATAAGGGAGAGCCTCTAAGACTAAATTAACCATATGACCATAAGCCTGGAGAAAAAGTAGTTATATGCTTTGGCAGAGCTAAATACATCCTGTGGTAATTGATGGAAAGGCATCTTCAGTGACTTGTTAGGTCACAAATATGAAAATGTGATTTCTTTGATATCAGAGACATTTCAAGAGGCAAAAAATGCAATGACTTTTGATGTAGTCCAAGTGACAAGGAGACTGTTCTGGATCAGCATGCAGATTTCAAAAAATCTTCTGGGACTAAGAGTGATACAATGTCATTCAAAATGAAAGTTTCCTTCTGACTTCTTATATATATTAGTGGTATCCTGGTTTTAATCAGTGATAGGACAAAAATGAAGCTATATTTTGTTGGTTTAACCTCTATTACAATGATATGAAAAGTTTTCTTACTGAACCACATTCCAGACTATCAATTTAGTACAGGTGTCAAAGTCCACTAGGATCTAGCCTATGAGGGTGAAGTAGAAGGAGGAGAAGTATATAGAGGTGACTAGTAGTTGAAGGCCCAAGAAATGAAAGTTGGCAGTTGAATGGCCTGATATGCAATATATAAACTCAGTTTTTTGTCAGGACATTGGGTCTAACTTATGATGACTGCAACAGAAGTGATCATTTCTGAGAGACAATAACATCTTGAATGTTCAATAGTTAGGGTGGGTCAATTAGATCTGAGGCTACTATTTTATCTTAAGAGTCAATGTTTAACTCTATTCCTGAATCTGTGCTCTGTTGAATAATTTCCTGCCTCTATTTTAATGCCTTAAATGTCAGTACTTCGAAAAAATCTAGCAGGCCTATGACTTTATAGCTTCTTGGTTACTAGTCTGAAGACTGCAATATTCCAGTTCATTCAATTCAACAATAATTTTAAAGCACAGATTCTGTAGTAGAAACAGGAATTATAAAAGTCAAAGAGCAAGAGACTTCAAGGAGTTTACTTTTCCTGGGAGGAAGGAGAAGAAACAAATTTGTAGATATATAAACAAATGAGCAACTATGTATATAGACAGAATAATTTTGGCGTGAGGAGACTAATTCATCCCTCCAACTGTGATGCAAACCATAATCACTCATTCATTCTTTCACCATTAGACTCCTTGGTTCTTGACAGATAGGAAATCCATTTTCTGGGGTATTTAAAACTTGAAGACCCTCCCACAAAAAATGATTTAACACAAAAAAGCACATCAAAAGAAACTAAAATATTTTTTTCTCAAGAATTGGCAAAAGTAGGGGCGGCCAGGTGGCTCAGCGAGTAAGAGCACCAGCTCCAGTGTCGGGATGACCTGGATCAAATCCGGGCTCAAATACTCAGCACCACACCCAGAAATAACTGGCCATGTAACCTTGAGCAAGTTACTTAACCCCGATTGCTTTAAAAAAAAAATAAAGAATTGGCAAAAGATGCTGGTAGCATGTTCTAGCTTTGCAATCTGAGTTAGACCTTTATAGGCACATTAATTTCTTGGAGGATGAGCCATAACAATCAATTGTTAACTTGACAGTCTATACAATGATCAAGTCATGGCAGGCTAGGTGGTACAGTGATACAGTGATAACCTTAACTTTGGAAAAGTCACCCAGTTCTTTGGTATGGGGAGGATTGCAGTGTGTCATGCTCAAGCTATAGCAGTCACTGAGAAACAGAATTCTACTGATGCTGGAAGCTGTTGTCTTACTGGCCATTATAGGTTATGTGTTTAGAAGACCCTTCTTCACCATTCTTCACACTGAGCACTCTTGATATTCCATTCCTCAGGCTGCCAATTCCTGACTTTATATATTGAGCCAGTTAGACACTTTTGATCTCAGCTCTAATGGACTGAGGACATTCTACATATTTTATTGATTAGATCTAGCCGAGAAAGAAAGAGTTTTCCAGATATTTTATTGTGACATTATACAATTTAACCAATGAGTATACTCATCAAATCAAACCCAAATTCCTTTATCTTTTCTTGGACCAACAAGGCAGTTATTTTAATGGTTCTTTAAAAAAATTTAAAATTTATTTTTTAAACACTTCTTTTAAAAAATGTGTTTCATTGAATATTTCCAAATTACATGTAAAAATTTTGACAACCTTTTTTTCTAAATTTTGAGTTACAAATTCTTTCCCTCTTTCCCATCCCTCAATCCTCCTTGAGAAGGCTAATAATTTTTATTTTGATTATACATGTGTGATTCTATAAAACATCTTCATATTAGTGATGTTGCAAAATAAAAATCAAACAAAATAAAACTGTAAAAAAGAAAGTTAAAAGAAAGTATGTTCAATCTGCATTCAGAGTTCATGGGATCTCTCTTTTTCTTCATAGGTCCCTTGGAATTGTGCTGGATCGATGTCTTGATCAAAGTAGCTAAATTTGTATTAGTAATAGAGCTTGGGTAGCTGATGCTCCCAAATCTGGATTTCATATAGTACTCAAGGAAAATCATTTTCTATTCCTAGTACCACCAAGTATATTAAGTAATAAAACCTTATTTCATCATAACTACATCCAGATCTCCCTCCCCTAGACTATTGTGATCCTATTAAAGTTGCTAAGGAAGTTATCCCTAAAATATTATTTAAATGCATTATCCACCTACTGTTCTTGGCTTCTCCTATCCTCATGCTGACTGGTCACTTTTATTCATTATGAAGATTAGATATGAGAACAATGAGAAAGTTCTTGGAAAAGGAGTAGAGAAGTGATTAATATGATTCTCCATCACAATCTCTAGAGATGCTATTTATTAAAAATAAAAGTGGATAGTTAGGAATTTTCCATGACTGTGGAGAACTGAACATTATTAATGCCAGAATTAGGTCCTATTAACCTTATCACCTTATTGGATGGAACAGTGGGAAGGAATAAAAATATAGTCATCAAAATGTTGAGGACAATATGAGATTTTTCTAAGGGAGTGGTAAATGGAAGGCAACATTCCAAACCTAGTATGGACTTGGATTATGTCACTGGGCATAATGTCTTGATGATACTCTTATCTACTCTTCGTCAGCCTGCTGAATGCAACAAATTGAGATGAGACATTCTTAAGTACATTTTTCAGTTTCCTCTATTGAACAAATGACAGGAATGGATAGTGAAGAAGGATAAAATGGAGTCCCCTGGGTACAAATAGAGGAAGAAACATTCTGCCACTAGGATGACTGAGTTACCCTTTGACCTCAAATGGAATTTTGCTACAATAATGGTAATGTCCCTGAAAAAAAAAAAGCCTTGCCTTCTACCTAATTTATTGTTCCCTCTCCTTATATATTGCTTCCCCTTTCCCTGGCTTCATAAGTTACATTTCTCCTAATAAAAAATTACCTAGAGAATTCCTTCCAGATGTTTATTTATAGTTCCCTTGTACACAAGCAGGTATAAGATCTCTAAAAGAGAAAATCAGGATATAATGTCCATGTCTTGAACTTGGTAGAGATGCTTCAAAATAATTTCCCACCAACCCATCTTTTTTTGAGCTCTGTGAACCTTTTTTTTTGGGGGGGGGGGAGGAAGGGGAAGGGACCGGCAGGAGGGATTGCATCTAGAACCATTAACTTACTGTTATAACTGAGTAAGGAAGCACAAAGAACATACCAAATGGAAATTCCAACATGTATAGAGGAGAAATGAGCACAAATTCAGTCATTATAGAAGGCACAGGGGAGACATGATGAGTTAAACAATTAATCAGCTTCTTGGCATTACTTGTATTTTGCCTCTTGGTCTAGTACTTATTTTCTAGACTGATTATTAATTCCTGAAGTTGTTTTTCATTTCTGTCTTAATGCCTTGGATTTTGGTTCTCTGAAGAAATCCTGGTACCTGGAATATAAGTTTTTATTCCAATATATGCCATCTCTCATCTCCAGTGGGAGATGGTCCCTTCCCTGTTCTCATGTTATTTTAATTATTAGTAAATCTTAGCACTCTGCTAGAAAGATAGGATAGGATGTCACATTATTCCAGTCCCCTCTATTTCCTCTCTTCCTTGAGAAGCAGTTTTTTATAAAGGGGAAAAAACATTAAATTTAGAGTAAGAACCTGGATCTGATATTAGTAACTACATATCACTGGGAAAGGGTCTTCATTTATCTGATGGTCATTTTAATTATATGTGAAAATAGCAATAAAACTAACACCTCCCTCAGAGTTTTTTGTAAAAAAAAATTAACAATGAAGAGCCATGTAAATATGAATTTTTAACATTGTTTTTAGTATTATTCCTAATAATAGTAGGATTCTTCTGGCATCTTGTCTCCCAGGGAAATGTTCTTGTGGCCACTGCAATATAGAGATGTCCTTCAATTAACTGGTGGGAACACTTGATGGTGGGTCAATTTTAGATAAACCTACACAATTTTTTTATGTTTATGTACAGTGGCACAAATTTGTTATTGGCATGCCAGGGTGGTGGTCATGTTTCTCCTGAATCCAGATGTACTTTTCAATCTTAATAAACAGGGAAGAGGAAAATCAGATCACCAGGGATTAAACTGCTCACATTGTCAGAGAATGCCATTGTAGCTGTGAAGTATTCAACACTTATCTGAACATCTGTAAGAAATATTTTTATAAGTCAGTCAGTTTTCCCATTTTGATTTCATTCATTTATTTTGTTCTGTGATTTTTGGAGGAGTTCATATAAAGAAGAAATGGTCATGCAAATTTGCAATTATGTACATTTCCTGATTAAAAACATACTTTATAACAATTTTCAGATCTTTCAGTCTCTCTGTACATTAGTGTCTCTGTTGTCTCCCTCTGTCCCTCTCATAAAATCTCTCTCTCTCTCTCTCTCTCTCTCTCTCTCTCTCTCTCTCTCTCTCTCTCTCTCTCTCTCTCTCTCTCTCTCTCTCTCTCTCTCTCTCTCTCTTTCTCTCTCAGACACACACACACACACACACACACACACACACACACAGAGTTATAGAAATGTACATTTTTATGATCTTCCCTGCCCCTAGGTTAAGTGCACCTGGAGCCTGTGGTGGGAGGCATGTTTTTTAGGAATGCCCACACCTTGGTGCTTTGTGATTGGGCAGTGGGTCAAGATGGTTGTTACATTCTCTGACCCAGGAGAAAGCTATATAATCCCTGATGTGAGACTTTGTTTGGGGCCTCACTTTGAGCAGTGTTGTGTGATTTGACCAGATGAGACTCTAGGCAGCCGTTGAGAGCCTTCTCCCCCACCCCCTATCCCCCATCTTTTAAAACCCATATGTTGATGCTTCCCTCTCTGGTAACTGAGATTAGGTATGGATGTATGCAATGGTTGGACAGGTAGGAAGCCTGTCTGCTGAAATGTTACTCTGTCTTCTAACTTCTGCTTGTAACCTCTGTATACTCTGAAGTTTGGGGTGCTTACCTTTTTCCCCTGAACTAGGTAAACAATATATGTTTGATTGATTAAAGTAAGATTGTTAACCCATTTTGAGTTGCCTTCCTTTTGAAAAGCAGATCTAAGAAACTGTGTTGGCAGCCACCCTGGGAATGCTGGGGTGCTTGCTGCTACACACACACACACACACACACACACACACACTCACTCACTCACTCAATCAGCATTTATTGTGCTAGAGTTGCAAAAAACAAAACAACAACAAATTAGTCTCTATCCTCAAGGACTTTATATTCTGTTGATTCCAAGCAATTGATGTATAAATAATGTGGACAATTGAGAAACATTTACTTCTTTATGGAGTTGATTTTCAGTTTATTCAATGAAAGGTCTATACCTTTTAGTACTTTGCCTCCCTATCCACTAATATTTTATGGGAATTTCAAAATGCCATTGGGCCTGAAAAAGTAATTTCCCCTTCTTATTACTTAAATTACAAAAAATTAAGGTTAAATTAGAGAATTTAAAGTCTGATAAGGAAATGGTAAATGAGGATGATCTTTGGAAAAGTTTGTATGTAGTTTAGCTTCATAGATAGTTTGTGCAATACACATGGACTTGACATATTGCTGCACTGAACAAATATTATGAAGTCCTCATGTGAGTTATTTTTAGAGTCTTTTTAGATGCAACATAATCTGTCTCTCCCCTAATCTTTTAGTTAGTGTTTAGAACAAGGCTATTTGCAAGTATCAATAAAGTGATTTAGCCACTAATGATTCAGAAGTAGTTGATCAAGTTATTCTGAGAGAGTTATGAATATTGGTGTGTTTAATGTGAATCAAATATTGTATTATCCATTCGTGAATAATTATTAATTATACAATAATTTTTACAATTAATGTTTCATGTTTTCGAGGCCATCTGTTTCTACATATTTGAACATATTCATTTAGATATTATTTTTGGAATATTTACCTATTTTTCTATCTTACATCCTCTCTCTCTGTCCTTGACCAAATAAAATGCAAGATTCAATATTTACATCCCTTATCCAACTGCCACTTTTATTAAAAACTAATGCTGGCTGATTTGAAAGTATGAGTATTTAGGAAAGTTATGAGTATTTAGGAAAATCCAGGCATATTTATTTTGGAAGTTGTTGAGTCTTATTTGGAAACAAAGTTAATTTCAGTCATGAAATTCCATCTTTTTTTCAACCTTCTAATTTAAGGGAATGCTAAAAATAAAGTATATATTTCTATAAGGGCAGGCAGAAATACCCATAATGTCTTTGTGGGCAAGACATAGTAATGTGGACTGAATGAAAACTATAGCCAGTTGGGAAAACTTAACCAAAAATCATTCATTAAAAGGAATCATATAATTTAGATTTAGGTCTCCAGTGACACAGGTCATACTCTTTAGCATTTTTTAGACCTTAGAGAAATACACAGAAGTTATTCTTACTTAGTATATAGTGACACAAAGCACAGAGAAGTAGTAAAATGATTATAACAGGGTCAGGACTCCCATGGATCTATGCTAGATTAACATAAAACTGATCTTCATTTATGCTTATTGAATGTTTCCCTTGCAAGATCTAGCTCAGGTACTGCATTCCCCATGAATCCTCATCTGGATCCTCAGGCAGAAAATGATCTCTTCTCAAATTTTCCCAGAGTACATCATATGACAACCCTCCTTTGTCCCTTTGATATTGTACCTGTCCTCATATTCATGTCCTCAATACCTACCACAATTCTGTAAACTGTTTAAGAATATGTCTCTGTTTGTTTTCTAATTTAATACATATTGACTATCTATAATGAAATAGGAGAAGGGAGGTTAGGATAGTAACATGAATGAATGAGTGAATGAATCAAAGAAAATGTCTTTAATTTAGCATTATGTGACAAGTACTATGTTGGTATGTAGTCAAAAGTAAAAAGGTCTGCAATCCATGATACACAAAGAATGGATTTTCAAAGCATCATACTATGCAATATAGAATAAGAAGGGACATTGCAGAATAATATAATTGACCCTTTTATTTTACAGATGAGTTATTTGAATCCAGAGAGATTAAAGAAGTTGTCATAGGAAACAATAGTGGTAAACAGAGGAGCAGAGCTTTGAAAATTCAGGTCTTCCAACTCTAAATTCAGTGCCTTTGTAATTATAACATTTTTGTTGAACCCTGTGGAGGGGTACAACTTTGTGGTCTGGGAGTTCTTAATTGTCATTTTTCTCAAATATTTGAAGAGCTGCTCTGGAATGAAGATTTAGACTTACTTTGGATGGTTCTTTAAGTTTCTCTGTCTCTCTCTGTGTCTCTATCTCTCTCTGTCTCTGTCTCTCTGTCTCTGTCTCTCTGTCTCTGTCTCTCTCTGTCTCTGTCTCTCTGTCTCTGTCTCTCTCTGTCTCTGTCTCTCTGTCTCTCTCTGTCTCTCTGTCTCTCTCTGTCTCTCTCTGTCTCTCTGTCTCTCTCTCTGTCTCTCTGTCTCTCTCTGTCTCTCTCTCTGTCTCTCTGTCTCTCTCTCTGTCTCTCTCTGTCTCTCTCTCTGTCTCTCTCTGTCTCTCTCTGTCTCTCTCTCTCTGT
>NW_027186473.1:16790739-16800673 GCF_028583685.1 Petaurus breviceps papuanus
TCATCTCCTTGGTTAAAAACCTTTTGTCTCTGAAGCAGAACTAAGACCAAGGGGCAGATATTATAAGAAAACTAATTTTTATACAATATAATGAAGAATTTTACTTAGAATAAGGAAAAATTAGATGCATTTATAAAGAGAATAAATTAGAGTGAACTCCATGCCAAGAATTATCGAGAGACTATGTATCCATTTCCCAGGAATGATATGGGGAAAAATATCTACCATGAGATCAGATTAGAAAACCTCTAAATTCCTTTCTATTGATAAGATTCCATGACTCCATGGAATAAGATAGGTGGCACAGTGTATAGAACACCAGGCCTGGAATCAGAAACATTTGAATTCATATATGAACTCCGACACTTCCTAGATGTATGACCCTGGGCAAGTCACTTAGCCTCTATTTGCCTCAGTTTTCTTCATCTGTAAAATGCCAATAATAATAGCATCTACCTCCCAGGGTTGTATTGAGGGTCAGTGCTTCAATAAGTGTAAAATGTTTAGCACTGTTCCTGGTATACTATAAATCCAAGGTTATATTATTCCATTCCACTCTTATACTTAATAACTTTTATTGAGGAAGAAATTTTGTGTGCATGCATCTCTTTTGGACTGAACCTGTAATATTTTTGATCTGGGAAATTTCTAAAAAGGAACCTCCCTCCACTAATTCAGATCAGCAACATTTCTTCAAATTATAATCTTGGATCTCCTATAGGGCCTTGAGAATTTAAGTGATTTGCCCAGGATGATGCAGGCAGTATGTATCGGTCTTCCTGACTTTGAAAATTTCTATCTACTTTACTATGCTTCATCACATGTGACTGTGTATGTATATATGGATAAGCTATTGTTGAAAGTACATATTTTGCCTTGCACTAAGTGATTAAGAAACTTTATAAATTCAATGACATTGTAGTAAACCTTGAACATTGTAGGTGAAACTATTATTATACTAGTTTAAAAAAAAACCTTGCAATTAAAATTGGATTAATTTGTTTATCTTTTATCTTTCTCTCTTATGTTCAGGAAGAATAATTAGAAAAATCATTAATAATTAACCTTGTTGCTCTTCTCTAAACTCAAATGTCTGTACTCAGTGCTGAATTTCAACATCTCTTGAATTTAATATGCCCAAGGTACACATAAGAAAGTAGGCATTCATTTTTTTTCTCCCATCAGATGCATGGGATGGAATGAAAACTATTGAAATGCTCCAGGACAAAAGAAACTATGTGGTCATAGAAAAAAAAAGATGCCAAATGAAATTATAATAATTATGGCACAAGAATAATATCATTTGATAGTGAACAGGGGGAAGGGTCAAATTTTCAAAATCTAGTTTGCAATTAGTAAAGCAGTGAAATGATATTCCAGAAACCATCATTTATTGCTAACCTTTGCTTTCGTGACGTTTTCTCTACTTGTCCCATGTTCTATCTATACCTCCCTCTGCCCCCATTCCTAATTCTCTTTAATGGGCAGCTTAAAATAAAGTAAAAAATTCTGCTTAAAGCGTATTTTGTTGGCATTTCACACATTGGCTTTACATAAACAGATACCTCTGGCACTGCATATAATTTATAAAATGAAGTTTTCTTGCTGCAAGTCATTTCCACAGTGACAATAGTAGGAACAGAAGCAGAAATCTTCCTTGAGAATCTAAACAGGATTTCCAAATCATACAAATAATAAAGTAGATTTGGAATTAATGTGAAGACATGGATATTCACAAATGGGTTGTACTTCATCCACCCAAATGTATATTAAACTTCAAAGCAGCCACTTTGGATGTCTAGGCACTCATTACAAATATGCTGTCATTTTTCAAAATGTTTGTTTAGCTTCCATTTCTATTGACTATATGAGAGAATCACTCATATTCATTTTGATCCTCCTTGGTTTTAACTGAAAACTGTATCAACCAAAATCATTCACCCACTTTTTTTTTGTTTGCCAGATTTGCATGCAAATGGCATTCTGTTCCTTCAGAATTCAAAAACATTGTCAAAGGATTAGATTTCCTACTATGTGGGAGATTTTAAAGAATGGTCATAGGCTAATGGTCCATGGTAACAGAAAAAAAAAAGTTTCAAACAATGGAAATATCAAAATGACTATAAATTTAGATTCTTTTGTTGGAAAGATGTCATGGTCTTTTTTCACACCTGAATTGCATTTGTAGACAACGTAGTTATGTTTCAGATAAGGTATTTTTAAGTGTACTATAAACACTAAGATATAAATTAAAGGGGACAAAAACATGAAATTCAATACCCCTGATTTGATAAAAATCTTAGTGATCCCAGTTTTCCTCTTTGTGTAAGATGACACATTCAATGCTTTCTTCTGAGTGTTTAGGAAAGAAATTTCTTCTCTTAAATTCTCTGAAGTAGACAGACTTCTTCCTTCCTCTAAGGAAATCAATTGGTACCCTCTAGAGCTACCTACAATGCTGTATACTCTTTAGAAGAGAACATTCTAGGTATTGATTTCCAGTGAGTAGAAATGTGAACTTACAGAGGGTCTTGACCTGCATCTTCACACAAAGTCTCAGAATGCAAAAGCTTGTGCCTAATAGCTATGAGAGTGAGGAGGTATTCCATTGTGCCCTTCCTGTTTAAAAAAAAATAATTTCTCTCCCTGAAAAAAGAAGTGACCTTTTCTTTCTCCCTTATTCCTCACCCAATTCCTTTTTTTTTAATTAGAAGTTTAACTTTTCAGCTACCATCTATCAATCAGCATGATTATGATACTATTATGTTAATTTTATATAATCTCACTTATCCTAGGTTGATCTATTTGATCAACATCCCTCCCTAGAGCTTAGATTTCACATCAATTTTAAAAGATGCTATAAATGAATCATCTAGCAGTGAAAGGCATTGTGTAAAGCATATGCAGTCTTTAGGCATGACTTTTACTCTTCCTGTATCATTCTCATTCCTTCTCTCTTATCATCACTAATCAGTATTTTAGAAAGCTGTGGTTTCTCTGCTTTTTCTAATTTAAAAAGCCTCTAGGAATCATGATACAAAACATCTGAAGGGTATTTATAAGATCTTAGTAGGCTTTTTGAGGACTTCAACCCCTTGATAGCAAGAAGCATTTCTGAATTTGTCATTGGGTTTTGATGATACCTTTTACCCAACTATTTAAATAATCAAACTGGGATTGAAGTCATTGGCATAATGATAATAGTTTTAAAAATATGAAGAGAAAGACATGAAAACATAAATTATATTTAGCTTCACTGTTATAGAGATTAGAGTGCCTCTTAATAAGCCTAAGAAGGTGTCCTTACATGCAAAAACAACAACAAAAATTGTCAAAGAATGAAAGGGTTGTAGTAGTGAAAAAAACAGTGGATTAAGAATCTGGAAGTCTGGGTTCTTTTCCCTCTTCTAACCTTTATAAGTAGGAAGCTTTAAACAAGTCACTTTGAGGCCTTTATTTCCTCTCCACTCCTGATTTTCTGCATTTTTCCACCTCTGCCCAGCTATCATCTTATTCTGGAGATGCCTTCATCCCTGCTGCCAAACCCTTCAACTTGTGGTCAGTTCCTGCCTCTGAAAGATCCACTTGCACAAGTGTTCTAGACATCTATGACTCATTTCTCTTCAGATGCCCTATCCCTCTTTGAAATGCAAGGTCCTTGAGGTGAGAGTTTGTCTTTTTATTTTAACTTGTATCTGTATTCTCAGTTTTTAGGATAGTACATGGTACACTGGAAGGATCTCTCTCTCCCTCTGTCCTTCCCTCCCTCTGTCATTAGTGGAGATGAATTCTGAGGTCCTTTGCAGCCCAGATATTTGATGATTCTGAAAAGTAGAAGCAAAAGCAAATCAACTGTGTCATACATCTTGTATTGAGAAAGAAACAGAAGGCCATTTGGAAGAGAAGGATGGCAGTTTTCCTTTCGGACTGAGCCATGGAAACAGTGCAACTGCTGTTACACTTTCATAAATCATCAAGTTATAGTAGCAAAGCTGGGCTGTAGGGTGGAATAGACTGGTTGCATTAAAAAAATGTCGATTTAAAATGCAATAAAAACAAAAAAAATCGATAATAATACATTTTCATTCAAATAGTCATCATACTTATGCAATGGAAATCAGTCATATTTACCAAGTCCATATATGCAATAATCCCCCTGATCCTTATATAATTGCCAGCTTTCCTCTTGAATTATCAACAGCTCTCATGGCTTATTGCCTCATACTTTCTTAATAAGCGCCTGCAATCAATAATCTTGCCAGTGAGTGAGAAGCAACCAGCCAGCCAAGCCCACAGTGTAAACGCTTCAGAAGTGATCATTAGAGTGGTATGAATGACAAGGTGGCTGTGCTAATGGGATAAGCCTGCTGTAAAGATGTAATTTGGAAAATCTGCTTGCTGGAAGGTGTGGGTTCATGCCATGGCTGATGGGGATTCAGCTGAGGGGAGCATTTACCCTGGAAAATGAAATATGAAATCTACTCATAGCTAGTTTTTGTTTTGTTTATTTTTTAAATGATCACAGTCCTAGAATCAGAGATTCAAAGTTTTGTAAGGCATCTCCAAAGTGGCCTAATCACTAGCAGTCATACTTTGTACCTGGCTGTCAGCAAAACCATATTCCATCTGCATAGAGTACATTGATTTAGACTGGAAATGTACACTCACTGATAACAGATAACATGAATTTAAATGCCAAATTTGACATAGCATTATTTTAGTGACAAGTATGATATTGTTTTTCTTTTTTAAAAGTCCTTTTTGATGTTGTTCTCTCAAAAAAATTAAATTGTACATTCTAGCTGGAGTAGTGTGCTTTCTAAATGGAAAGGTTATATGACATTTCATTCTGCCTGTTCAATTAGAAATAATGCACTATTTTTATGCAAAATGAATGTTTAGAAATAATACCATTAGATGTGTATAATTTCATTTTTAACCTTGTCCATATCCTTTCTGTTTTGTTTTGGTGTGTTTTTTTTTAGCATAACTTAGACCAGCAAAGTATTTTCTAGTCCACCTGGCAATGGTGACACAAATCCATAACATGAGGCACTAGGGAGCATAAAATTACCAGATATTTTGAGCTCAGGAGTTCTGAGCTCCAGTAAACAAAGCTAATCAGGTATCTACAATATCTAGAAATAAGATGTGTAACTGGCCTGTATGACAAATGGAGCAGGTGAAAGCTCTTAGGTTGTTCAAAGTGAGACCAGGCACATAAGAAATTCTTTAACTTTCAGGCTGGTAGGTTCAAGAGAGTCAGTCTTTAAAAAGAATCATCTGGTCAAATTTCTATATTTTATATGTGAGGTAATTGAAACTCTATCATAAACATAGTTGAATATGAGGTCAATTAAATTTAAGCATTCTTAGGTCTTATAAAAAAAAACCTGACAATTTCTATAGCTCTTGGCAGAGGTTGGAGGATGAATAGTAGGTTAGGAGGTAACCATAAAAAAAGGATGAGAAGAAGCTGATTTGACCAGATTACATGACCATCAAAGGAGGAAAGATTTATAGAGAAAGGTAGCGGACAAGGACTAGAAGAAACATTGAGGAGCAAGGATTTCTCCTACTATTCATCGGTTTCAGGGGAAAAGGAAACATAGCTGCCTTCCTTGTAGAGAGTTGTGGGAAATGCATTATATTCTGAGATCTATGTTTCTCTTCCTGAAAAGAGGTTATATTTGTGAAGAATTTTAAAGAGTAGAGATAATTTGGGGAGAGTAGAGCCAGATTGCAAAGAACACATAAAAAAAAAGATAACAGAAGTTAGAAGAAAGGGTTAAAGGCTGATATTAGTGATTATATCTAAAATGTTAAAATGGTGAGAGAGGAGAAACGAATAGGTTGGTGGAGGAGAGAATATACAGAAATGGAATGTTAGAAGAAGTGGGGAGAGCAGCAAGAATTATAACTATGATTAAAAGTTATAATTAGAGTGGCATTAAGATGTAAAATGAGATTCAGTGGGCTAAAACTATAAGAAGGACTAAACTTGGCACCAATATGTGGAATCCCTAGAAAAGGTGAGCTATCAGAATTCCCAAGGAGAGGATTCCGTGTTGAAAGAATAGGGGCAAGTAAAATATTCTGTAATAGTCACTGGCTATTTCCATGGTCTAGACAGAAGTATCAAACTTCATCCAATGGACCACATGAAGACCTGCAAAACTCCCAAATACTGCCTGTAATAGATTCAAATATACTTGGAAAATGTTTAATAAAATAAATAGCAATATAATATAACTTAGTATGTGTCATTTGAAGTTTCATTTCTGTTTGAGTTTGACACTCTGGTTTAGTATACCAAGAAACTAGAATGAAATAATGAACTGACAGAAAAGAAAGCTAATGTCTAAACCTTAATATTCTCATTTAGTTCCCCTTGTCACACTTTCAACTTTCAAGCCACTGGAAACATTGCACAAACTTGACCGTGGATTTGCAATCGACCTCTATACACATCTACACCTTTGCTGTCTCAGTGACATGGAAAAACAAGAATGTAAAAGTTTGCTTTCTAGAAATGTAGTGCTCTGATACAATAATAGTCAGATGAACTCTCAAAAATAAGGGTAAGTGGGGCAAGGCAGCAGCATATGTGACATCAGTTTGGATGGGTAGTTTAAAGAACCAAACTATAAGGAACCATCTATAACTAGTATTGCTCCCTAGAAGCCACTTAGGGTTGAGAAGAGATTGAGACCAGTGAAAGATAAATTTTCCAGTGTAAGAGATTCTGAAATTGTTTTAGGTCCAGCTGCAAAGGAAACTAAAACCAAAAGGGAAGGAGTCAGAAAGTGCTGAAAAAAGGAATATAAAGGGTAAAAAAGAATGGAATTAACAAAGGTCACAGGAGGAAGAAAACTCAGTAAAAAAAACCTTCAACATAAGCAAATAAATCAACATGGAAGAAAATATGGCCTCCAGGTTAACTAAACTAATCCAGATATCTATGGATAAATACTGTTAGACAAGAGAAAATGGAGGGGATGGAGCCAATATGGCAGAATAGAAGCAGGAAATTCTGTGACCTTCCCCCACAACCACTTGAAGTAACTATAAAATATGATTCTAAACAAATTTTAGAGTTGTAGAACTCACAAAGTGACAGAGAGAAACAAATCTCTTGATGAAGGCAGCCTGTCAGGCTGACAGAAAGGGTTCATCACAGCACACTGAGAGCCGAGTACAATCCTACCTGAGCTCCACTGTTTTGGCCCCAGGATGGCCCCAACCAGCAGCAGCCAGAGCAGACTTCAGGAGAGTGAATCACCAGAATCTGTGGAGGTTTCCAGACTTTTCAACCCATAAATGCCATAAAGAAAGTAAAAAAGTCAGTCAGAATACTGTTGGAAAAGAAGGGTGAAGTCTGTCCCCTGCCCTGCTAGAGGTGGCTGCCTCAGGAGCTCCTGGCCTACAGATAGTAGGGGGACCAAGTGACCCTTCAGGATACCAAGGCAGTGAGAGATTCAACATAGGCATGCAAAACATATTTCCACATTAACCACTTACTGAAAAACAAAAGCAAGGGAAATAAGGACTGGAAAAAAAATATGATTCAATATGTACACTGAGACTACCAGTTCTTTATATCAAGTTGAATAACATTTTACTTCATAACTCCTTTGCAGTTTTGGTGGAATATTTTATTGATCAGAATTAACAAGCCATTCAGAGTTGACAGACTTTAAAATATTCCTGTTACAGTGTCATTTCCATTTGGAATCTACTGTTCTCCCTGGACTGAACTTCAATAAACTTCAACAAAATGTCCTCTCCTGACTAAGCTCATCACTTCTAAACTCACCACCTCCTTCTACTTCTTCTCCTTTTTGATTGGAGAGTTAGAGGGTAGAGTACCAAACTTCTCTCAATCTCTTCCTTTAAAAAGAGTAGAAACTTCAAATTATAGCAATAACTTACTTCAATATAGTCCCTTCTTGATAATAAATATTCATCTTCATTATACCATTTAATACCCACAACAACTCTGTGAGGCAGAATTGATAGTTATCATTCCCATTTTACATATAGGAAAAATAAAGTTTAGAGGGGTTTGGTGATATTCTAGTTAACAAAGTTATCATGGGAATAGTAAGCAGTACTCAAATCCAGGTAGTTTTGTGATAGTAAACTCTATTCCCACTATTCAATATTAATTTTCAATGTTTTTCATGTAGTTACGTACACACACACACACACATTCTATTTAAACATAATTGTCCTGTAAACTGTAACTTCTTGGCTAACTGAATAATCAATATGATGGAGAAATTGAATCCAAAAGCAAAGGCATGCTCCAGAAGAGTTGACTATATTCTTAATATCTTCAATAAAATGGCCACATGCTACTATCCAGCTATGCTGAATCAATTGTTGAGGTCCATTCTTTCACTGTCAAATGATTTGGATTAATGCCAGCTGCATTTCCCTTCATGAGAAAATATAGCCTGCTGTGTTTCTTTCCACTTTCCAAAGGCACTCCCTTTGAAGTTACTAGTAGTTTTTCACAGAGAGGGAAGGAAATGCAAAGGGAAAATTGGTCCTTATGTTTGTTTTTCTTCATTTTACTTTTAAAATGTTATATTCATTATAAGAAGGGGGTTATTCAGAAATTCTCCATTTGGCAGAAGTATATGCATCTGACAAACAGCAAATGATTGAAAGTAAAATATTTCAAAGCAATAATAGAGCAACATGAAAGATATTTCTTTGCTGGGTCTTGAAAACCGAATAATTTAAACATGAAGAGACCAAGAAAGCATCTTTAATCTAACACTGGAAGTATCAGAATTCAGATAATATAATAGAAAACTTATTATGACTAAAATAATAATAATAAAAGTTATACAAGTCTTGATAGGTTGAACCTGTCCTACCTGCTTTAAGGATTTACATCCAATCCTTCAAACTTGTGCAGAATAAGGTACTATAATATTTGAACTACAATAGACTTTTATAAAATGTTTCCACATGATGAATTTAAGTCTATAACTACAAGTCATATTCAAAATGACTATATGAGATCATCTGAAAATGTTTCTCAAGTGAAAAATTGGAAACTTTGCTAGAGGGAGTAATATGCATGATGGACTTAGTATGTTTTTCTCTCAACATATATGGCATATTTTATAGGTCTTTTTTTTTTCTGGGAAGGTAGAAAAGTGAAAAAAATATTTACTTATGAATGATATGAAAAAGTTAATGTTTGCCTGTAGCATTTGATAGTCATTTCATGAGAGTCAGGAGGGAAAATTTTAAATGACTTTGTCTTCACTTGTGATTATGCATCATAGATATTTGTTTATTTTCCATGTTACAAAACTGAGAAGAAAGAAGTTATTCAAAAATAAAATCACAGTGAAAATATCTATCTAAGCTCCCACTGAATTAAATATATGGAGATAAAGTAATTATGTTAAGGGTCAGTACTAAAAGAAAGATAATCTAATAGTGTGGATATTATTATTTTCTCTGGGAAAATATTCTCCAAAATAATTTTATAGAATTGAAAAACATATTTTGAAACTTTTTAATCTCTAATATAATAAAGCATTTATTTATTAATCTTAATAAAGTTTTTCTTCCCTTTATCACATGGAAGGACCTTAAAAAATTTCACTTTATCTGATGGGAAATAAATAGATGTATGTGATGATTTCAAATATATTTTACATGAGAAATTTTGCTTTATATTATATATGAATTGATCCCTAAAAAATTCAAACTTCAAAATCCTAATGAAATATGTTTCACATGACATGTATTACAAGTCAGTTCTTCTCTCTCTACCAATTTAAGGATTATCCCCAAGAAATGACTTGAGATTCTGTTATCTTTCTAGATAAATCCATACTTAGTGAGGCATATAGCCAAGTCAGACAGAGAGAGAGAGAGAGAGAGAGAGAGAGAGAGAGAGAGAGAG
>NW_027186473.1:16801073-16811577 GCF_028583685.1 Petaurus breviceps papuanus
GAGAGAGAGAGACAGAGAGAGAGAGAGAGAGAGAGAGAGAGATTGAGTTCCTTGATAGATACAACTGGAAAAGAATTTTAGGATGAGGTCATATCAGATACTGGTGAAAGATAAGGACCCCTTTGAAATTCTATCTTTGTTAGTCAGTCAATACACGTGTATTAAGAAAATAATTTGTTCCAAACACTGATCAACAAGGATACAAAGAAAAACAAAACAAAAGAGAAACAGTTCTTGCACTCTGGAGAAATACAGAGGAAGCCAAGATGGTGGAGCACAGATAGCAACCAAACTGAATTATCCCAATATTACCCTGCAAACAACTTTTCTTACATGACTAAAATCAAATTCTGGAGGGGCAGAACTAAGAAAAGTCAAGGTGAGACATTTTTTTCCCCAGACCAAAACAACTTAGGAGATTGGAAAGGGAGGTCTGTGACACAGAGGTGGATTATGGTCCAGCGGAAAACAGATGCTTCGACAGCATTGGCAGAAGGTCTAGGATGTGTCTTTAACAGCAGCAATAGCAGCAGCAGCTTTAGGAACTCTTAGTCAAGAGATGGTGAAGAAATCAAAAAATTGATCAGAAAGAGATTCAAGGAAACCTTTTGCTTGCAGTAGTTTCAAGGACCTGTTTCACTGCCTATATCCAGTTCATGGTGAAAAAGAGCACTAGTAATTGTGTTGAAAGGAGAACAGGGGCCCTGGCCCCACTTCTAAGGCAGAGAGGAATGCCTATGGTCACTCACAATGGGATAGGAGCCCTGGCGTCATTTCCATGATAGAAAAGACCACTTGCACTTGTAGCTGTAGGGTGGCAGAGGACCTGGTCAGAGTTCCAGGTCCAAGAGAAGTTCTAGCACTTGGATTTCCAGAAAACAAGTTCCCTTACTAGATAAAGACCAGAGCACAGGATAGGAAAGCAGGAACTGCACCTCTCCTTGGATCAATTACCTTAGAACCACCAAAAATTTACAAACACATAGGACTAGCTCTGAAAATAGCACTACAAAAACCCTGAAGCTTTAGAGTGTGCCCTCCACCCTAGGAGTAAGAGCCCAACTTAAAGAAAAAACCAAAAATCAAGAAATAAGGTGGGAAAAAGGAGCAAATACCAACAAAACAAAAAGAACCTGGCCATAAAATGTTACTATAGTGATAGGGAACATCAAGACACAAAATCAGAAGGAGACGATGATATAAAAACAGATAGAAGCAAAACCACAAAAAAAATGTGAATTTGATAAAAGTTCAACAGAAATTCCTGGAAAAGCTCAAAAACAATTTAAAAGTCATATAAGAGAGTTCAAGGAAAAAATGGGAAAAGAAATAAGAATGATGCAAGAAATTTATGAAAAGATATTCAAGAGCTTGGTAAAGGAGACACACAAAAAAATCCTTTAGAAAAGAACTCCTTAAAAACATTCCAAATGAAAAAAAAAAGAAATAGAAAAGTTAACTGAAGAAATTACCTACTTAAAAATTAGAACTGGGCAAGTGGATGTTCATAATTCTATGAGGCATCATGAAAAAAAAAAACAAATCAAAAGCATGATAAAAATAGAATATGTGAAATACCTCATCCAAAAAAGAAATAACATGTGGAAAATAGATTGAAGAGACATGATTTAAGAATTATTAGACTACTTGAAAGTCATAAACATAAAAGAGCCTAGAAATCATATTTTGAGAAATTATGAAGGAAAGAATTATAAAGGAAAATGATCTGATATCCTAGAACCAGAGGATAGCATGGAAATTAAAAGAATATGCCAATCACCTACTGAAAGAGAACGCAAAATAAAAATGCCTATCAGAGGAAAAATATTTCAAGAAGCCTGAAATAAACCATCCAAATATCATAGACCCATAATCAAGAACAAACAAGATTCAACAGCTTCCATTTTAAAGAAGTACAGGGCTTGAAGCCTATTCCAGGTGACCAAGGATCTAGGAATTACAAATAAGAATGATGCATGCAGCAAAAAATGAGTATAATTCTTCAAGAGAAAAATGGATATTAAGTGAAAAAAATTACTTTCAAACATTCTTGAAGAAAAGAACAGAGTTGTATAGAAAATTTGACATTCAAACATATGACTTAAGAGAATCAGAAAAAGGTAAAAATGAAATCATAAAAAACTCAGAGTTAAACTGCTTATATTACCATGGGAAGAAAATATATGTAATTACTAATAACTATCATTATAAGGGTAGTTTGAAGCAGTCTACACAGAGGACACAGGTGTGAGTCAATTATATTGGGGTGATCTAAAAAAAGTAGGAGTGAGAAAGAAGTATGCATTGAGAGAAGGGAGAGGTACAATGGAGGGAAGTTATCTCACATAAAAGAGACTTAAGAAAAGTTACAGTGGAAGTAAAAATGGGGTGGTGGTGGCAATATTTGAATCTCACTCTCATTGAAACTGGTTCAAAGAGTAAAAAAAAACTCAGTTGCATATAGAAATCTATCTTACCCAACAGGGAAGAAAGGAAGGAAGGAGATAAAAAAAAGAGGATGGGGGTCAAAACAGAGAGAATTGATTAAGGGAGGTAGTAGTCAGAGAAAAAAAATGGACTTTTGAGGATGGTAGGAAAGTGGAGAGAGAGAGAGAGACAGACAGACAGACAGACAGAGAGAGAGAGAGAGAGAGAGAGAGAGAGAGAGACAGAGACAGAGACAGAGACAGAGACAGAGAGACAGAGAGAGACAGAGACAGAGAGAGACAGAGACAGAGAGAGAGAGACAGAGAGACAGAGACAGAGAGAAGAGAGAGAGACACACACAGAGACACAGAGACAGAGAGAGAGAGAGAGAGAGACAGAGAAGTCACAGAGAAATAGGATAGAGAAAAATGTCCAGTTAGTAATCACAATGTGAATATGAATCAGATAAAGTGACTAAGGAAGTTGAATTGGATAGCAGAATGAATTAGAAACCAGAATCAGAGAATATATTGTTCACAAGACAGACTTGAAATAGAGAGACAGGAAGAAAAAAAAATAAGAGGCTGGAGAAGAAAAGGAGGAGTAGCAATCATGATTTCAGACAAAACAAAAGCATAGACTTAATTATCAAGGAAACTACATTTTGATAAAAATAAAAGGTACCATAGACAAAAAGTGATATCAATATTTAACATTTGTTTTATTTGTTGTTGTTCAGTCATTTTTTAGTGATGTCCAACTTTTCACAATCCCCTGTGGGTTTTTCCTTGCAAAAATTCCAGTATATGTTATCATTTCCTTCACAATTTACAGATGAGGAAATTGAGACAGAGCGGGTTAAGTGATTCGCCCAGGATCATTCAGCTAGTAAGTCTCTGAAGCTAGATTTGAACTCAGGAAGATAAAACTTCCTAACTTCAGGCTTGGCACTTTAACCACTGTGCCATCTAGCTGCCCTAAACATATATACACCAAATATCATAGCATCCAAATTCTAAAAGGAAAAGTTAAATAAGTTACAGGAGGAAATAGGAAAAATATACAAGGTGAGACCTTAACTGTTTCCTCTCAGAACCAGATAAACCTAACCATAAGATTAATAGGAAACATGTTAAAGAGATGGATAGAATTTTAGAAAAGTTGGATATTATAAACCTCTAGAAAAAGAAAATTAATAGAAATAGAAAGGTACATACCTTTATCTCAATTGTATATGGCACCTTCCCAAAAGCTGATCATGTATTATGGCACAGTAAAATCTGAATCAAGGGCAGTTAGTGGTACATTGGATAGAATGTTTGACCTGGAGTAAGTAAGACTTTTCTTCCTGAGTTCAAATGAGACCTCTAACACTTACTAGCTATGTAACCCTGGGCAAGTCATATAACCCTCTTTACCTCAGTTTTCTCAAATCTAAAATGGTCTGGAGAAGGAAATGGCAAGCCACTTCCATAGTTTTGCCATGAAAACCTCAAATAGGGTCACAAAAAGTTGGAGAAGATGGAAAAATGACTTAGTCATAAAATCAGAAACAAATGCAGAAAAGCAGAAATACTGAATATATCTTGTTCAGATTCTAATGCAATCAAAATTACATTCAATAAAGGTATGATGGAGTATATATTAAAAACTAATTGAAATATAAATAATCTAATCCTAAAGAATGAGTGGGTAAAAGAACAAATCATAGAAAAATCAATGATTTCATTAAGAGAATGACAGCAATGAGACAACATATGAAAATTTGTAGGATTCAAAGAAGTACTTAGGTTATAATTTCCTTATATCTCATATATCATTTGCATATATCAATGTTTATATCCATAAATTAGAGAAAGAGAAGAGCAATGAATTCAGCATGAAATTAGAAAAAAAAAACTAAAAAATAAACAAATTAAAATTTTCTAGCAGTTTAACACCAAACTGGAAATCCAGAAAATCAAAGAAGAGAATAATAAAACCAGCTTTTAAAGAATGAACTAATAATAATTTTTAAAAGGAGCTAGTTTTATGAAATAATCAATAAAATAGTGAAAACACTGGTTAATTTTATTTTTAAAAATGTGGAAAATCAAATTACCAGTATCAAAAGTGAAAAGTGTGAATGCATTACCAAGAAGATGAAATTAAAGCAATTATTAGAAACTATTTTGGCCAATTACGTGCCAATTAATCTCACAATCCAAATGACACAGATGAATATTAATGAAAATATAAATTACCCAGATTAACAGAAAAGATAATACTTAAATAAACCTATCTTAGAAAAAGGAATTGAACAAGCCATCAATGAAATCCTTAAGGAAAATTTTTCAGAGCCAGATGGATTAATATGTGAATTCTGCCAAATACTTAAAGATAGATTAATGCCAATATTATATAAATTATGTGGGGAAATTGAAAAAGGAGTTCTATCAAACTCCTTTTATGACACAAATAAAGTGTTGATAACTAAATAAGAAAAAGAAAGAAAATTATAATCATATTTCCCTGATGATTATTGGTGTAAAAAAATTAGTAAAATACTAGCAAGCAGATTACAATATATAACAAAGATTATACACTATGGACAAATGGAATTGTAAACAGGAATGAAGGTCTTTTTCAATATTAGGAAAAAAATCAGCATAATTGACCACATAAATAACAACAACAAAAAAGGAAAAACTATGTGATTACCTCAACAGATGAAGCAATTATTTTTTTTAACAAAATACAACAAACTATCCTGTGACAAAAACTAAAACAGACAAGTGAAAAATCATTTTTCTTAAAATTATAAGTAGTGTGTATGCAAAACTACCAGCCAGTAAAGGAAATAAGCTAAAAACCTTCCCAATAAATAACAGAGGTAAAGCAAGGATTTCAATTATAACCACTATTATACAATATCAAACCAGAAATGTTAGCTATATCAATAAGATAAGGAAAAGAAATTAAAAGAATTAGAACAGAAAATGAGGAAACACAACTATCTCTTTTTGCCAATGATATGGTGCTATACTTAAAGAATTCTAGAGAATAAATTTTAAAATGTATTTAAAGCAATTAATTTTAGAAAAAAATTGCAGGATGTAAAATAAATCTACATACATCACAAGCATTTCTTTAAATTACAATGTCCATGAGGAAGACATAGAAAGAGAAATAACTGCAGCCAATGTAAAATACTTGGAAGTCTACTAGAAAAGTCCTAGGAAATATAGGAACACAATTATAAATTTCTTTTCACTCAAATAATGACAGATCTAAACAACTGGAGAAATATTAATTGCTCCTGGGTAGGCCAAGTCCACATAATAAAATGAAAACTCTGCCTAAAATAATTTATCTGTTCAGTGTCATAACAATCTAAGTACTAAAAACAAATTATATAGAACTAGATGGTGACAAAATCAATTTGGGAGAACAAAAGGGAAAGAAATCAATGGAAAAAATTTGGAGGTGGACAACCAAAACTAGATTACAAACTATATTACAAAGTAGTAATAATGAAAATAATCAGGCACTGCTGAGAAATAGAGTGGTGGATCTGTGAAATAGTTTAGGAACACATTGCAGAGTAATAAATGACAATAATAATCTAGTATTTATTAACATTAAGATCCAAACCTTGCAGATAAAAATTTACCACTTGATTGAATTTGCTAGGAAAATTGGAAACCAGTTTGGCAGAAACTAGGTATTATGAGAAATTATTTTTCTTAGTAATCATTGGAGAATCAGAGCTCCTTTCCACCAGCCCCAGCCTCCTTTTGTCTCTTAGGTTCACTTAAGTTACTGATAATGAGATTACATTTGAGTTTTATACTGGTCAAACCCCAACTAAAGCCTGAATTGATTTAATCAAGGTATGGAAGCTCCATTGTCTTCTACTCTGACTTGAGTGGAAACAGATTCTTTTTTCTAGATAGCCCAAGGCTGGAAGTTGTCTGGCATGACTATGCAGGGTGGGGGTGGGGGGGGGTGTTGGGCATATTGATAGAAGAGTTGTTACTCTGTCTAGAGGTAAAATGATGCTGGGGAGATATCAGCCCCTGTTGAAAAGGTATATAAATTAGGAAACCCAACCCCCAAATTAAGCCTGTTCCAGACAGATTCCCTTAGGGGAGTGCAAATCTGGATTGTAATTCCCATAAATACATGTATGTGATATGAAAGAGTTTGGAGTATGAGTCTGAGATCAGAAAAGGTCTTTATTCTTTCTCATGAGAAAAGGCCCTGCCCCTGTTGCTCAAATGGCATCTGCCAGGGAGTGCAACATGTGGAAGCTCACAGGCTTCTCTTGTCCTGATCTTAACTCCACTTCTAATACCTGTCCTACTTCACCATTGGCTAGTGAGGCAAGCTCACAATCTTTCTAATTGGTGCAAAGTAGTTTCAGTCCTTCATTATGTATTTTCTTTCACCAAATTTGGAAGTGCTCAATCAGAAGTGGATTAGTATGGTTTTTCTTTCAAATTGCCTCATTTCTGAGAAATCATGAGTTACTCGCAAGACCAAACTGGTTTACAAAGTATAGAGAAGAGATAAGAATGCAAGAGTGAGTTAAAAGAAATGAGGAAACTTCACTGTGAGTCATCTCTCACACATGTGTGTTGAAAGCTTGAGAGAAATTAAAAATGTGGACAGTCTAATTTTATTTGTGTCTTTTTAGAGCAAACTCTGTGGAGGCTGTTTAATGATGCTTTGTGACTCAGATTATGATTGGGCCTTGGAGAGAGGCCTCGTCTCTCTGACAGCACTGAGACTGGGCATCCATTGCACTCTTTTCTGTGGAAGTCCCAGCCCTGAAGGGTGGGTGAAACATCCCCCAAATCCCTGCTCCTATCAATCTGGTATCCCTGTATTTATTTGCAATCTGCCTTTCTCTCTAAGCAGCCCTGGGAATGGAGTCCTCAAGAGATGTCTCCTCTGAAAAGATATCCTTTACAATTTGACTATGGGTCATTTTGCGTAAATTGCCAAAAGATAAATTGTAATCTAAATTGGTTGCTTTTAAAAGAATGTGGAATTAAAAGATAATTCTGAATTTTGACCAGACTAAAAAAAATCTAATTCTAAATTAGTTTATCTTAAAAAAGTAAGTCTGAATAACCAAGAAGAAAATTATATTTGTGTACACATTGTCTTTTCACTCTGTCTGGTCATTTTGTCTATAGGAGTCTCTGTGTTTGTAAAATGACTGTTATGTGAGTGCTGAAAGATTTAGAATGCAGACAGAAAAACTTCTAAGGTCTACAAGTAGAGAAAGTATTGGGAAAGAATTCTCACCTTATGCTTTCAGTGAAAGATTAAGACTTTTCTTTTTGGGAGGGGGGTATAGTGGAAAGCATGCCAGCATCCCCAGGGTAGCTTCCAACACAAGTTCTTGGATCTGCTTTGCTAAAGGAAAGCAACTCAAAATGGGTTAACAATCTTGCTTTAATCAATCAAATATATATCACTTACCTAATTCAGGGGGAAAAGATCAGCACCCTGAACTTCAGAGTATACAGAAGTTACAAGCAGAAGCTACAAGAACATTTAAGCAGACAGGCTTCCAAACTCTCCAACCATTTCCATACATCCATACTTAATCACAGTTACCAGAGAGGAAAGCATCAACATCTGGGTTTTCAAAGCCCGGGGGCTCTCAACAGCTACCCAGAGTATCATCTGGTCAAATAACACAACACTTCTCAAAGTGAGTCCCAAAACAAAGTCTCACATCAAGGTTTATATAACCTTCTCCTGGGTCAGAGAATGTAACAACCCTCTTGACCCACTGCCCAATCACAAGGCACCAAGGTATGGGAGTTCCTGAAAAACAAGCCTTCCACCACAGGCTCCAGGTACACTTAACCTTGGAGCAGGGAAGATCTTAAAAATTTACATTCCTATAAATGGGGGGTATGCCCCAACACTAACCAAGTTGGGGTTACAAGAATAAAGTTAGATAATAAGTAATGGAATTGAAAAAGCAAGGTAAGACTCCCAGAAGTTACTTGGAAGGTGAAATCAGATAGCAGCAGTCTTATACTGATAAGAATCTAGAGCAAACAGCCCAAAGACAACAAGGGCTGGGCGAGAAAGCTGAGAGTTTAAATTCAGGTTTAATTAGATCCCAAAGCTAAGGTTTGTACATTATGTTTAAATTAAATCTAGAGAACTATCTTTGCACCCCTCCTGCCAATATATCTGACATCAGGACAATGTGTTTAAAACTGCAAAATAAGGGTTTTTTTCTGTCTTTTAACGCATTTCAATCAGGGCTTTTCATCAAAGCCTTAAAAGTGATCACTTTAGGATTTCAGCAATTTGTTTAAAGGGCATATTAACCTCATAAAAACTGTTTGTGAAGGGTATGAGAGAAATACTGCTCTCTTGATTTGTAAATTATTACCCCTTAACTCCCTCCATTTGGTAAAAGGTGTAGAGGAACAGGGAAAAATTGGGGTAAGCATGATTTTTAATTTGGAACACTGTGTAATTAGGGAGTCAAGCCTTTTGTAACTTGTTAATGAGATTTAGGAGTAGCCAGAATTCCACTCCAGTTTCAATTGGAATATAAGCTACTGCTTATCTAACAATGGTATGTACAGTCTGGGCTATGGTTGAATGTAAAGGAAAGTGGAAGTAATCTTAGTAATGAGTTTGAAAGATTAGGAAAGAAAAATAAAGGCTAGAGTGAAAATGTGGAAGGTAGAAAAAAAAGAACATTTTAGGGACAGATAGGGGTGGGCTGTGGCAGGTTCATGAGCTCTAAGCCCCTCTCCCCCATCCTCAGATAGTTGTCGTGTGTGCCCTTGTGCCAGTTTCAGATGATTTGGGCATGCTGAGAGTGTGGAAGGTAGGCTGATTTGTTTTAAGTAGAAAGACTGAAAATGAAAATTTTATAGCTTGATTGAAAAACCATAGACAAAGTTATAGAGAATTAGAACTTCTGTACACCCATCTTTCAGGATAAATCTGTAGGAAGGCCTTATTGAATCTAGCACTACATAAACATTGACTTTGGTAAAGATATTCGTTATTATGATTTGAGATTATTATATAAAAATCTTAAAATGTTTCCCTGTACTGTTCAATAAATTATTATTAACTCTGGAAGCTCTGGAGTTTTCTGCCTTTGGAAACTGGCCACACACTATCAGTATTAAATCAAATTCATTAGGTTTCTTTACCTGGGCCAAAAGCAGCAGTACAACTTAAGAGTCTTAGGGTTTCAACCCAGACAACCAAGCAAGGAAAATATATTGTTATTTGGCATTAAGAAATTTGCTCTATTTACCTAAGTTAACAGTTCTGTAACGAGTTAATACTAGAACCCATTTCCCAGGGATGTTGCAGGAAACCCATGATTGCAAAAGCTTTTGACAAAGAACAAACACTACATGAATGTTAACTGTTTTTATTAAATGTCAAATGTTTCCTATTTAGTAACTTTATATGAGTTTTTAACACCTCACTTCTATCAGACAAAAAAGGAAAAAAGAAAAAAAAAAAGGTTTGAAGGGATATGGAAAAATTTGGTCTTCCATGCTCTTTTGGTGGAGTTGTGAACTCATCTAACATTTCCTGAGGGCAATTTGAGACTATGACTAAAGGATTAGAAAACTGTGTTTAGCCTTTAACCCAGAAATGTGACTACTAGATCTGTATCCTGAAGAGATCAAAGAAAAAGAGGAAAAGAAGTTCTATGTACAAAAAGATTTATAGATGCTCTTTTCTGTGTTTTCAAAAGCTGGAAAATGAGGAGATGCTCATCAGTTGAAGAGTGAGCAAACAAGTTGTGGTATATAATTGTTAGGAAATACTATTGTTCTATAAGAAATTATAAGCAGGGGGTCAGCTAGTTGGTGCAGTGAGTAAGAGTGCCAGCCCCAGAGTCAGGAGGAGCCAGGATTGGTTCTGGCCTCAGATACTTAACACCCATACCCACCTATCCACCCCCCCCACACACACACACACAAAACTGGCCATGTAACCTTGAGCAAGTTACTTAACCCCAATTCCTAGAAAGAAGGAAGAAAGAAAGAAAGAAAGAAAGAAAGAAAGAAAGAAAGAAAGAAAG
>NW_027186473.1:16811587-16833453 GCF_028583685.1 Petaurus breviceps papuanus
AGAAAGAAAGAAAGAAAGAAAGAAAGAAAGAAAGAAAGAAAGAAAGAGAGAGAGAGAGAAAGAAAGAAAAGAAAGAGAGAAAGAAAGAAAGAGAAAGAAAGAGAGAAAGAAAGAAAGAAATTATAAGCAGGATGCTTTCAGAAAAATCTTGGAAGAAATATATGAATTGATACAAAATCAAGTGTGCAGAACCTAAGAGAACTTTATACACAGTAACAGCAATTTTATACATGATCTAATTTGAATGACTTCATTAGTTTGATCAATATAATGATTCAAGCCATTTCTGAAGGACTTTGAAGAAAAATATTCTCCACCTCCAGAGAAAGAACTGATCACCTCTGAGTGCACATTGAAGCATTTTTTTTTCCATTTTCCTTTTTCACTGTTTTTTTTTTTCATAACCTGGCTCATATAGAAATGTTTTGTATGATTTCATTGGTAAAACTGTTATCACATTTCTTGCCTTTACAAGGCAATGATGGAAGGCAGGGAGAATATTCAGAACTCAAAGTTTAAAAAAACACAGTAATTGCTAAAACAAAATAAATAATACATTTAAAAACATATATTTGTGGTGGGTGGGATAGAGATCTGTGTACTTTCACATAAGGTCACTTTATAATTAGTTTTACTTAAGTGTTTTACTTTATTTTAGAGACCTCTCAGGAAGTAGAAGTGTAATCTATAAATATAATGTAGAAGCAAAACATGTCAATAAAACAATTGAAATATTATATATGTATATGCATATACATATATACACATACATATGTGTGAATATACATAATATATCATGCATACATACACACATAGTACATTAAAGGTAATTCTCCTCACTTGGCAGGAATTAGAAATGATGTCTTAGAGAAGGAAAGATTTGAGCTGGTTCATGAAAGAAGTCAAAATAACTTTGAAGTGGAGAACATAAAAGAGAGCATTTCTGGCAAAGGGGCAGCCAGGACAAAATACCAAGTCTGAAAATGGCACATCATGTGGAAGAAACAGAAAATAAGCAGGTGTAACTGGCTTATAGAGTTCTTGGATGGGAGTGAGTATAAGACAGGAAAATGAGGTGAAAAGCAAGATTACAGGCATTTAATCAACCAGTCACTAAACATTTATCAAATGCCTATGATGTGTCAGGTACAGTGAAGAATACTGACAACCTAATGCAGGAAGAAAAAAAAACACAAAAGGAATCTAAAAAGAAGATCAGTGAAGGGGAACAGGAAGTACCTTTTTCAGGAGCACAGAGGAGAAATCAGTCAAAAAAGGCAAAGTACAGCCTCCAGGAAAGAAATATTAAAAAAAAGAAGACAGACATGAAAGCACTGAATCATTGTAATCAGTAGTGTGGAAAGGATGTTAAATATCTAACCATCAAATGCTTCAGAAGAACCAACTCGTCTGGTGATAAAATTTTGATTTGTCTTTGTGTTATGGGAAAGAGTTGGGGAAGAAAACAAATTTACTGCTCTCAAAGTACTTAATTAAGTATCATCAAACAATGCATTATCATGATATTTTACAAAAATGATCAGGACTTGATTAAAACCTAAGTATTTTATAGAGTTACATTTATAGTTCATTCTGAGTAAAGGTACCAATAAACTTAGACATTTTAATTCATTATCCTTCCAACTCAAAGCATTGGGAAATTTTAAATGGACATTTATAGAGCATTGAGAAAATTACCAGGTTTTTGATGCTCTAAGCCAGGGATTCTTAATCTTGTTTGTGTCACAGAGCCTTCAGCAGTCTTGTGAAGCTAAAGGACCCTTTCTTTTTGCTTTCCAATTTATAACATACATAGAATTATAAACAACTATAATGAAATAAAGATCATATTTTTCCCATCCAAGTTTATGGACCCTCTGAAATCTATCCATGAACCCCAAGTTATGAGCCTTTGTTCTAGGCATTAGAATTTATTTTGGGTAGATACTTTTGTAGCATTATTCTTTTAACAATAAATTCTAGATAAGGGGAAGAAAAGGGACTAACATATCCTGATAACCTGGGAAATTTGTATTAGTTAACAAAGAAATTTAATATATGTATGTAAGTACACGCAAATTGCAGTGAGAGGGGAGCAAGTCAAAACAGCAAGTAAAGTTGATTGCTGAAGGAGTCTAGCTTAGAAGAGATATAGAACCATGACTGATAAGGAAGATAGGATCAAGTGACAGGTGCATTTGTGGGCAGCAGGGAAAGAGTCAGTGGTTAGGCTTACAGTGAACATTAGAGATATAATGAAGATGAGAAGTGAAAGAGGGAGAGAGACAAGGTAGAGGCCTTTAAGGATTTCATGGAAAATTAATGGGAAAAATCCATGTAGATATCTCCTTATGCTTTTTCAAGAAAACTTCTTAATATCTCATTTCTGCTTTTTTTTCTAAAAGCCAGTTCATTCTCTCAGCTCTTCACTTTATCATCAAAGACACCTTTTCATTTTCTATATGAGAAGTATTGCATTTTGCTTCATTAGGAACAAAAAAAAAACCCAGCTGCTTGGTAATCAAACAAAAAAAGAAAGAAAAAAACAATTAAGCAGCCAAATACAAATCATATGAAAAAGAAAAAAAAGTATTTGGTAATATTATATGAATGCACTTCTATAACACCAATGAGATATTCACAGCACCCATGGCAAATATCAATATGCTGATGTAGTTGTGAATTGCAAAATGTAACAGACTCTCCACATGGAGGATAGAATCAAAGCATTTATTCAAATAACAGAAATCTGAATCCCAAAACCAAAGTCTAATTCATCATAGTGACCATGAAGTTGGTACACATAACCAATGCATATAACACCACCATTCCCAAGCCTTCCCAAATCTTCCCTCTGTCAGGCATTCAAAACAAAACAGGGTACCTTTAGCAAGAATGCCCCTCTCTTTCATGCTAGCTGTTCAGCCTCCACAATGCTTGGTCCCAGTATTTCTGGCTCTCTCTCAGGTTGTGTTCAGCTTTTTATCCTGGTCATTATCTCCTCCCTGTTCTGCCCCTTCCTGTTGCATCAACAAGTTCCTCCCACTGTGGGTTTCACAAGTTTTGTTTCTTAACAAAGATGTGATATAATGAAGTGCAAGGCTCAACTGAAATAAGGTGCTAAGTACTTGTTTGCTTGCCATTATAAGGGGCAGGGAAGATCTTAAAATCCCCATTACCATTTCATTGGGCTCCAAAATCTTTCATGTCCCTTACATAGGTCAATGGGAGTTTGAGGGCTAACTGGTGTCAAAAGATGTAGCAGCAAGCATCCCAGCGGCCCCAGGGTGGATGCCAACACAGGTTCTTAGAACTGCTTTTCTAAAGGAAAGCAACTCAAAATGGGTTAACAATCTTGCTTTAATCAATCAACCATATGTTTACCTATTTCAGGGGAAAAGGTCAGCACACTGAACTTCAGAGTATACAGAGGTTACAAGCAGAAGTTACAAGACAGAGAAATATTTCAGCAGACAGGCATCCAAACTCTCCAACCATTACATACATCCATACCTAATCACAGTTACCAGAGAGGGAAGCATCAACATCTGGGTTTTCAAAGCCAGGTGGGATCTCACCAGCTACCTTATCTGGTCTTATCTGGTCAAATCACACAACACTTCTCAAAGTGAAACCCAAAGCAAAGTCTCACATCAGGATTTATATAGCCTTCTCCTGGCTCAGAGAATGTAACAACCCTCTTGAACCACTGCCCAATCACAGCACCAAGGTATGGGCGTTCCTGAAAAACAAGCCTCCCACCACAGGCTCCAGGTGCACTTAACCTAGGGGCAGGGAAGATCTTAAAAATTTACATTCCTATAACAACAGAACTATCCAGCAATGTAACAGGGATAACACACGATAAACACAGAAAATAATATTTTAGTGTGCGGCTTGAGCACAAGCTCCCCATCATTCCTACTTAAACAAATGGGACCTAAATATCTTGGGGTAAGGAGTAAAAGTCTCTTTTTCCATGGCTACTTTCTACTTTAATTGAATGCAGAGCTGTCACTGTCCAAAGAGGTCCCAATATAGAGGTCATTTCTTTAGCCAGCATTCAGTGTGTGGCTGATGCTAGGTCCAGGGGTGACATATCACAATTGTGGACAGGGGATGACATCCACCTTAAGCTATCAGGCATCTACAGGTGGAGAGTACTAAGCCTGCAGGAAACAAATCTAGTGAAAAAGGTGAAGAGACAAAAAGCCAAGAATAAATGAGGAGACAATAAACAGAAACAGGGTAGACATATGGTCAGCCATACTTCTGGAATCCATGAGCCCACTACTGTAGCCTCACTCAAGGTAGAATATATGAGTTAAGGTTATAATTTTGTAATCATCTTCTCCTGAATAAACAATAGTTACAGTGGTTGATACACTTTTTCAATATATTGTTTTTTTAAACAATTTTTTTTGGAGGGGGGAATGTAGGGCAATTGGGGTTAAGTGACTTGCCCAAGGTGACAGTCTAGTTTGAGTATGTGTGTGTGTGTGTGTGTGTGTGTGTGTGTGTGTGTGTGTGTTAAGTGTCTGAGGCCAGATTTGAACTCAGGTTCTCCTGACTTCAGGGCCAATGCTCTATTCACTATGCCACCTAGATGCCCCCTCAATATATTGTTAAACCAATGTGGGATCTGTAATCTCATCTGTGTATTTCTTTAATCTTGACTGGGGCTTGGCCCATTTCCTATTCTCCCTGAAGGTGTGACAAACTTGGATACTGTGATTAAGGAGTATCTGTAGGTGTGATTCCTACTTCCCTATCCAGTCTAATATTAAATACCTTTTCTTGGTATATTTTATGCAACTCTTCAGTTGGAATACCATCCATTCTTCTAAAATCTACCCTTGCTCTCAATAGAGCAGTAAACAATTCTCTTCTTGTCAATCTATTCTGGCTTTGAATTCACTCTCTTATTTATTCTTTTCTCTCAAGGAAATTTATCTTTTCTCCATTCCCCTAAGTCACTTAACTTTGAAATTTTATCCAGCACCTCCAAAAGAGGGTTGCCTATTTCCCCAAGCAACAGAGTTAGAAATAGGTGCTTATATACAAGAGGAGTCACTTCACTATGATATTTCTGTAAGGAACTGCTAAGGAGATATTGTGGTATGCATTTGCATCTCCAACCATGATAGCAGTTTTCATTCCCTCTTCCTTTAGCTTTCTCATACATTCTTTAGGCTTGTACCAGGGTCTGTCTCTACCAGACAATATAGAGACTGTAGGATATTGCCTATTGCATCCCTCTATATCTAAAGCTAACAGATAAGTTGTGTTGTTACCTCCTTGCATATGGTAATCCCTAAAAGCTTGGTGTACAAAAGGATTCTGACCAATGCCTATGAATTTTAAGCAATCCACACTATCTAGTGATACTCCTCCAGCCCCTTCATCATTGATTCTTATCATCCAAGATACTAAAGACTCTCCCATTCTTTGGGTGAATCAATTTAATATATCAGTAACCTCTTGTTGAGTGAAATCTTCAATTATCTCCCTGAACTCTATTTGGCCCTGGCAAACTTAATATGGGGCAAACTTCTGCATTAGAAGATTCCTCATCTAACTTTATTCCATTTTCCTCCCACACATTCTCCTGGCAGTTATCAGGCTAACTATGCCCAGCCTGTACAAAAGCTGCATGCACATTCCTTTTGTTAGTTTTTTTTGCTTCTTTTTAGCTAAATGAACAGTAGCTTGTTCTTCTACCACCTCAGAACCTCTAGTTTGCTCTTCTAAAGGAGATCCCAAATGCTGTGGCACAGAAAAATTCTTATGCAAACCAGCCAACTCCCAATTCACTAGAACTTTCTTCTCCAGCAGCTTATCCTTACTTTTACATATAAGATGATAACTTGTTAGCAAGGCCCAGCCTCTCCTACACTCCCCTGCCAGTTCTTTCCCTGGTTCTATTGGTATTCCTTACAAACATCTTTCCAAATCATTGGGTTCTCCCTTCTGTAGCCTCAATTCCTAGTTTTCACAGAGCCCTGTGTTTTTAGCCCATTCTCTTGCTAGGGAGGAATAAGGTAAATCCTCCCATACTGGGAAAGTCATTTCTCCCTCTAAAGCCCTCCTGCCTCCAAATAGAGGTCTGATATTTTATGATCACATCTTTGTCACCAAATATAATGCCAATACAATATTCACAGCACCCATGGCAACTATAAATATGCTGGTGTAGTTGTAAATCACAAAATGTAACAAGCTCTCCACATCGAGGACAGAATCAAATCATTTATTCAAATACCAGAAAGCCAAATCCCAAAACCAGAAAGCCAAATTCATCAGAGTCACTATGAAGTTGCTGCACATAACAAATGCAGTGAACACCAACATTCCCAAGCCTTCCCAAACCTTTCTTCTCTCAGGCCTTCAAAACAAAATAGGGTCCTTATGCAAGAATGCCCCTCTCTCACTTATGCTAGCTGCTCAGTCTCCATGCTACTTGCTTAATGGGGATTTGAAGATCTCCCCTGCCCCTTGTAATGGCAAGCAAAGAAGTACTTAACACTTTATTTTAGTTGAGCCTTGCCCTTGATTATATAGAGTCTTTGTAAAGAAATAGAACTTGTGAAACCAAGAGGAACTTGCTCATGCAGCAGGAAAGGGCAGGACAGGGAGATGTTAATGACCAGAATAAAAAGCTGAGGGAGAGCCAAAATTGCTGGGAGCAAGCTTTGTGGAGGCTCAGCAGCTAGCATGAATAAGAGAGGGGCATTCTTGCTTAAGGGACCCTGTTTTGCTTTGAAGGCCTGATGGAGGGAAGGTTTGGGAAGGCTTGAGAATGCTGATTTTTTCTGCATTTGTTATGTGTACCAACTTCATGGTCTCTATAATGAATTTGGCTCTCTTGTTTGGGGATTCAGGTTTCTGGTATTTGAATAAATGCTTTGAACCTATCCTCCATGTGGAGAGCCTGTTGCATTTTGTGATGCACAACTATCCCAGCATATTCATAGTTGCCATGGGTACTGTGAATATCACATTGATGTTATGTTATACCTTCAAATTGATCTTTACCTTCCTGTTGGGAGTGAATCATTTTCCTAGGAGACAGATTCTAAGTTTTTCAACTTTCCCTTCCAAAAATAAAATCTTGAAATTAGCATACCATTAGTTTCTTTCATAGCCTATTGCAGTTTTACACCTTGAAAGACATAGACCTCTGGCATAAACTGCTTTTAGAGGGATCATAACTTCTTTCTAAATTATCATTCCAAAATACATAATGAAATAAAATGATTTGAAAGTGGACATATAAATTGTAATGCTGTAATTAGGCAGATATTTTTCTATTGTAAACCTTCTTTGACACTGAGAAACATTTGAAATGTAATAGATATCTTTCATAGAGGTTGATGTGTTGAATATGAAGTTAAGTAAACTTGAATCAAGTTCCACCTCAGACATTTACCAGCTTTGTGACTCTAGGAAAGAAACTTCTCAGCCTCAGGTTTCTCACATATAAAATAAGGATAGTAATAGTATCTACCTGAGAGAGTTTCATGAGGATCATATGACATAATATATGTAAAGGGCTTTATAAACTTTGAAATATTATATAAATGTTACATATAATTATTATTACTAGTTTTATCTCATTTTCATAAAAAACACACCCACACAGTTATATTGCTTATATCACAGTATATTTATCTAAATCTCTTAAAGCCTATTTATATATCAATCTTTACCAAATCTCAGGGAGAATAAAAAGGGTCTATATATATTCTATATATAAACATATATATATATATATATATATATATACACAGAGAGAGATTATATATTGTATATATAACATTACTCATATGGAAAGCTGAATGTCTCTTACTTTTCCTAAAATATATATTTAAAGTCCTAAAATATATTAGCCTTTTTGTTTAAAGCAATCGGGGTTAAGTAACTTGCTCAAGGTTACACGGCCAGTTATTTCTGGGTGTGGTGCTGAGTATCTGAGCCCGGATTTGATCCAGGTCATCCCGACACTGGAGCTGGTGCTCTTACTCAATGAGCCACCTGGCCATCCCTAAGCAATTGGGGTTAAATAACTTGCTCAAGGTTACATGGCCAGGTGTTTCTGGGTGGGTGCTAAGTGTCTGAGCCTGGGATTTGATCTCCAGGTCTTCTCAACACTGGAGCTGGTGCTCTTACTACTCGCTGTGCTACCTGGCTGCCCCAATATATTGGCCTTCTTGATGATTAAGTGCAAATTCATTCTATACATAAGCCTATACATATTCAATATATAAATGTACTAGATTTCAATAGCATTATCTCTTTGTTTTACCTTTCCAGACTGGAAAGTTCTAAACTTTTAGACTTTTCATGTATTGAGAATTGTTAATCTCCTGGATCATAGTAGTTACATTTCTCTGGATTTTATTTTTAAGTTATTAATATTTTCCCTTAAGAGAAATGGCTAAATCTCAACATGTAGCTTTCTGCATGTAAAACAATGGATAGAGTTATTGTCTCTTCATAAAGCAGACCACAATGACTTCAAGTTTCCTTTCCAGAGTTACATGTGATAATTTGAAATCTATGATCTTATAAATACAGTTTGAATATTTTTCCTTCTAAGTATACTACCTTAGTTCTCTTAAAGGACTATTTCACATGACAGATTATAGAAGTGATATTAACTTTTTAAAAATTAAGCCATATATTTTCTGTCACATCACAAATATAATTGATATCGAGTTGCTTACCTTCTCCAGAATGGTGGAGAGGAGAGAGCTTAAAAATTTGAAACTCAAAAGTTTTAGAAAATCAATATTAATTTTTTACCTGTAATTGGGAAATATTTGATGAAACAAATAAAATATATTTAATTAAAATGAAAACTATGCCAGAAGCACATAAATCTTGGTAGATCCTATCAAGCTAGAGAGGCTTGAAAAACAGATCTATGGACTTATATGACTGTCATCTGAGGATCATTTCAGTTAAATTCAAAAACCCAATTGCCAGAAAAGTAACCTCTAGTTGACTATATATGGTTATATATGTGGAGTATATGTGATATACATGGTTTACCCTTAGTATTAATATTAGTATTATCTCACTATTATATTTTTTACAGGTTTGTGAGGCTTTTTAATAGTTCTCTGCCCTTCTTCCCCACAACTTCTAATATTAAGTTAGGCAATTAAAAAAATGATTTAGTGTCTTTTGCTAACATGAAGAATTAACTTTTCACTCATTCCCTCTTTGAAATATATGGGTATATGTTTGTGTATATGTACATTACATTCTTTTCTTGGACTTATACATGCACATAAATACATATGCATATACATTTATTTGTATTTATGTATATACTTGTACTAAAGTATTGTCTTTGGGATTCTATTTGAATAAGCATTTATTTATCATGATTCCTCATTTTATTTGTTCATATATTTGATTTCCTTTTTCTACCTGTGACAAAATATTAGCTTTAAACCTATGGGCATTAAAATAATATCAGCTGTGTTTGCATGTGTCTACTGAAACAAACTAAATTATAGTCAATCATCTGAGATACTAATTGTTGAGACCTTGATTAATCATATTATAATTTACCTTACATTTAGAAAACTGGTTATGCCTACATTCTATTGTATTCATTTTCACCAAGGCATGGCTTAAATTCTAGCCTCTGATTCAAACTTCTTCCTGTGTTTTAAAAAAATAAAATCTTGGAATTCCTTCACAAATAACTTTCAGGATATTAGCATACATTGGGAAAGAATATATTTCTACTAATTGTCTTTGCCAAGAATCAGAATCATCATATTTTTTGCACTCTGAGTTGAGACTGCTGCAATGGATGTTTGGGACAGGGGGGTGGGGACATGGAAGAGGGTATGTAGAAAGGACCTCAGTCAAGATGGTACTGCTAAGGAAAAGAACATTGCTCTTGGACAACTGAGATATTTCACAACTACTGCAGGGAAACTAAAATCAGGTCATTTCTGTATGGTGAGGGGAGAAACTGGATATGTAGTACTCCTGATGGGTTAGAGTATGCCTCCCCTGATGCTGTTATTGGCACCCCACATATTCTACATGCTGGTTCAAATATCTCATCACCATGATCTAACTAACAGCTCTCTTCCAGGAATATTCCAGTTAAATTCACTCTTTCTATATATCAGGTCTAAGAACCCTTATTTTAAATAGGCTTCTCAATATCATCTCATTATTCCCATTCTCCCCTACAACACTTCATGGGACTGTGACTTTGTATCACCAATGCTTTCACTGCTATAGACTGTAAAACTTACCCTTAGAAGAGATTCATAATTTATTGGGGCCTCAAATATTCTTCAAATGATGGCCACCTTTCCAGTGTTAAAATTCCTAATTTGGTTAAACTAATCTTTCAGTGACACATACAAAAACAATTGCTAGATATATTCGGTTGGGGTTTAGGGTTTGGGATCAGATCTCTTATTTCATGGATGTAGGGAACTCATGATGAGGAAGGTCCCTCTACAAGTGTAAAGCATATATAGATATAAGACCTTGTAGTCTTAAAGAGTTACCTGGGGAACTCAGAGAATTAGAGTTTTACCATAGTGTATGATTGATTGCCTCTTACATAAAAGATAATCCAAAGTTGATCTCCTATGTCTTAAAGACACTTCTTCCTCATTGTCACCCTTCAGAATACCTAGCTTATTCCAAAGCCAAACGTAAATGGAACTTGTTATATGAGGCATTTCCTGGTTTCACCTTGGTTAGTGTTTATTAAAATTACTTCACATATACTTTATATTTACTTATCTGTACACATGTTATATCCACCAATAGAATATAATTCTCTTGAAGGCAGGGAATCTCAATTGTGGGGAGACAGCATTATGTTGAGATTTAGAGGAACTCAGATCTTCAACAAACACTCAAGAACAGCTACAGAAAAATGTGCCACAAAGAACAATAAGAAAGAAAAGATAATCATTTATAAACTCCTCCAGTCAATTCAAGGGGTTTCAAAAAGATGGTCAAAATTCTGCAAAAGAGTGGAGAGGAATCAAACTAGGGTAGGTTTTGAAACACAAGTAGGGAAAATCCCAGTCCTATAGGAGAAAACAAGGTTGCAAAATTAAGAGAGACTCAGAGCCAGGGAAACTCCTAGAGCTGAGTGATCCAGCAACTTCATCCATAGCAGAAGGAATGGCTAGACCAGTATCTAGGTAATCTAAACTTGACCAAACTTCAGGTACCACCCCCACCCCCACTCCCGCTCAATATAACATCCAGATAGCTTGAACTTAAACCACAATATAAGACAAGATCAGACAATTCCTATAGAATCCAGAACCTATGCTTAGCCACTGAACTCTAGGATCAAGCTGTATTTACCCATACCATCCAGAAATGCAAAAAGTGTTGTTTGTCCTAACTATGAACTTACCCAGTCTAGAGACTGAGGGTAGAGATACAAATAAACAAAGGAAAATGCTGAATAAAACAAAGAAGTATTTTAGACTTAGAGAAGCCCAAAGGTTAAATCCAAAATAGGGAAGGGACTCTTTTTTATGTCACTAATGCCTTGTACATTATAAGTGCTTAATATATGTTTACTGAAGGTTTGGAAAAAGAATTAGATTGTCTTCAACTTCAAACTCATATTGTTTATAATTCAAATTAAATTCCTCTTTTAGCATCTTGCTAAACCCATTATTTTTGTTATTTAAAAAATGTATTCATTAAAGAAACCTTTCATATTTTCATTACCAAGAAAGCTGTCTTCCATTTTTTCTCAACTAGATTATACCACAATTTTTTCCTTGTTATGATTTCTGTATGTTGAAGAAGGAGAGTGTTTCCTTGTGGAAAGAAACTGGGTGTTTATGAAAACCACAAGAACCACCTTGAGAAAACTAGACTTTAAATTCTTCCTTTGAAATATGGACATTTATATATCGTCTATAGGTTGTACTGCAATTACAACTAATGGAATTCTTTTTTCAAGATCAGCCCTTAAAAACTCATCAGGCTAATGTGATTTGTATACTTACAGTATATGCATTTCATCTAAATTTCTGCTATCTGCCAAAGTGTAAACTTTGCAATAGACTGGAAGGCTTTGTTCTAACCTACCAACTAAATCATAACCATTTTGACAAGCATCTCCATAATATACATAACAGCCCTCTATTAAATACACTGGAAGCCAAGGGGGTCTTTAATTGGGTAACTTTGATTGTGGCTACCTATGCTTTGATGATTGATACAAGCTTTATTCCAGTCATTTATTAATTTAATTTTTGCCCCAGTGATGAACTAAAGTAATATTTAAGCATGAAGGAACTACAAATTCCAAAGATACTTTGGTGAATGCTATTCAAATTATCCTCTGGGGGATAGATACCTAGGAATAATATTTAAAAACTCAGAATTCTTTACATAGTGTAGGAGGGGATGGTGGCTTAGATTTGTAGTCTCTGCTACTGAGGAAGTTGTGGGTGGTATATTGCTTAGACATGGAGCTAGCTTGTGAGTTACAGTAGCCCTAAAGCCAAGCAAGCATGTGCACTAAGTTTAGCACTAACTTAGTGAACTCCTGGATATAGGAGTCATCAGGCTCCCTAAGGAGGAATGAATTGACCCAATTCAGAAAAAAAAGCAGGTCAAAAACAAACTAAGCAAGAAAACTTCTATGCAGATCTCTGGGAAGTAGACATTGCACTTCTAAAATGTATGAAAAAGAGACAGTCTCAATTTTTTTTTGTCTTGCAAGGTAGCTGTTTTTCATTTTTTTTCTTTAAATAGTATTTTATTTCCACAATTATATACCAAAAAAATTAGCATTCATTTTTATAAGATTTTGAATTCCATTTTTTCTCCTTCCCTCCATCCCCTCTTCTGAAAATGGAAGTCTGTTTATGATAATTTATACATATGATATCATATAAAATACATTTTCATATGCATCAAAATTGTTGAAAAAGAAACAGATCTAAAGGAAAAAAAAAGAAACTTCAGTTGAAGCATAATAGATTCTTCTCCAACCCCTTACTTTTACTTTATGTGTATCTCTTTGCTTCAAGTATGTTTCGTGTAAGCAACACATTGTAGGATTCTGGTTTTCCATTAACTCCATCAATTTCCATTTTATGGAAGTTATCACATTCACATAACTTATAGTTATGATTACAACCTATGTATTTCCCTCTCTCCTATTATTCCTCCTGTTTGTTCTCTCTCTCTTTTCATCTTTTCCCACCTTACCAATGTTTTGCTTCTGCAACCAGCTCCCCTGATCTGCTCTCCTTCTGTTAGTCTCGACCACCACCCCCTCTTTACTTAATCTCCTCCCCTCCTACTTCCCTGTTACGTAAGTTAGATTTCTATATCCAATGGATTGCATATATTATGCTCTCTTTGAGGCAATGCTGATGAGACTAAGTTTGGAGCAATGGCCATTGCTACCCCTTTCCATTTCCCTCTTGTAAAGCCAAGCACAAGTATCTCTCCAGAGGACTGCTACTGTGAATAGCTCTGAAAGTTTCTGATCACATAGTATAGTGAACTCTCAGTTTATTCAGCAGTAAATTAAGGCAAACATTCACAGAAACCAAAGTACAGCATTCACAATGATATAACATAACAACTTATCACTAAAGTGGCCACATAGTTTTAAACAACAGATATCATTTAGTAAGTCCTCAACTCAATTATGCTTAAGGGGCACAAGTTACAAAGTACAAGCTTCTCCCACCCCAAGGTCACAGTAAATCATGATCTTGTCAGTCAGCACTAAGTACCCATGGAGAGGTTCTTTCATCTTGGCTAGAGAGTGGCTCCCAAATTCCATGGTTCCTCTTACATGGTCCCAGCTTTTACCTGAATTCACCTAACCATCACCTGGATTCACAAACAGCTCTTAGTTCCTCGTATAGCTCCCCATCTGGTTCCCACTCCATATTGAAGCTTACAGTGTCCAGTCAACCTCAAGTCCTTCACAGTTACTATTTCTGGGAAGACAAAGTTTAACAGAGCCAAAAAAGTATTCTTACACATTGCTGCTACCATCATCAATTCACGATCTGTATGTAATATCAACACAGACCCACAAACAATGTCTGAGAAATAAACAAAAATCATCAGTATAGTCCCAGGATGTCTGAAATACTCCTCCAGAACTTCTATAAACAGACAACCAGAAAATCCTCTTTCAGCACTTCTGAACCAGTAGTAAGGTCCCAGGGCTTCTGTACAAAGTATCACAAATACAAATCAACACAGACAGAACAAACAGAGTCCACCACAAGTTTTCTCCTTCTCTGCTCAGTCGGAGTTTGTGTGCTCCTCCTTTTATATGGTCAATGCATTGTTGTTCCACCTTTTCCTGTTGTATCAGCAAGTCCCTCACACCTCCAAATCATAGGCAGGGTTCAAAAACAATTGAAAAACTGAAACAATGGGCTAAGTGCTTCTTTGCTTGCCATTACACCCCATCCAATGTAAAAGGTTTTTCCTCAACTGTTCATTGAGAAAATTCAATCAATTCTACCTCTCCTTTCCTTCTGCATCCATTGGTTTCCTCTTAGTCTTTTTTCCTTGACCTGACAGTTCTGAAATTTGGCTATAATATTCCTTGGCATTTTTATTTTGGTATCTCTTTCTTGAGATGATCAGTGTATTCTTTCAGTGTCTATTTTGTCTTCTGGTTCCAGGACATCAGAGCAGTTTTCCTCAATAATTTTTTGAAAGATGTTGTCCAGGACCTTTTGAGTATGGCTTTCAGGTAGTGCAATGTTTCTGACATTGCCTCTCTGGGATTTATTTTCCAAGTCATTTGCTTTTCCCATGAGGTATTATATATTTCTTCCATTTTGTCACTCTTTGGAAGTTTTTTGATCAATTCATGATGTCTTAGAGTCATTAACTTCTACTTGACCAGTTCTGAATTTTAAGTCATCATTTTCCTTAATTAGCTTTTGTACTTTATTTTCTATTTAACTAATTGTACTTTGTAAGGAGTTGTTTTTTCCCCAGTAGATATTTGTATCTCTTTTCATATTTTGCCAACTATACTTTTTAAACAGTTTACCAAGGTGTTGAGTCTTTTTTTATAATTCTCTTATACCACTCTCATTTCTTTTCCCAATTTTTCTTCTACCTTTTTCTTATGATTTTTAAGCTCTTCTTTGAGCTAAAGAACTCATGCAAGCATGAGTCCTTTTCTGAGCTTGAGACTACTTTCCATTTTTCTTTGGGGATTTGTCCATAGGTGTTTTGACACTGTTGTATTATTCTGAGTTTCTGTCTTGGTTTTCCCTGTCACCATAATAACTTTCTATGGTTAGATTCTTTTTATCTTTTTCTGTTTTTTTTTCTTGTTGTTGTTTATCTTTTTAAAATCCCTTTTTCTTTCTCTTAAATTTGATCTCCACTCCCAGGGTGAAAGGAGCTTCATCTCAGGCTTCTTGTGTCAATGACTACAGGTCCTTCCTGTTTACCTGGTGCCACTCTGATATTGCCCTGAGGCCCACAGGGGACCCTTTTCTCTGGTGCTGTGTTGAGAGGTGTTTTGTGGTGTGGCTGGCTCTGGTGGAAGGTATAGGTGTCTGGCAGCTCACCTGGTGCTGAGCTTAGCTCCTAGTGGTGTTGTCCAGTGTGTGCTGAGGCCAGCTGTTTTGTTTGTTTTTTTCTGTGTTTCCCTGGGGACTACACTGAAGCATGTGAAGATTTGACAGCTGGAGTAGGTCTGCTCACCTGGAGCTACACTGAAGCAAGGGGTTGTTCTCAGAGCAGGAGTCTGCCAGCTCCTCTGGGTATGCCAAGGTGTTGGTGTTTGCCTGTTTCACCACACTGGGGCTCAGGATCTCCTACTAGTTTGCTGAGGTGGGGCTTGCTACAGTCTTGCTGTGATGTTTCCTATCTTAGAATGGCACTCCCCTTTTATCTGAGACAGACCTTTCCCACCATTTCTCCAAGTCTCCCAGGTTAAAAGACTGTTCCATCCCATCTTTTCACTGACTCTGCTACTCCAGAATTTAATCTGGGGCACTGATATATGGTTGGAGGTGAATATGGGAAAGCTACAGAAATTTATGGCTTACTCAGCCATTTTGACTCCCAGAAGCCCTAAAAAAATTCTTAATGTATTGATTTCATTTTGTCTACTACATTCTAGTGATTTCTTCCTGGGTACTATGCTAAGAATTTAAAGAGTTACACTAGATTAAATTTTAAAGGCTAAAATGGATGCTTATAGTCAATAGCTCTGATTATTGATTTTAATTAGACATTTACTTTTTAAAATATTAAATCCTATACTGATTTTGTTCATATCAGTAAAAGTATGTCTATAATTTATAAAAATACTTTACAAAAATTAAAAATAAAATTTTGCTTTACTTGCTACTTCTATATCTAATTTCTTTATTATAAGTACTTTTATATCTTTGAGAATTTTATTTTGGGACTTTGGGGACCTAGACCTGGGATTTCTTCAGTTTGGGGAGCTCCCTGTTTCAGCATATAAACTCTCTTGACTGATTCAGATCTGCAACTGGCCTATAATATGGAGCCTTTGAGGTATTTCTTGGAACAGTGAGAGGTCAAGTGACTTGCCATAGGTCACATAGATGGTATATTTTAGAGGTAAGGACACAAATTCATGCCATCCTAACTCCAAGGCTACATACGCCACACTTCCTGTCTTTGAGGGAAAAAATGCTATCATTAAATACTCTCTTTGGATTATTCTGTTTCTTTTAACTTAGGAAATTTCATACTTGGCTTTTTCCCCAAGGAAACATTTTCAGAATACGGCCATCTTAACTCTGATGCTTCCATTCATCTACTAAGCTAGATTTATTTACTTCAGTTAAATACTATTGACTGACTATAAGTTAAATGTTTAGTGGATTTATTACATCTTTCATCTCCCTAGGGTAGCACTGAGAATATTATTCCTTTTTTTTAAGCTATGAGTAGTAACTAGAACTCCCACTGTGGTTATTCTCCACAAACTGCACTATATAATTTACCTTCAAATATTTGTTCTCTGAAACCTTCCAGTATAGTCCCTGCCCTTCACCCATCCCCCATTTTCCATATTTTTTCCCTACATGGAATTTAGGCAAGGTAAGAACTTTAGCCACTGACAAATCATCAAGAAATCTTTTTCTTTCCTCTAGCAAAAAATCTTTTCAATATATCAGTAATTAAGTGTCTGAGATATTATTAAAAATAAAGATGAAAAGGTACAAGAGGTACTAATAATTGTCATATTGATAATAACAATGTATATGTAGCTCTTTCTCATTTGCAAAGAAATGTAATACATGATTTGTTGTGGTCTCATAATAACCCTGTGACAGAGATATTGTAAATATTGTCACCCACCTTTAAAGATAATGAAACTGGGTCTCAAAGACATCCAATAACTTGCCTTTGTTCACAAAGCTAAAAAATAATAGAACCTGATTTATCCAGTTTTTTTCTAATTTCAAGTCCAGTTCTCCCCCCTCCCTTTTTTTTCTTTTTGGAGGGGGGAAGGCAGGACAATTAGGGTAAAGTGACTTGCCCAAGGTCACATGGCTAGTAAGTGTTAAGTGTCTGAGGTTGGATTTGAACTCAGGTCCTTCCTGACTCCAGGTCTGGTGCTTTATTCACTGTGCCACCTAGCCACCCCTGAAGTCTAACACTTTAAACTATGTATCAAGTTTTCTTAGAAAATCTTGAAGCTTATCATTTCACGCCTTGATTAGTTCCAAGACCTAAATGCTTTTGATAACATGTAGTTTAATACTGTTTGATTGAACAAATATTTATTTAATATCAATGTTCAAATTGACAACAGAAAAAAAAAACTGTGCCACTTTTGAACTGGGTCAGCAAAGGTCCTTCTGGGAATATGGAGAGATATAATCAGTATCACTGTAGAAAAGGAGTGAATAACAGCAACAGCAATAATGAAAATAATCATGAAGAAAAAAGAACAATTAGAATGCCTTAAAGTTTGTAAAGTGTCTTAAATAGAAAATTGCATTCAATCCACACATGATTATGGATCTCCATAATTGCCTACTATGTACAAACCATCTGTGTGACCCTAGGCAAGTTGTTTCACTGCTGTTGGCCTCAGTTTCCTTATCTGAAAATGGAGAAAATAATTTCACCTACCTCCAAGGATTATTGGGAGGCTCAAATGAGATGACAGTTGAGTTCTTAACATAATGCCTGGTACATAGTGAATACTATAAAAACATTGTTATTATTGCTGTTGTCAGTATTATTAATCAGACATGATGTCAGTTACTGGATAAAAAAATTTCCTCATTACTAATTTTATATAAGGGCTATGCTTTGCTGGATCTTCCTATGTCCCTCCTTTTTTTTCTTTTCTTTTTTTCATGGAATCAATATGCCTTCCCTGATTCTGTTCCTTCTACAGTCTGGATGTTAGAACTAGAATCAAGCCTCACCCTCTGCCTCCATCTCTAAGTAGCTCAGTACAGATCCTTTCCTCAGTTCTGTTTTTGTATTCTTCTTACACAACACCTAACCAGGAGTTGACTTTTCCCTCTCTTGTCCTGACAAATCCTGACAAAAAAAATTGGAGACCAACTTCAGATCTTTTGGACAGCACTGGATTGTTTCTGCCTTATTTCTGTCTCTTGGATTCCCTTATAAACTACCAAATATTGGAAACTATGCTGGTTTCAGATTTCCTGTTATTCCCTTTTCCCAGTCCAGGCTGCCCAAGTGCTAGTTTACCTAAGCAGTTCCCTTTTGGGAGCTGACTTTGGCCCCTGGGGCAGCCCCAACACATTAGTGCAAAGAAAAAGTAGGAAATAGTGTGATATCAAGTGAAACATTTTCTTTCAGAAAACACATTGCATATTAATTAGAAAATAGTAGTACTGGCCTTGAAGGAAAATTGGCTAAGATTTCTGGCTCAAATAATGCATACACAAAGATCCCCTCACATTCCATTAAAAGAAGGACACTTGAATATAATGTAGATGGGTGAACAAAGCAAAAAGAAAAAAAGAATAATTGAATCATGTTTTCCCATTGACTTCCCCTTTCTAATCCATCCTTCTCAGTACTACCAAATTAATCTTCTTAAAACCCTGCTTCCAATGTGTCACACCACCCCCCATTCAAAAAACTTAATTATTCCTCAATAATTACTTAGAGTATCAAGTCTAAACTTCATAGCCTAGCATCCTAGGCCTTTCACTTTCTTCTGCAATCCTATGTGTCCAGGCTTATCTTCCACTGTTCCCATAGACCACTCAATTCTGTCCAGATTGACTCTGTGATCACAGTAATATCTGTCTTGACAGAATTCCCTACTGGGGTTCTTCCCCTAAAAAGAACTTGTCTCTACATTTCCTTTGTTATATCCAGTTTCTGAAGCTTACTATCTGTGGGATCTTTTGAAGGTTGCTTAATCTCAATAGGCCTAAGGTTCCTCATCTGTAAAGTGAAGAATATATTGCCTGTGAGGGCCCCTCCAACTCTAGATTGAGGATGCTAAGATTCTATGTTCTAGAGTATAGAGTCAATGTTATGAGAATAGAGAGGCTAAGAATGTCTAAGAATTGGTTATTATCTGACTAACCAGATGTGTAGGGCAGTGTGTGGAGTCAGAAGAACAAATCACAGAGACTGGCTCCAGTGTCAGAGAATATGATTTCAAATACATCCTCTGCCACTTACTGCCTTGTGACTTTAGCCAAATCATTTAATCTTGCTGGACCTTAATGTCTTTGTTTTGAAAATAAGGGATGGGGTGGCCAGGTAGCACAGCGAGTAAGAGCACTGGCTCCAGTGTCAGGATGACCTGGGGATCGAATCTGGGCTCAAATACTTAGCACCACACCCAGAAATAACTGGCCATGTAACCTTGAGCAAGTTACTTAACCCTGATTGCTTTAAAAAAAAAAATAAGGGATTGTGATATATGACCCATGATGTTGCTTCCTTTTAATAGATCTCTAATTGCATAATTATGTTGTATCTGAGCAGCAGACAATGACTCTGAAAGAATCTTAGAGAAAGCCATATATACTAAGGGTATAGGTTGGTGTCTGGGTAGTATAGAGTTTTGAATATAGGACTTCGGGTCAGTAAGCACTGAGTTTAAATCCTGCCTCAAATGCTTGTCAGTTGTGTGATTCTTGGCAAACCACATAAATTCTCTGAGTCTTTGTTATCTCTTCCATAAGAAAGGGCTTATAATAACAACTACCTGCACAAAATTGTGAGGATCAAATGAAACAGCATATGTAAAGGACTTTGCACTCCTTAAAATGTTATATAAATACAATTCTTTCTGTTGTCATTATTAGTTCTTGGCAACCTTTGACAGTAGAGTCATAGCTCTTGAAAGCAAAGTCTAACTAATATTCATGAGAAGAAAAGGAAGTAGAAGGATATACACAAATGCTGGGCTGGGCTGAAAAGCAGTACATAAAGGCCTAGTATAAAAGGTAGAAGAAAAGGAACACAGAAAGAGGGGAGGGGAGAACTGAAGGTTCAAGTGGCAGCCAAGAAGACATAGACTGACTGTATTTATAGTACTACAGAAGATCCTGCTATCCACCATGAATATGCATGTTCCTACTTGCTCGCTCTTGCCTCACTCAGTGATTATTCTTTTTTTATTCATAATCTAGAACTCTTCCACAATTACTCAGTGTTCATTAGTCTACTTCATCTACTGTAATAATCATTAATGAGTTGTCAGCAAGAAATCTGAATTTCTCTTCATAGCTCTGTGTGTGTATATGTGTGTGCCTGAAGATAGGAAGAAGTTCCCATATAGATGACACTACTCCAGTCAAATAATGTCCCTAAAGTACATAACCATAGAGTAATTTTTATTTGTGAGTTCATGGAGAGTGATTGCCCTAACTAGTAGTCCTAGAGAACATTTGAGGATAAGCCCTGGGTCCTAGTATTCATCTCCAAAGAGTGACTCAAATTAATGTCTTGTGAAGAAAATCCCCAGGTCAGACTTGATATGACACAAAGTATTAGTGTTGAGATCAATGATTTCTCCATTGTTTACTCTAATTAATTGAATCTTTCTTAAATTTGAAGAACAAGTTTGATTATTAGCTTTTCCACTGACTTAACCAGACTTCACTGATCTTTCCCTCCTCATAAATCAGAAAACTTGACTTTTTTGACATTTCATAATTTATTTCCTTGCAACATCTACCATATTGTTGAAATATATTAGTACTTCACTATTTTTGGTGTTTTTTTTTAAATATTCCTAATTCAATTTTAAGATGCTTAAGCGAAGACTATGGATGACCAGAAAGATCCCTAACAATTACAAATTTACAATATTAAAATCTCCCACAATGCCTAGCATAATTCTATTATAGTTATAATTATTATTAAATGTTTATTGAACAAAATGACAAGAAATCAGGTTAAACAATACAAAGTACTGTGCTGCTGATGTTGCTAGTCCAGGTATTTAGACAAATGCTATTTTAGACTAAACAACACACTAAGGTTATACTAGGTCATTAATATGACACTTTTGACATAATTAATGTAGCCCAGAAAAGTACTTTAAAAAAAAATTCTCACCAAGAGAGTTATAAGTAGTTACTTTGTCCATTAAATGAGCAATAAGGTTGAGAAAACAGGAAAGATGGTATATGATAGTTGGTGGTTAAGTATGAAGGAAGGAAACTTGAGATTATATTGATACCTCATTTTATATATCTCTTTGTGGTACAAAGATCAAATGCCATTAACATAGCTATGGCTCTGCTTGGTGATTACTGTTCATGTTAAAACACATGATAGATAGATAGATAGATAGATAGATAGATAGATAGATAGATAGATAGATAGATAGATAGATAGAT
>NW_027186473.1:16833463-16875686 GCF_028583685.1 Petaurus breviceps papuanus
GATGGATGGATGGATGGATGGATGGATGGATGGATGGATGGATGGATGGATGGATGGATGGATAGATAATAGACAATCAACATAGTCATATAGATACATTCTGCTATTCCTTGTACTTATACCTTGAGAGTAATTCTTGCTATTCAAATCTCCATTAACTTCCTCTATTTCAAATTCTCCTGACACTCCTAACACCAGGTTCTACTGGTTATCATTTTTTTTCTTTTCTTAAAAAGAACACTAATAATAGAATTCTGTATTCATAAATGGAATAATTGCTTAAAGTGAGGGCATGTAAAAGAGTGAAATGTTGCTAAATGTTTCTATATGAGTAGTTTTACATATCTTTGATTTTTATTGGTTTTTGTTGTTTTTTCAGATGATCTAAAAGTTTCTTTCCATAATAAATTCCAAAATGAAAGATCATCTATTAAAGGAGATGTTCACTGATTTTGTTCTATTCATCCCAGTCCTAAATACAGAAATCTGAAAGAAAATATGTTAGCATCAACTTCTGAGTGGTTAGTTGTCACTGAAAGCATTTTTATGTTTATCCTCAGAATATATGTATATATTACATATGTTTATGTATATGTGAGTGTATACATACACACATACATATATGCTACATGCATATGTGTACACAGACATAAATATCCATGCACATGTGTAGCATGCTATGTGGTCCACAAACATGTTACACACATACAAGCACATATATAATACCCATACAGACATGCACACATAATTTATGTGTGTGCATTCATGTATATGTATGTAAACTTATTTACACACATGTATATATATATCAACCTTTGGTGTTCTGATTACTAACAATTTTGAACAAATTAATTGATTTTAAAACTAACCTCCAAATCAAGAAGTTATATATTTTGTTAATAATTCCTTATTTTTTCTTCTGTTTGCCATCTAAAGTTTTTTAAATATATGTAGTTATGTGTGCATATATGTATATAATATATTCAGAATTCACACACACATATCATATATCAAATTCACATGGAGCCAAACCTGTAATAAAAATGCTTTTGAATATACAAAGACATTTATATACTACCTCTTCCTCTTACATTATTTTTGTTAACTTTTATTGGGAATTCCAAATTTAATAGCAGTATTTGTTCTGTCAAAACCTGAGTTTTTTATGGCAAGAGTTCTTGGACCACTATGGCAAGTGTTAAAGAAATGAAACCATTTGTGAGCTGTCAGCTATTCAGCTGATAAAGTAATATGTAGTGGGGAAGAGCAGGAATTCACCCTTCAGTAGGGTGGTGATAGGAAATTTGGACAAATAAAAATCAATCTGAGAGCTGGCTCATGCTTTTCAGGTATACTGCAGTGGATTCAGATGAGTTTAAACTACAACAAATAACAAAAACAAAAATAATGTGATAATACACCAGACTTTTCTGCTTATAAAATTAATGAGGTCATAACAATCCAAATGTCTCAAATTTTGAAATGGGCAATAAAGCTATGAGAATTGTCTGCTGTTCAGATAAGGGGTAAAATAAAGTCCTTTTTTTAGTCCAAGCATCCTATATGTGTATTTCTTAAGGAAAGAGTTTGATATTTTATAAATTTAAGGAAATAATTCATTGCAACTGTAATTAGAATAATGACTTCCTTTAAAAAAAATCACATTATCTGTAACTTACATAGAACTTGAATCATTTGCTGTCATGGCAAAGGTGCGACCTCCAGAAAATGAGAATGGAGACAGCCCTATTATACACCCATCTTGGCTCATTTGGCAAGTGGTCATTGGCTTATGTTGAGGGAACTGCTCATCTAAAATTAATGAAACCTGCCAACTACCATAGGTCTCTCACAAAGAAGATGCTTTGGAGTTGTTTGGCCACTTGCAATGGGAGTTGGGGATGGCAGCAGCTCTTGATGTATACCTTTGAAATAACTAGGTGTCAGTAGCTAGTTTTGAGCAGAGGAGACAGGAGACAATAACTTTGAGAATACCGAACTCTATTGTCTGACCTGAAGTATAGAAAAATCAAAACAAAAAAGGAATAACAGACCCTCTAGAAACCACAACTGCTTGAAAACATGTTGATCTTCTGGCTTAAAGAAATAAATATAATTAATGTAAAATTTGAGTTCTAATACCAGGTTTCCTTTCATATTAGAAAATCAACCAGGATCTGTGTGCATACATACATTTGGACAGACATTGGGGTAATTCATTATCTTTCTAAGATTTTAAGGCAAGTATGGTAGGGTAGAACAAGTATTGGTATAGAGAGTCAGAAGACCTGGGCTCAATCCCAGTTTTGTCAATTATCATGTGACATGCAACAAGACATTTACCCACTCAGTGGCTTTAATTTCCTCTTTTTTATAAATACAAGGACTTTAGTTAGGTGGAATTATTGAAGATCAATTTTATGTTCAAATACTACACTCTTAGACATTTACCTCTATGCAAAATATAGCATCAGCAAAATGAAAAATATATTTCATTCTCTGTAGTAACACTTGATATAATTGGGCAATGATATTTACATTTTCTCTTTCAGTCTTCCTGTTTATGCTTATTTCCTCTCTCTTTAGTATACTTGCTAATATTTCATCCTCAATTTTAGCATATGATTATTCAGTAGCTGTCTATGCCTCATTGGTGTCACAGCCTCTTTGGTAAACCATACCCAAACAGCTGCACTGCTCCCTAATGGGTCTTTTAAATTTAAATTTTAATTGCATTTTATGGCAGACAAGCCTGGAATGGAAGGTTTGAAAACTACAAATAGCCTTACTCAAAACCATACACCTAGAATTTAATTGCAAATGCAAACCAGGAAAAATTTCAATTATAACATGTTTAAGTTTTACAGTAAGAGTTTGGATTATGGTGAAAGCTGTTCCTCCCCTTATTTCCCCCTCCCCAAAAAAATGTAATTTATAATGGAAAAATATAGATTCTTGATGTGTATGGAGGGATGAAATAAATGAGAAATAAGAAACTGCTAGGTAAGAACCTAACTGCCCTCAATAAGATTCAGACACCAGGCACATAAGGCTCATCTGAGGATACTTGAAGAATTAGTGGGTATAACTGATGAGATAACTCTCAATAATCTTTGAAAAATCATGAAGAATAGAAGTATTGCAGCACTAGCTATAGGCAAGCATCAACCCACTTTTCCAAAATAGGGAAGATGAGATGGCAAATTCTAGAATCATGGTTTAGTGAGTTTGGCTCCAGTTACAGGAAAATTTCTGGAACATACTAATAAAGAGATGATTTGTGATCATTTATATAAGAAAGCAGTAATCATTCAGAGTCCATATGAATTTATTAAGAACAGGTCATGACAGGCTAATCTTATATCTTATTTGACAGGGTTGCTGAACTGGTAAGTCAGCAGAATCTAAAATGAAATGATATTATAGAAGAAATAACCAACAGACTTTTACTACATCATGGCAAAGACATATAGCCACTATTGATTAACAGGTTGTTTCAGCAAGCACCCCAGAATCCCCAAGGTGGCTGCCAACACAGGTTCTTAGATCTGCTTTTCTAAAGGAAAGCAACTCAAAATGGGTTAGCAAGCTTACTTTAATCAATCAAATATATCATTTACCTTGTTCAGGGGGAAAAGGTCAGCACTCCGAACTTCAGAGTATACAGACAGAAACATTTCAAGCAGACAGGCCTCCAATGGTCCAACCATTATATCCATACCAAATCACAGTTATCAGAGAAGGAAGCATCAACATCTGGGTTTTTCAAAGCTGGGGGGCTCTCATTGGTTGCCCAGAGTCTCATCTGGTCAAATCACACAACACTGCTCAAAGTGATGACCAAAACAAAGTCTCACATCAGGGATTATATAGCCTTCTCCTGGGTCAGAGAATGTAACAACGCTCTTGACCCACTGCCCAATCACAAAGCTCCAAGGTGTGAGTATTCCTGAAAAACAAGCCTCCCACCACAGGCTCCAGGTCCATTTAACCTAGGGGCAGGGAAGATCTTAACAATTTACATTCCTATACCACAGGTCCATGTGGGAAAGAACAGAGGTATACATAAAGTAAATCTTGTATGGGGGGGAGAGGGGATTTCAGTAAAACTGCCTGCCTTTGTAAATCTATAATTTATTTTATGCATTTAAAGATTATTCTGAAAGGAGTCCATAGACTTCAGGTTCCATGAGACATAAAAAATTAATAACCACTGGTTCAGTTAGTAGGGGGAAGAGAAGGGCATAGATCCCTTTATGTTCTGTCCCTATCATAGCTTAGCTACAGTATTTCACTGCATTCTTAGAGCCAGTTATCTGTACCATTGTGGCACACTGGAAGACATTTTGAGGAGAGCAACTAGTATGTTGAGGGAACTGGAAGTTACAGGAAAATAACTGAACAACCTTGGAATATTTTGCTCAGAAAACACAAGAAGTGGGGTGAGGAGAGAGGAGAGTGAATGGACTTCGTAATGGCCTTTAAATGATAAAAGGATAATTATATGTATGATACTTTGTATGATTCTACTAGACCAGAAATGACAAAGTGAGGAGTAATAAGTGCAGAGAATGTGTAGAAAGAGATTTCCGTTCAGTGTGAGGAAGGGAAGGAATGACAACTTTCTAAGAATTTGAGTTTTCTAGAGGTAGAATGTACTGTCTTGGAAAGTAGTAATCTTTCCATCACTAGAGGTCTTTAAGTGAAAACCTAGACGGGCTGTATAGGTGATGTGCATTAAGATACAAACCACATGGGGGCGGCTAGGTGGTGCAGTGAATAGAGCACCCGCCCGGGGGTCAGGAGGACCTGGGTTCAGATCTGACCTCAGACACTTAACACAAAAACTAGCCATGTGACCTTAGGCAAGTCACTTAACCCCAATTGCCCTCCAAAAAGCAAAAAAAAAAAAAAAGAGATACAGACCACACTAGATTACTGCTGTGATTCTTTCTAACTCTGAAATTCTATGATTCTGACATTCATATGGTAAATCAGGACAAGAACATTCTGGTTGCCTCATATTTTATTCTCTTTATGTCATACATTATGATATTTATCTGAACATAAGGTAAGTATGAATAATATGACATGAAAATAGAACATGTGGAATGTATCCATGTCAAGTGTATGTTTAAGGTTATCTTCCCTAACTTCAAGCTGAGTAAGTGCTTCTGGGCTACATTTTCATTTGAATAGGTGCATCCATTCCTTTGGCTTAGCTTGGGTAGCCAGGCAACAGGATGAGAGGGTTATCAGATAGGGAATATATATCGGGGCATTATATCCCAGGGGAAAAAAAAAAGATTCTAATGCGATGTCATACAAGTTCATGAGTATCAAGATGAGAAAATCCAGGAGTTGAAGAAAATATGAAAGGATAAAGCAGTAAATTAAAAAAAAATGTTTTTTTAGTATCTACTATATGTCAGACACTATGCTAAGATCTGGAGATGAAAACACAGTAATTTAAATAATTTATCCTGAACTTGCATTTTAATGAGAGAAAAAATAAGGACATGTATAAATAAGCATATAGAGAATTAATATGCAAAGTAGTTAATTCCAAGGTGGGGATAGCACTAGTAGTTGAAGGCTTGAGGAGATTAATAACATAAAAGGTGATGGTTTTCATGCATTTTAAAGGTATAGTTATGCTATGAAACCAAAGTAAAAGATGAATGCTTACAAAGAATGGGGAACAGCTAGTGAAATCAGAAATAAGGGATTATTTGTTAGCAAAAAAGAAAAGTCTAGTTTGGCCAGATTGCAGTGTATATGTGTCTATGTTTGACACCAAGAGCTAAAGATCAGGGAAATTTTATGAAGGGCTTTAAAAACACAAAAATAAAAAGGTATGATTCTGTGGGTCAACCTTTCCCTTAAATAAAAAAAAAGGAGGGGCAGCCAGGTAGCACAGCAAGTAAGAGCACTAGCCCTAGTGTTGGGATGACCTAGGGATCTAATCAGGGCTCAGACACTTAGCACCCACCCAGAAACACCTGGCCGTGTAACCCCAATTGCAAGTTAACCCCAATTGCGTAAAAAAAAAAATATATATATATATATAATCAAATGTCAGCATGTCTCCAGCCTATTCTAGCTACTAGGTAAGAAAATAAGAATATTCTAGAACTGAAGGAATAATGAAGACTTCTTTAAGGGTTGGAGTTGGGGGGAGTTAAACAAAAAAAAAACTTAGCCTTATCATATCCATTTAGTCTCAGATGTGTGGAAAGCTACTATTTTAAGCTTTTATAATTCAAATTTGGTTGCCTAGGAACAAAGTTTCAAGCTATAATATTCTTGCTATGAAATCAACTGACCCATGAATTGCTATTACACCTAATCTCAATTTTTTATCAAACAAATTACTCTTGTTAGATATTATATGGTTATATATCACAGCAAATTGTATATCCATTTAGTCAGAATCATTGCAAATTATTAGGTGGGTAAACTTTCTAGGCATTGACTATATAACTGCACCAAGTAGTTTAGTTTAATTCAGTCTAAATAGAATTTCTAATTGCAGTCCTATTTTTAAAGGTTGTTAAGCAATTTTAAAAGGAGGGATATTTCACAAATATGTCATGTACTTCAATAAATATTTTATTTCATTTTAGGTCTACCCTATACCTTACTATAGATCCCAATTTCCTCACCTCCAAAATCTATAGTTTAGTATAGTTTCGATGTGCTTCTATAATCTGTAGAATTAATAGTAACATTCAAATGATGACTTTCTCATCACCATAAGTTGAGACAACTTTATTTAATATAAAAATCAATTTTAACTTAAAGCATTTTAATTTAGTGTAGGGTTCAAAAAGACTGTAAGATTCTTTTTGAGGACAATTGAAGGGAGTTATATTTTAAAAGAAATAGATTGATGATCAACATAATAAAAACTCAAAAAACACTGAATTAAAATGAGCAAGAAATTATTTTCCCCCACATGTTCTACAGACCTAGGGACCTTTCTGGTATTCCTTCAATGTTGAATACATTGCAAAAGTTGAATATTTAAAAAAATCAATGTCACAGGAAAGGAAATTCCAAGAGGTCCATGAAAATAAGTTTTTAGAAATCACAAAGTTTCAAGTTGTCAGATGAGAGGCAGCAAGCTGAACTCTTCCAACATCCCCCTCCAAATAACTTCAAAACTGTAAGTCAAATTGAGTTCTAGAGTAGTATAGACAGCAAAAGGATGAGATATGATATTTTTCTAATGCAAGACAATTTAGGATGTCAGTAGGACAGGTCTGGAACACTGGAGGGAGAGGGGCATTCCAGGGCACACCAGGGAGCTACACCAGTGGCAGGAGTTGGAGTGTCTGTGACAGGGCTGGCAGCAGCTTCAAAAATTCTCAGACCAGAGATGGTAGAGAGATTGCAAAACTGGTCAGAAAAAAATACTACAGTGGAGCCCTGAGCTGACATTAGAAACAGTACCAGGAGTTGAAACACCTTTGCCCAGTTCTAGATCCCAGTGTCAAGGCAGAAAAGAATATTACCTCTTGTGAATACAAAAGAACAGGAGGACCAGTCTCAATTCCAGGCCAAAGAGGGTTACTAACACTTGTGCTGCAAGGGAGCAAGGGCTCCTTCCTGATAAAGACCAGAGAACAAACAAGGAGAACAATGACCATAATTCTCTCCTGATCACACCAATTTGGAAGCACCAAAACATTTCAGATTCCCAGAACTAACTCTGAAAAGAGTAGCCAAAAAAAAAAGCCCAGAGCTTGTGGGGGGATTTGAATAAATAAATAAATAAAATTCTATATAATAAATAAAATTCTAAGTCAAGAAATATGTTGGAAAATTGAAACAAACAATAAAAATAACCCAAGCATAAAAGCTATTAGGATGGTAGGGAAGATTAAGATAGAAACTCAGAGGTCAACAATATGAAAAAAAATATACAGACAAGGTCTCAAAGAATCTAAATTGAACAAAAAAGCAAACACATTATGGAAAAGTTAAAGAAATTGATGAGTGGTAGAGAAAAATTGGGAAATAAAATGGGAGGTACAGAAACTTGCTAAAGAAAATGATTTCTTAAATATTAGAATCAGGTATGTGGAAACTAATGATATGATGAGACATTAAGAAACAATAAAACAAAGTCAAGAGAATGAGAACATATTAGAAAATGTGAAACATCCCACCAGAAAAACAATTGACCTGGAAAATAGATCAAAAAGATACAATTTAAGAACTTTAGACTGCCTAAAATCTATGACCAAAGAAACTGGGAGAATTTTGGGGTCTACTGAAATCACTTAGGTTCCCAAAGACAATTTGATCTATGCTCTTTCACCTTTTTAAAATTTTGTTACAACCATAGTATCTACCTAAGATATTATACTATATTATACTACTAAGATACTATATACCAACTATCAGACACAGACATCAGCAGACATTCATCATTTAGCCACTTGGCTTTTCCTGGGCTATTAAGTATGCTATATTCTTTTATTTAGTTATTTACTTTATTTTTTTAGTTTCAAACATTCACTTCTACATCATTTTGAGTTCTAAATTTCTCCTTCTCCTTCCTCTCCCTCTCACCCCAAGACAATAAGCAATCTGATTTAGACTATAGATTTACATTCATGATAAATATATTTTCATGTTAGTCATTCTGTAAAAATGAATTAGAACTAATGTAAGGAATCATTAGAAAAAAGTAACATCAAAAAAGATAGCAAACATTTTGCTTTGATCTACATTCAGACTCCATGGTTCTTTTTCTAGTTGTGGATATATGCTATATCTTTTGAATTTTTAGACATCTAGTTTAGGAGCCTATGCAGTGTGTCAGGTTTTCATTTAATCAGTATAATGTCATATATAAACTGGAGCATCTAGAAGATCTCATCTACAGATAATCTATCTTTCATTTGGACTCCATCTTGACAATCATTTTCATTGAAGACACATCTTTTTCTTTCATGTTTCCCTTGATATTATTCATTAGAAAACCAATAGTTATCTTTGTTGTTACATCTTTTAAATAATATTACATAATATTAAAATATCCATGGCAGATACAGATTTAGAGGAGCACTTTTAAAGCAATGCTTATCTCTATGGGATCAAATTTATAGTGCACTTAGAATAATGATATATAATTCATTATTATTATATAAATAGCAAATATAATAAACAAACTGTAAACACTGTCTGGGATTATATTTTCTCTAATCCTCTTTGTCAGTTCAATAATGGTAAAGATACCATTTGCCATAGAACATAATTTGCATAAAGCATGTATGTTCCTTTCTCAAACATTCAAAGTTGTCCTCAATAAATGCATAGATTATTCTTATAAAGCTTTTGTAGAGATGGGAAAGTAGGCACATTGGTCAGAAGATACTGACATTTTCTTAGTACTTTTTGAGAATAATAGTAAGGTTAATGACTTTCTTTAAAAACCTATTTTATTGATAATTCTTTTTTTATGTCACTGTTATTATCCAATACTTTACCCTGCCCCCCCAAAGAACCCATAGAACAAATAAATAGAGATAAAGGCAATGAATAATTAATTTTGAAAAATATTAAAAATATTTGACTTATTACTTACCTAACAATTATTTTCTTTAGTGAATGAGGAAATGCCCTCCATCTTAATTTGAAGCTCTTCCAAATTGTTTCCATTATTATTATTTTGAATAATTTTTTTAGTTTACTCTGTAACAGCTGAGACAAATAAGTCCAAATTTCTATAATTCCTAATATTCTTAATTCCTATATTAATTATATTTAATTATATTCCTATAGTACAATTCATCCAATAATTTAATGGGCACCTATTTTGTTTCCAATTTTTTGCCATTAAAAGATTATTTTATATTTATCTATCTACAGATATAGACATATATATATATACATATATATATATATGGAGAGATAGATATATGATTTTTCCTTCTTCCTTTCTCATTCTTGGAATTTTAATCTAAGAATGGTTATCTAGATTGAAGAATATATTTTCTTTTCCAAATATCATGTTTATTGCATTTTCAAAACGTTACCCAGACTGACTGAGGTCTGTGGTTTTGGATAGATAGATAGATAGATAGATAGATAGATAGATAGACAGACAGACAGATAGATATAGATAGATAGATATCTATATCTATATATATATGTTATTCTCAACTTTTCAGTATGTTTTGATTTTTCTCAATACTATAAAAATTATATATACACACATAAATATATACATAGATGAATATCTGTGTAAAATATATATTTGTGTGTACACACATATGTATATGTATAAGTATATATGCATGTATGTGTGTACACTAATAACTAAATTTTAGACATCACTTAGTATTGCTACATACTCTGCAAAAGACTTTATATTTATCATATTACCATATCATGACTTAGGTAGGTAGTTAGATACTATTATTATTATTCCCTTGTAAAGATAAGGAAACTGAGGCAAGGAAAAATTAAGTGACATGTGCAGTGTCATACAACTAATAAGTGTCAGAGGCCAGATTTGAATTCAGTTCTTCCTGACTCCAGTCCCAGAATTCTATCCAGTGTGCCACCTAGCTTCCTAGTCTAGTACTCTTTGGATAGGGGACAAAGTGCTGGATTTGAAGTCAGTAATACTTGAATTCAAATCCTGTCTCAGATATTTATTAGTTGTGTGACACCAGGCAATTCATTTCACATCTCTGTACCATGTAAGATTCATCTTTGGTAAAGCAAGGATAAGAATAGCTGCTACTTCATAGTGTGGTTGTGAGGATGAAGTAAAATAACATACAGAGAGCCTTTTGCAAACCTGAATTGTCTATATAAATGCTTTCTATGATGATGATAATGATGGTGATCAACATTATCATTTATTAGTCATGAGATTATTGTAATGGGAAATTCAAAATATGGTATCTCTCCATTTACCGAAGAAGAAAAGGCTTTACTAGAGAAATCTTGAAATATTTCTTTCATTTTTATAACATTTATTGTTCTCTTTCCAGTTTCATCATTAGATGCCATCCTAATCTGATTTTATTTATTCTTCAAGTTATTTACCCATGTTTTCCTCCTTATCTACTTCTTAATTTATAAGGTCATATTGTTCATAATGCCTCTCTACCCTTCTCTGTAAGAATTAACAAATGAATTTATATTATAAACTAGTGTTGCCATTGGGTTCCATTTTTCTGTGCTTGGCAAAGAGATCAAGTGTTTGATGGCTAAGTAGCTTCTCCATTTTGAGTCTTCATTTTGGAGATTAATTTACATTAATTAAAAAATATTTAATAAATGGTGAAGAACTCTATCTTCTTCTATAACTCATTTTTTTCATGATCAACAGTTTTCTTAAAGAGGTTAAATTTAAGTGGTATCCACTACACATCTTATTTTAGTCCATAGTTTAAGTTGAAATTTATTTGAATCTCAATTCTATAAAGTCAATACTTAGAAAGATGAATTAGAACTACACAGTAAGAATTGGTTGTAACCTGATAATAAAAATTATGTCTTTTGTAATATTATTTTGATTTCTTAATAAGTACAAAGTAAAACAGGATCCAAGTTTTCAGGAAGATTTTCATTCCCAGTAGCATGCCAGTATAAACTTAGTCACCATCAGATTTGGACTCTTCTTGTAAAAGTGTTGTATGCCTCTTCCTCCTACCTCTCAATAGCTTTCTGAAAATTTGTTATGGAGAATTAGAGAGGTTTTAGTTTTTAGAGTCATTAAAGATCTCTAAACATCTAGAAATGCCATATTGGAATACAACACTTTTTTCCAATTATTTACTTGAATTATAGAAAAGAAATGGGAATGAGTGGGAAAGAGGGGAAAGTGTGGTAATTTTAAATTATGTTTATGTATTACCTGAAGAATCTTTTAACAAGCATTCTCCAGTTGTACAAGGTCATAAACACATGTTCAAGTAGTTATGGGATAGTACCTACTCAGAACCATACATGAGGAGCCCTTATTCATGAATTACTATCCAAACGGAGAACACATTAATAGATAATTCCATTTGATCAAACACCATAATGAACAATACAGCAAAAATCCACCCATGATAACACGATAGTATTTTCCTTAGGTTAACATAACACTAATGGTGGAGAAAACATGTGTAAGAGAATAATAGTGTGTCCAAAGGTATACGATTGACCAGAGAACTCACTTTTCTGTTGACACAGGGCCATTGGTTCTTCTTTGTTTTTTGTTTTTTTCTGCTGTTGGCCATTATATGCTGTGAATGTTATCTCTGCTTGCCATGTCAGATAATTACATTGTTGCTGAGTTTCTGTCTAATACAGATTTCTGAGTTTCGATAATACATAAGAATTTCTTAAACTATTCTTATGTGACAAAATTCAGTGACTTGAAAACCTCTTTCTGGCAAAGACAAACACTTCTTTTATGCATAGCTAACAGTGGTGAATCACCACCTAATTAAGGTAAAAACAACAACAACAAAATTTAACAAAAGTTCCCAAGGCTAAAATTACCTTTTACTTTGGTTTCTTATATCTAATCCAAATTGGAATTTCATGGTACTGAATGCCTGTCTGAATTAAGTTAAAAATTCCTTGTAATTACTGCTTAATTATTGATGAATTTCTCTACATTTTATCCCAAATTGTGGCCTCTGTCCCATGAAAAACCCATATAAAATATTTGGAAACTGCAAAATGATTTTAATCCAGATAACTTCCCCAATTAACATGCAGATAAAGTTAAGTAAATACAAAAAGTTAATCAAGAAATGAAATGTCTTGTTTTTCTATTTTTCCTAGTTCATATTACTGCTTCTGCATCTGCCATCAACAAAGCACTTGACTTTTTTATTACTATATCCTAGTTAGAACAAAATGTCATGCCTTCTCCACATTTAAAAAATATGTAATTTTAGTGTCTAATGCCATATAATGTTTTCAAAATATATTCATTTCTGGACATGAAAGGGAAATAGTTCTTCCTTTGCTCATTCACTAGATTCCCTAGACATAGTCAAGCTTATATGTAGTTACTGCCAGAAAAATGTCTTTTCACCTCCTAGAGATACACTATTTGGCTTAAGGTCAGATCCAGAAACAAAAGAAATAAAAATAAAAAGTAATCCCTCCTCTGTGGATATCTCACCTGAGATATATTGACTGTTTTCCTTTCTGTAAGAGCCAAAGCCAGACCGAGAGAGAGAGAGAGAGACAGAGAGAGAGGAGAGAGAGAGAGAGAGAGAGAGAGAGAGAGAGAGAGAGAGAGAGAGAGAGAGAGAGAGAGAGAGAGAGAGAGAGAGAGAGAGAGAGAGAGAGAGAGAGAGAGAGAGAGAGAGAGAGAGAGAGAGAGAGAGAGAAAAGAGAGAGAGAACTTAAATAGAAACTACAGAAGTCTCTGTACAAATGATCAAGATTTTGATGCACACAAAAAAAGATTTTCCCTACCCCTCACAATTCTGGTTTCATAACTCCTCCCTCAATTACTTAAAATAATTTTCCTATTGGAAATGTTTTATGGTAGTATATTTGGGCCTTTTGTATCAGATAAAATAGTCACAGGGAAAGATGGTTATTTAAGGAGAAGAATTTTTAACTAAGTGTAGAGAAAAATAAAAGTTGCAGATGGAAACAGAACTTGCTCTAATTTCTCAAATGATTAATTCATGGTTGAATGCTTTAGCAATGGAAATAGAGCAGAAGAAGATTTTAGAGCAGTTATGGTCTGCAATGTGATGACATTTGGCAATGATTTGTATTTTAGGGCCATATTAATCAAGTGCTGAAAGCAGTCAAAGATTTACAATAAGAAATGTCTGCAATAAAAAAACAAAATTTAATCTGTGTGACATAAATAGTGTCATAACCTCTATTATAATTATGAACTACAGCTTATCGGAGATGGAAATTTCAGTAACATCTTATTCAGCATTTCTTTTGTTGTTTTTCATAAACAGACAGCCATGATTGACCCACAGGTTGGTGCTAAGGGAGACAATAAGAGGTGGCTATTAAAAATTGTTTTTTTTTTTAATCTTATTTTCCATGTTGATGTTATTTTGGTTCCATCCCATTAATATACAATCATGAAGTCTGAGATACAGAGGGGGTCATCTAGTCCCATTCACAAACTTTGTAGATGAAATCACACAGATCAAGATAGGTGGATAGACCTCCCCAGAATGACACAGTAAGTGGCAGAACATTAACTCAAACCTAGTGCTTCTAATTCCCAATTGTGTGTGTGCGTTTTCCTATACCATGCTTTTTCATTTCTTTGGTAAAATAGGCATTCTAAAGTCTCTTTTATTTATAATTTTTATTTGTAAATATATTATTACTTGATAAGCAAATGAGTTCCCTGTTTCTACAAGCATCAAGTTCGTCTGTGCAAATAATAAAACTTTCCATTAACTCTAACTTCTCAGAGTTATCTGAATTTGAACAAAGTGTCACCTACCATTTAATCAATCCCTATAATTCTCCAAGAGACTAATTCATAAATGACATATTGAAACACCAGTTTATATCAAGTCTAAGCTATGCTTTTCCCACAAATATATTTATATTCACCATGGCCCTCTGAAGCTCCAGAGCCCACTGTATTTGCATAGAATAATACCAACGACATTACTAACTCTCATGTAATAGGAAATAATAACTTCCTGCAAATAATTTTCAACTTCCTGGATCTTTAAATTCTTATTGTTTTTTTTTTTCTTTTCAGAGAATAAGAAGTTAGGATGAACATCAATGAAGGGTCTTCCTTTTTATTTTCACAACACTCTTTTTCTATAGAACTAAATATTTCTGTAATAATTCAGCAGGTTTTCTGTTTGTTTTTTCTTTCTTTGCTTTGGGATCTGCTTATCCTATACTTCCGAGGTAAATGTGTTCTTTTTTAATGGCCTTCCACTTTTTTAATTTCACTGCAAGTATCAGGATATCTACCAAAAAAGGATTATACAATACAAAATATGTCTTGCTTATCTAATTTTAATATGATAATGGCTGGAAATTTTAGTCCTTTAAAGTTTACAAAACACTTCACAAATATTATATCTTCAAAATAAAACTGTGGGGTTAGGTACTATTACTATCTTCGTTTCAAACATATATCAAGAAACTGAGGCAAATTGATGTTAAGTGACTTGCCCAAGGTCACACAGCCAGACAGTATCAGGACTCAGGGCTTCCTTACTCCACATCCAGTTCTCTATCCACTATGTAACCTAGCTGGTTAGATATGATTCAGATTAGGAAGTGTTCAGACATATAATTATATCCTAGAGATATCTAACAGATTAATATCAATTTAAATATCCTTCATATAATATACATTCATATATTAATCTGTTGCATATGCCTAATTAAGTGGATCTTCTAGTCAAAAACTTACTCAAACACATATTCATAACAATGAAATGAAATAATTCTCAAAAACTATAGACCTGTGGTGCATGAGCTCTGACAAATCCTATTATAGTAATTTCCAGAGATAGAATAAGCCACCTGGTATTTGTCTAGATTGTGACATGGAAATATGATTTCTCTCACCCTTCTCTCCATCCTTGCAGTGTGCTGACCACTCACCTAACCTTGCCCTTCACGAGCCCCATTGGGGTTGCTGATCTTCCCAATGTCTCTCCACTAGCATAGAATATGTTCTGTCATATTAGATTGTCTTAGGAACTTAAATCACCAGCTGAATTTCATGTGTGGAAAGATTCTTTTCTGTCATATTACCTTTATGAAATAGAATAGAATAAATGATGCCACCCACATTATTTCTCCAAAAGCTCTGAGGTTTTTAGCTTGTTTGTTTATATTATTCATAAGGGAGATCTTATAGCTGACAAAGAACAAAATTTTCATTGAGTGATGTAACATATAGCTACTTACTTAATTCTGGGCAGATAATGCAATCATACAAAAAGGAGATAGACCAATGAAGAATCAGTGTTATACTTCTTTACCAATTAATGGTTTGAAGTTTTACTACTTATAGCATTGTCAGGGAAAAGAATATATCTTTTTTGTAATAATTACATAAGCTTTCACCCTATCAAACCTGAATGACATCCATCAAAAAGATGGTAAAATATGGAAAGAAAAGAAATATGAGTAAGATGATATGCCTGTGTGACATTTTCTGTCATTTTAATGGGGGGTTTTATAGTCTTAGTATCCAAAAAGAGTTCATATACCATTGAGAAATAAAGCTGGGATTTAACTACCATATACAGTCACCAGTAATGATAGTGAATGAAACTCAAATATTTCACATACCAAGAAAAAGGCAAAGGGAAATTTTTCTTTTGTTTTTCATTTTTTATTTTGAATTTAAATATTAAAACAAATTCAAAATAAGAAAAGAAAATAAAGCATTGTCATGTGCACAGATATTTAAGAGAGGATTGAAAATATGGATTAATAAATGTCCATTTCAAGAAATCCTAAATTATATGCTTTGTGTTCAGAGTTATCTTTACTCTCTTGTAAGTTTTCTTTTTTTTTCTCTGATGTGCACTTTTTACTGTCATTTTTCACTCCTTCCTCCCCTACTCTGCTAACAAAAAAGGCTACAATGTAGAATTGATATATTTACATGAACATATAAATACATATATACAAATGCATAATATGTAGATATACTTAGATATCTATAATCATATTCATATGTAGACATATATATATATTCATATGCATCTATGGAAGACCATACTATACTTATTTGTCCTCTGTTTCTCTGAAGGTAGATAATCTCTTCCTTCATAACTCTGAGTCTTTCATATTTTTCCAAGTCCACCAACCCATTATTTCCTTTACCAAAGTAATATCCCTACCTTACAATGTCTAGTTGTTTTAGACAATCCAAAACAACACTGATGAATATGGCTGGCACCTAGTATAATTTCCTTGTTTTTCTCTTCTGATTAAATCACTTTTATTATTAACATTGTTTGAGATAACAATTATCATCTCTACTCTTTGTTTGCTAACAAATTCTATTCCTAATCTTTATTTTATGCATTGTGCATATGTCTTATTTCCCATCACTCCTGACTCTACTTTATTTTCAACCTCTCCCTTGCCCTCCTATTATTCAACCTATCCCCACTCCAAGGATCTTTCTCTTGTCCTCCCATTACAATAAATCTAAACACACTTCTACAGCCTCCATTATCCTATTCCCTCACCCTCCCCTCTAACCCCCCTTCCCTTGCTTTATCCTCTACTCCTCCTCAATCCTCTTAGTATTTTATTTGTTCTTGAACTTAAAAGATTTTATACATACTTATATATATATATGTGTGTGTGTGTGTGTGTGTGTGTGTGTGTGTGTGTATTTGTTCTTTTATATACATCTGTTCTTCCTCTAGCACCATATTTGTATAAGATTATTTTTTACCTCCTTCTAAATGGTTTAATTTTTTAAAATCATATCGTACTCAAGTCTACCCCTATCTTTCTTGTGAACTACTGAAATATTATTAACAATCTTAGGCATACATTTTATTGTCCCTCATATAAAATATATGTCCTTGTTGAGTGCCTTGTAATTAATCTTTGATATGTAGCTTATATTTCTTTTGCCTCTTTTATGTCAAATCTATTAAGTTCAGGTGCTTTTAAAAAAAAAAATCCTGAGAGTCTGACAATTAATTAAATGTTGATTTTTTTTCTTTCAGGTTTATGATTAACTTCACTGGGCATGATATTTTTGGCCACAAGCCCATTTCTTTTGCTCTTCAATTTATAGTGTTCTGATATGGTCTTTTAATGTCACCATGACTAGGTCTTGTGTGATTCTGTGGCACCACCATATTGAATTGTTTTATTTTTTCCTTGTTGCTCATAATATTTTTTTCCTTTAGCTGGGGGTTTCAGATTTTGACTATAATATTTTTGTAGGTTTTTTTATAGGATCACTTTCAAGTGATAATTAGTGGATTTTTTTTCTTTTTCTACTTTCACCTCTTCTGATGCTTCAGGAATTTTTTTTTATTTCTTATATTACTGAATCAAGATTTTTTAAATCATATCTATCAGGTAGTATGATTATTCTTATGTTTCTTCTTATCTTTTCTCCAAATCAGTTGTATTCCTTATGGGATGTTTCATGTTCTCTTCTATTTGTTCATGCTTTATATTTTGTTGTATGATTTCTTTGTCTCTTAAAACTTTGCTGGCTTCCCCTTGCCAAATTCTGATTTTCAAGGAGTTGTCTTACCTTAAGAATTTGGGTCTCCTTTCCTAGTTGGTTGACTTTCTTTTAATAATCTTCTTGTTTTTCTTTGATTATGTTTGTGTGTGTGCACATGTGCATGTGTATATGTGTGGGGGGGTATATATATACATACATATATACATACATAATCATCTCAGGGATAATCTCTATAACTTCTTTCTCCATTTTTTACCTTACTGTCTGAACAACTTCAGTGTTTTTGCAAGTTTTCTTGATTTTTGGAAGAAGAGGAAGAGAATAAGAATTTTTTAAGTACTTACCATGTGCCAGGAACTGTTCTGGGCACTTTACAAATCCTATCTCATTTGATCCTCAAAACAGCCTTATAGGTTAAGTGACATTATTATTATTATTTAACAGTTGAGCAAACTAGGGTAAACAGGTCTCGTAGTCAATATCTGAGATGAAATTTGAGTGCTTCTTTACTACAAATTCAACTCTATCCACTGCACCATCGGCTGCCTTTTCTTCTCCTAATTTTTCTTCAAAATTCACAGAATAAGGAGACCTTAATGGCCACTTAATTCAACCAATGCCTAAATAAATATTGCCTCATATGAATGGTTTTACAGCCTGTGTTTGAATACTATAATAGGAGTGTTGGAGGGTGGATTCATTATCTCCCAATGCAGCTCACTTCACTTAAGGATAGCTTAAATTGCAATTTTTTTCCAGACATCAAGCCTAAATTTGGCTCTGTAACTTCTTTCCATTGGAGTTGGTATGGAACTTTTGTCATTTGTTATTTGATTGTTCATTCAAAATTTTTGTAATAATGTTATAACCCTGTCAGGAATCAAAATCCAGACCAGTGCCCTACAGTTTTCAGACTCCAATATCTCCTTTAAGAAGAAATGGGGAAACTTGTTTCAATTCAATCATCTAGTATCTTTCCTGTTCTTTTTCTTTTGATTTAAAGATTTTTTTTTCTATTTTTTCCCCAATGATCAGTGACAGTGGATCAGCAATCACATGCATCTATTATTTTTGTACTATACACAATGATGAAATCTTTTTGGGTTAGAGGACTATAGTTCAACAATATTGTCTATTAACTATTACCTTACTTATTTTAGATATTAAAACATATTTGTTATATTTCTTTTATTATTTCCAGCCCAAAGATAATAATTATAGAAATTAAAATAAATTTAGCGGCTCTGTTGAAATTTATAATTGTTATAGTCAATGTCCACCAAATAAAAATAAACAAATCATATTTCTCCCTTCTTTGGGTCTTCATGATTTCCCTAAAAACAACATCAATGAAAATTTCTTTTTAATTCTCAATTTTTTTCACCACTTTAAGCATATTCTAAGTTTTAACATTTTCAATACTTTTTTATACTATTCTTATAAGGATATACTATGCTTTTGAATTCATTCTCAATTACAAGACACTTCTAGGTTCTGTGTGTGTATGTATAAAATCTAGTCATTCCTTCCATATTCCTCTGAATGCTCACACATCATGTATTTCTAATACATTAGGTGTTTTGTAAATTGAAGAAAATATATATGCATGCATGGGCCCAAGCACAAATGCATTGACTAAAAAGAAAGTAATTTCTACCTTTCAAATGCTTCTTATTTTCATGCTTCTTTTTTTTTTTCCTTCCATCCTTGAAGAAACTGTTGAGAAAAAAGAAGACCAAATAAGAAATATCACTGGCAAAGTTTATGCATCTACTTTCACATCTAATAAACTACTATGCCTGTCATTCAGAAGAAGGCAATTTATATTGTTATTATTTTGGTGGGGGAGAGGAGATAAGTAGACACTGAATCTACAATCAGAAAAAAAAGAGTTTATCTAATTCAAACCTCTCTTTACCTCTCATTTTGCACATGAAACAAAACAAAACAAAACAAAACTGAGAATCAGCAAGTTTCAATGACTTGAGTAAAGTTACACAGGCCAGAAGAGCAGAATAGAAAGTCAACATTGGCTCAAATTCAGAATGTTCCACAATAACAAGAATCCATTTCTCCCCTTTCATAAACTTTCTACAACCAAAAGGTTATAGTGTGATTTACATATTGTGGCAAAGATCATTTATCAACCAGTTTAATGCAACTGGGATTTGCTTCAAATACAAGCTGCTTGATCAGTTCCTTTAGAAATTATTTTCTTAATTAGTTAATGATATGTAGAATAAGAAACAAAAGTATTTCTTGTATTCATTCAAATGTTTTAGCCTGCTTCATTGCAGTCAATGATTGCCTTTATTTCTTGAGTGTTTTATGAAGAGATATATACATATATGTATGTTTGTATAAATATATGTGTGTATAATTGAAGTTTCCTCTTCTAGTTTTCCTTAATTTTGCTTTGATGTATTCTTTTGACATCCTTTCCTTCTCTTTTCTTACTCCAACTCCTCTTCCCACTCTTTACTATAAAAGTAAATCTATTTTAGACTGAATTATTATGATAGGACCAAAATGACCATTGATTTCTTTGGGTTCAGGTCATTGTTGTGAGCAGTCAATGATATCATAAAATACATTAAAATAGATGGTATTTCAAATTTTTACATAGCAATACATTTCTTTTGATTCTTTTAAAAGTTCATGTTTTGAACAATTTCTATCTACATTTTCAGTTTACACCTTGGACTCATCAATAGTTATGTTAATAAAAATGACATTTTTCTATCACAAATGCACTAACTTTATTTTATCATTATTAATTTAGACATTTTATTTCAATTATATTGTCAAATTGTATGGGTAAAAAAGATAGACCTTTTTATCATTTCAACAAGGAAAGTAATATTTAAGCTTTCTTTCATTAAATTTCATTTCATTAAATAGCATTGGAAGTATTCTTCCAATTTTAAACTCAGATATATCTTTGAGCATACTTAACCCTCCATTTAAAAAAAATTAAACAAAAACCTAGAATTTCAAAATAGGATACAAATATGCATTTTTGTTATTTTATTTTTTTTGTTTTTGCTCTTTTTGGAGGGCAACTGGAGTTAAGTGATTTGCCCAAGGTCACGTGGCTAGTTTTTGTACTAAGTGTCTGAGGCCGAATTGGAACTCAGGCCCTCCTGACTTCAGACCTGGTGCTCTGTTCACTGCTCCACCTAGCCACCCCATTTTTGTCATTTCTACTCCTGTTATTTCAACACAATACTACAAATACTAAGCACAATACAAGAAGACAATGAAAATCTCTGGCCATCAAGGGAATTCCCTATTTTCTCTAAGTAATCATTTATAAATCAAATAACCTTGGTGTGTTCACCCAGTATGTTTATGTCATCCTTTATTCTCCCTCCACCCATATATATATATATATATATATATATATATATATATACACACACACACACATACAAACAAGATTTCACTAAGGGGGATATATATACCCAAGATATTATAGGGGAGACAAGTATCACATTATCAGTTAAGACAATATCTATATTACACAAAGATAAACACATATGCACAGAATTCAGATATATCAATTTTATGACATAAACCACTTTAATGCACAACGTGTGAAACCACTTTTTTCTTTTCTGCTCATCTACCCGAAAGTTGACAAACTTATTTGGCCTACCACTCTCTTTTCAATAAAATTAAAAAAAAAAAATCTCAGTATCCATTTGAAATCTATTTTTAATTTTTTTGGAAATTTGTAGCTTTTCAAAAAATATAATTTTCCTTAAAAAGAATTTATCTTAAATTTAATACTTTATTTTAAATGCATGAGTTTTTTTTTCTTACACTGAAATTTTAATGACACAATATTTCATGTAACTGTATGGTATCATATTGTAAAAAAGAAAGTCACCACACACACATATTTCTGCTGATGCATGCTAGACTTCCTGACACACTCACCTGCCAACACTTACTTGTTAAGACCTGTTGGTTGACTTGAACACTGAAGGGTTATAACTTGTGTTTTGTTTATTTGGATAATATAATTACTACAATTTTAAGTATTTCACACAATAAATGAAATATATATGAATGTTTTTTCGAAATTTTCTTCTCTCCTCTATTTTTGCTTATGCTTCCACTGTCCCCTTATTTTTATTCAACACCTTCCAATTGCACCCAAAGGCACTACCATGGCCTGCCCCTAGATTTTTCCAGCACCAACAGGGGGTGGTGTAGCCTACTTTGTAAACTTCTGTCAGATTCTACAGTGTAGATTCTGCATTCTATATCTTGTATAAATCTATGGTAACATTTGACTTTAAAATATTGTTGTATTTTAAAAGCCATTTAATTAATTTATTTATTTGCTTGTTTGTTTATTTATTATGTATTTATTTGTTTATTTATTCATTTATTGGAATCCTAAGTCATTTCCTCCCCTTTGCTACTTTCTATTCCTCTGTCTAGTTTTCTAAACATTAATGAGGAATGAACAACAAATACACCAGGTGTGTCCACAAATTTGAGCCAAATGGAACATATTCATAAGCTTATTTACAAAGCAAAGGTGCCTTATTCACAAACATTTAACCTGCTGTTCTGTCAACAAGTACAGTTGAATTTGTCTCCTTTAAAAAAAATGAAGATTTATTGGGGGGGGGAGTGGCAGGGAGAAGCAACATCTATTTGTTTTGCAGATGGTACTATTCTACTGTTTTCTTGTTTTTTTCATTTTTAATGTCAATACAAAATGTTTTTATTCTATTCTTGTGATTGATAAGTAGTGCAGTCTTAATGGATAAAAAACACTGAGGCAGAGGCAAATTAATTGATTTATTCAGATTCTCAAAGAATAGTGACAATTAAACACCATATCCCCATAATTTGATTGCTGTTGTTTTTTTTGAGGGGATGAAATACTACTCTACGTATATTCTATTATTGCTTAATTTCAAAATAAAGTTTCCCCATGATAAAGATGTTTCTGAGGTAGTAGTCAGTAGCATAGGAACAATCGAGTTCAGGACCAAGTTAATAAGAATGATTAATTATATTAGGAAACATTGTTAATAATAATCATCTGTGAGCCACTATTATAACTAATTACCCAATCTACTCAACTGAATTTGTCTTAATCATTTCTTTTATCACTTTTACTTCATAAATTATAAAGTTGTTCTGATAGCTTATTTCATGCTCTTTTACCTAGGCACAAAATTGCTTGTCTCTATCCCAAAACATTTAATTTTTTTGTCTTTTATGGGGTATAATATTTTTTCCCTACTAGTGAAACCCTTAACACGATATCCTGAATGGATTAAGCAAATGCTGTTGTCAATTCTCTCTTTAACTTTTACTTTGTATTTAATTAAATCCTCCTAAACAATTGCTCCCTTCCCCTTCCCACCTTTTCTCTCTCCTCTTTCCCTTTTTCTTAAACTTCCCTTCCTTCCTTTCACCCCCCTCTCTTTTTTTCTTACTTCTTCCCTTCCTTCCCTGTGTTCCCTTCTGTTCTATCCTCTCCCCTTCTTTTCTTCTCCCTTCCTATATTCTTTTCTCCTTTCTTATCCCTTCCTTCCCCCCTCTCCTTTTTCTCCTCCCTTCCCCTCCTGTACTTTACTCTCCCTTCCATTTCCTTCTTTTTTCCTTTTTCTCTTTTATTTTCTTTTGAAGATGGCTCTCTCTTTATTACTCAGTCTAGAAATACAGCAACTGCTGGCACACTCATGGTCCTGATATTATTACTAATTGGTATTATGACTTTAACCTAGTCTAATTTTCCAACATGGACTTGTTTGTTCCCCTTTAGTCATCCTTCTGCTGAGGTCCTCACCATATTGTGAAGTAAAGGGCAGATGTCTAATCAACTTTGGTCCTACTGGATTTTAGAATTCCTGAACACAAATAAGCCTTAGTCTCCCAGGCATCAGGGACAATTTGTACATACCATGACAATAGATTCTATCTATACTTTATTTTAAGAATTTCACATTCTAAGATAGCAGAGTAAAGGGAGGTACTATAGACAATTTTCCCAACATTCATCTCCAAAAGATTTTATAATAATGTCTCAAATTGAATTGTGCTGTAGCCATACCAACAAAAGGTCAGGGTGAGACATTTTTCCAGTCTAAGACAACTTAAGTGGTTGAAAAGATAGGTCAATAACACCAACATAGGTCTAGCCCAGAGCCCACAAGGAACCTCTGGTCTAATGGGGGAAACAATATATAAGATGCAAACTTCAGATAGAGTAAATAGGGAATAATTAATGAAGAGAACACTGTTTATATAATGTGAACCCAGACTCTCTTCCTATAAATCTAGTTCTCTTTCCATAGTTCCAAAATGTCTTAAAGCATGGTGGTTCAAATTTATATGTCTTTTAACAATTTACAAAACACTTTCCTCTTAGCAATCGTATAAAGTACATAATATGAGAAATATTATCCTCAGGTGAGAAAACTGAAGTGAATTAGCCAAAATTACATAGCTAATAATGGTAGAGATGTGATTCAGAATTAGGTTTTCTAATTCCAAGTCCATCATCCCACAGCATCTTCTGAGAAACCTTAATAAAAGTTGTTTGTAGCTTTCTTATTTGTTTGTTTATAATCAATCCTTGGAAGTAAGTGACTGAAATGCCATACTGGGTTTTGGTCTGTAATGACAAGCAAAGGCAACTTCCCAAGGTTCAAAATACCAGCATAGGTGCTCTCCATTTTATTCAGTGACAAATTAAGAAAAGAGAGAATCAACATATAGCATAATTCAAAATACAGCATTTACCAAGTGTGATTTAATCAACTACTACTCCACCCTGGACATTACATTCATTTAATCAATCACAAAGTCCCTCTTCTAAATATTACTCCACCCCTAGACTGTACATTCATTTAGTCCATCACAAAGCCCCTCTTCTCAAATGGAGATTAGTTTCCAATCATAAGTAAAGTACATTCATTTGTTTAATCACAGAGCACAAAAAAGTCAAAAGGATCACAATTGAATCTACCCCAGAGTTACAACAAGCTTAAGCACACAATTTAATATCCAAATGGAGGTCTTTTCTTCATCTTGACATGAGGAAAGTTCTCAGCAATCTTTGTTCCTGGGGAGACAAAGCTTAGCAAGGCCACAAGATACATTGCCAGTCTCTTCATTAATTCATTCTCTGTCTGCAGAACAGTCCTAGGACCCCTGAAAACATTAGCAAAACCCACTTCCAGGATTTCTGTAAACATACAACAAGAAATCCTTCTTCAGGGCTTCTGAACCAACAGCAAGGTTCCAAGACCTCTGCAACAACAGGACTGTCTTTCACCAGTGGACAAATCTGGCAAAACAACATCAAAACAGACAGACAAAGTACCAGCAAAACAGCTATGTCTCCTCAGTCCTTGGCAGCTCTGGGTGGGAGCTCTCAAAAGTCCTGCGCAATTCAAAGTGGCCTTCAGCAATCCTCTCAGTCTCTCTCTGCCTCCAAGATGCTGCTTCCAAAAAGTTCTTCTGCCTCTCTCTTTTCTTGTGTCTCTCTAAATTTATTTCATCAGCTCCTCCCAGTTCAGCACTCTCTTTTCACGTCAACAAGTCCATCCCACAAGTGGGATTCACAAGCTCTGGGTTTTAATACAATCAAACCAAAAACCAAGCCAATACAGGGGGATCTTTAAATTACATTACTATCACAGGTCATAACTGGTCCTTTCTTCTCATCCTCTGTCAAGATGAATAGATGTGGAACATATCACATGAATCCTAGTAGCTTTGCACTGACCACAGTATGAAGCTAAAATTTCTATAGACCCATATTGAAGACTTCCATAATGAAGTCCTACCCTATGTATTCAATCATATCTCCCACTCCCACACAGAATGAAGCTTTAACTCACATCATTCCAGTTCTCCTCAAGGTACCTTGTTTATACATGGTATTCCTTTTTGCCTCTATGTCTTATTTGATGCTATATCATCTGATTATTATTTTCTAAATCCTGCCGACCTCCTCTATAGAACTTTCCCAAATATTACAGCCCTATACAAATTAATTAAGTACTCTATGACTATGATAAGTACCTAGGCTGCTCTCTAATTTCCTCCTACCTCCACCAAGAGTTTGTTATTTTCACAAAAGTCAGCCTCCCCCACTTTATGTCTCATAACATCTTGCACAGAGCTGGGCACAGACTGGGCACTAATGGAATAACTGCTATTAATTTTTAATTCAACAAAGCTATTGATTTTAAATTCATATGATGTAGAGCTGTAGGAGGCTTTAGAGATTATCTAGTCTGACTCCTTCAATTTATAGATCAAGAAACTAGAACCCAAAAAAGAAATGTGATTTTTTTCAGGTTGCAAGGATTAAATGAAAATTTGTTTATATAAATATGAAACATTATTGTTATTACTATTATTAAACAAATATTTAATATGAACCCATTATGTATAATTTATCAAATGGAAATGTTCTTTCCTTCAACAGATTTCATGTCATTATTGTCTCCCTTCACTGCACTTCCAGTTAGTATTATATTTGCCTCATTTTCTGTCAGATAACCATGATGGGACTGTAAGCCTTTTGGAAATAGGGTCTTCTTATCTCCCCTAATTCAAATTATATATGCTTAATAAATGCTTCCTGAGTGAAGCAACTGAAAAAAATAAAACACAGATTCTAATATTTGCATGCACTTGCATCAACAACTAATATAAATACTCACTGAGTTCCCACTTTGTACTCAGTCTCATGTGAGACACTTATGGAGATAATGAAAGACTATGCCACAGTGTCTCTGACATTGAAAAAATTTACAGTTTGCTTAGAAACAAGATTAAAACAACAAGAAGAAGATTAATACAGGACAATTTATAATCAAGCTCTCAATCATTTGCTAGACAATCTTCAGTTCTTCATGCAGTCTTTTATTTTATTGATATTGGCACTCCCTTTACTGAATTACATTATAACTTGTCTAGGTATAGATACTTATATGATACAAGGTCAGGACAATTTATCACCAGGTGCCCAATGTTTAAGCGATCAGCCTCTTTACACTTAGCTGTATCAACCTCCAATCAAGGGACCCAAGTCTGTTGCTGTGGTCATGTTTGACATGTTTCCACCTTTATTCAACCTTTAAGATTATAGGTTGTAATATCATATTCTTCAAGAATGCACAGTCATCACAATACCATGATGAGGTGTTGGGGTAAGCATTTGTTGGAGGCTGACAGAGATTTTTATTCAGCACATTTCTAGAGAAAAGATGAGACAATAAAACCTGGGAAAAAATTATGGAGAAGCTGTATTCTCAGCTATCTTGAAGAAGGATTTGGATTTGGATTCTGGAGCACACAATGAAAGCAGTATGATAAAAACAGAAAATTCAGAAAGAAAATTATTTTGGAGGTGCTGTAGCAAAGAGATTGGCCATAAAGGACTACAGTATATTAGTAAAGGAATTGTGGAAAATAGGTTTGGATTAGGACTATGAACCCAGATTATGAGAAGTGAATATGAGTGAACTCTAGTGTGCTCTAAAATGGATTTGTAGTGATCTCTTTTGTTTCTTCATCATTTACACTTACCTCAGTATTCCATTCTGCCAACCTCCTAGAGATGTCTCAAAAGTCCTCTCCAACCATATTAAAATGTAATTGGGAAATGTTTAAGAAAATAAATTTAAAAATATTATATAGCATAGATAATGTGAATTTACAGGGGTTTTTTTAATCATTATGCACTTCCAAGTATTCTATTTGATTTTAACAACACGACTTTATATCAAAGAACAAAATAAAAAGAAAGAGAAGATGAGGGAATAAGGTCAGCAAAATCAATCATGCCCTGAAAACGTCTGATGTTATATGCAGTGTCTCATTATTATTATTTATAACAGAGGTGTCAAATCCACTGCCCCAGGCTACACATGACACATACTCCTAAGGGTGATGAAACTGATTAAAATGAGGTTGGAAAAGATTTATTATTTATATATTTAATAAAAGTAAGTAAAATGCAATTAAACATAGATAATATTACATTATAAAACTAAGTCAGTAGGTAGTATACAAAAATGCTTAAGTCTGGATTAGTGGCTTTCATTCCTATTTGAATTTGATACCATTAATTTACAGCACAGTAATATTCCACTTCATTTATGTGCCACAGTTTGTTTAGGTATTTGACAAACAGAAAGCATTTAATTTGTTTTTACTTCTTTGCTCTTACTACTAAATAAATAAATAATTATAAGTGCTGCTATAAATATTTAGGCATATGTGAGACCTTTCTTTTTGTAACTGGCCATCCTGGCTCTAAATACACAATGTAATGATGTGTGTAATTCAGATCAATAGAATACCACTAAATGGCAGGACATCAAATACAACTGTGTATTCAACCTATATTAAGTAATAGAAAACAATCACATATGCATATGTGTTGTATTGCTTAGGTTTTAGTCAACAATATCTTAATATTTTGTTGATAACAGTGAACATTTACATATTTACCCAACTCATCTGCCTACATTCAAGAAGAAAATATATTTAGTAACTATAGCAACTGTCAAATGGAATGTTCTTTGCACTAGCATAAAACCCTATATATTTAATTTTTCACTCTAAAGAAAGCCTAAAAATCAGATTTTTTTGAAAGTGAAAAGAAAAATCAACAACTGTGTATTCTATCAAGTAGAACCTTTTCTAATAATCTCTTTTGTGCCAAGACTTTCTGTAATTCCCTTCTCAGAAATTCATAAGGGAAAGAGAATCTAGTTGAATAAATAGGGAGATTTCCACAATCTCAATCTTTCTAGAACAAGGGAAGGAATGAAAGGTTAGTTGTTTTTTTCAGCCATTGATGGGGTATTTTCCTGGCTAAAAGTGTTATGGGAAATGATCATAGATTACTGATTTCAATAGCTTTTCAGAAATAGACTCAGAAAAAAATTTACAATTTTACTTGGGGATGCAGGATGCTATAATGAAAAGAATAGTATATTCACCAATATCTTGGAAGAATAGACACTTTCTCTGCTCCTCAGAACCTCTAAAACATCTTCAAAATAGGAATTATGCACAAGAGAAAAGCAATTGCAGCTGTTTTCCTGGTCTAGAGCACACACACACACACACACACACACACACACACACGCACGCACACACACATGCAAAAAAAACCATGAAATAAAAATTCCTTAAATTGGGGGTGGGGAACCTGTGGCCTTAAGGCTACATGTGGCCCTCTAGGTCCTTAGGTGTGACTCTTTTACTTAATGTAAACTTCACAGACCATATCCCCTTAATCAAAGGATTTCCTGCATAAAATTTGGACCCAGTCAGAAGGTTGTGCTCAAGGACCTAGAAGGTCACATATGTCCTCAAGGTTGCAGGTTCCTCATCTCTGATGCAAAGTAAGAGCAGAAAAGACTGAATCCTATTTTCTAAGATTTTTATTCAGCATTGCCTTCCCCACCAACTATAATAGTCTATCATCATTGTTCAGCTGAAGCAAGGACCTGCAACAGAACCCAGTATTCTCTATTCCACTCCCTCATGTTCAAGGCCACCACAGAAAATTAAAAGGCAGAAGTTTCTCTGGCTGGGACTGTGGTATGGTAGTGTTTTGTGTTGGAACCATAGTCATTCAGCACCTGAGCCCTTTAAATGAGGACCAAGAGCATTCTTGTTCAGACTTCTGAAGAAAGAATGTGCAATGTCTGTAGAGCACTTCCTGAAAAGGAGAAATAGCCATATTGCTAATGAAGATAAGAACAGCCAAATACAGAGTCATGATTCTATGACAAAATGTTAATATTCCTCTAAGAGAACTTCAGTGGGGAACACATCAAAATGAATCAAATCATGATATTCCAGGGGAAACTCTTGATGAGGACATGAGATATGGAGACAAAAAGTGGTTTATGAGAAGTCTTGCATCCAGTCTATGAGAATCCTATCATGAATAACATAAATAGTACATAGTGAGATAAACAATATTATTGAGTGCAGTTTAATATTTGTGTGTCGTGGACAGGGATATAACCACTATCTCAGGAACAGAATGGTCATTGCTGATGTTTTGTGTATATGTGCATATGTACATACAAACACATATGTATGCATGTACACACATGTATATGTGTGTATATACATAATATCAATATACATATATTGTGCTTTCATATGGGTGTGTGATTATTTTTGAATGTCACAGCATGCTATAATTTTTCAAATACATGAGGATATTATAACCTAGAAAAATTAAGTCAGTTTCCTAAGTTTATATAGTGACTATTGAAATAATATGGAGTGGAAATTGAGTCTCCTGTTTCTCCACTATATTGTTTTCACTACTAAAAACATTTACATAGCCTCTTTAGTTTAATTTTCAAATTTAAATTTAAGTGAATATTCACAAAACCCTTTGAGATGAGGAATATTAGTCAAGGAGAAATTGATACAATAACATTTAAGTTAGTGATAGAATCAGGACTATCCCATAAAGCCAAGCTCTAGTTTTCTTTTCAGTGGAATGTTCCACTCCATGTCACTCTCATAGAAGATAAAAGTCAGAGATGAATAATGAAAGTCTTTTATTAAATATTGGATTGGTTACATAAATTTAAGGTATAATCACCTATATTTCTAGAACAGTGATTTACACATATTTTATCAATGTGTCAAGGATCTGTGATAAGATTGAAATCAGAATTTCCTGTCTGGTTAATCCTTTGACTGACACACCTCCCAACCCACTGATGTCACATAGTCTTAGCTGCCTGAAGATAAACGTGGTTGAATGATTTTTCCAGTAGTTTAAACACATAATGATATTTGTAGATATTTCAATTGAAAAGAAAAAAAATCTCCTCTATTTCTCTCTTCTCAGTAATTTAAGAATTTTATGAGAGGAATTTTGGAATTTGTTCTTTCCAGTTCCTTTCTCCATCATGTTGACCTGAAGGCTTCTTGTGCCAATTTTTATTTATTTGTCATCTACAAATAAAGTTTAAATCTTCCTTCTTCATTTCTACAATGAGACTTATGTTTCATGTATTTTGAAATTTAGCACTCTACTTATTTAGTCATTGAGCAGCATTTCATATTTCCTATATGCATCCTAACCTCCACATCCCAGACTACCAATATGTTGTAAACTCTGAGAGTAGGGAATACATCATTCTACCTTCACTTTCCCTTGGCACATTGCTTTTCAATTATTGATATTACAGACAAGACTGTTGAATGAAGGGAAGGGGCTTTAGTAACTGTGAAAAGTATTTTCATTTTCTAGCAAAAGAAAATTCATTGCTGGTCTTCTAGGCAGAAATAATGAAGGCACTTTTTTTTCCAGATGCACTGGCTTGATTCTAAAATCAGCATTGAGTGATATATATTAAAAAGAAGGTGTATGTAAAATCAGAATAAAATCTCTGTGATAAAAAGCCATTTCAAGGAATTATTTGCTTTCCAGAGATACATTCAAATAAAGCTAGGTAGGCAACATCTTCAGGTTAACTTCTTAAAGTATGTTAAAATTAGCCATTCCTGAATTCATTATAATTTCTTCTTTGTTGAGAGAGAGAGAGAGAGAGAGAGAGAGAGAGAGAGAGAGAGATGGACAAAAGATAAGCCTTCTATTGTCGATTAAGTCATGTAAAACTGCAAGTATGGCACTATTAGTTTGAATAACAAACTAAATTGATTTAAAAAAACAAGCATATTTAAAGCAATTTGAAAGCTTTTTATTTGGTTCTAGTATTTTTTGCTTCCAGAGATCTCAAATTTTCAGAGCACTGTGGGTGTGATTAATTGCATTATCTTGAAGTAGAGTAGTTTGGGAAATTTTCATGTAAAGTAAAACAAATTATTGGAATCTTTTTTAATAGAAAAAAAATGTACCTTACATTAAGAGTAACAGAATTTCCCAAACTTGGAAGAAAGTTAGGATTCATATTCAGTCCAGTCCTTGTAAAGAATTCCCTCTTTAACATACCTGATAACTGACTGTCCAACTTTTCATTAAAGGACTCCAGTGAAGGACCACCTGTTAATTAGTTATTAAACCTGTAATTACCAACTATTAAGACTTCTCTTTTCAATATTAGTCTAAGTTTAATAGATTTTCTTTAGTAAGTTTCTTTATTTGTGTACTACCTCCCTATTTCTAGGATCATCTCTTCAAGTTGTTCCCATATTGGCAAGCCATGTCCCCAAAGACTGAAGTTTCAAACTGTTCCCCTCCCCCCACCATGTTTCCCATTGATTATGATTCAGCATCTCCAATGATGAAATCAAAGTGATATAGGAAGAAGTGATGGTTCAAAACATTCATTTTCCAAAGCCCAGGGTGAATGTGGGTGGGAGGGGCAATTAGGGTTAAATTACTTGCCCAGGTTCACACAGCTATTAAGTGTCATATGTGTTCATCCAAATTTGAACTCAGGTCCTCCTGACTCCCCAGGCCAGTGTTCTATCACTAGATCAAACCACTTAATTGTCCCTCCTAAGGTATATTTTTACACAGTTACACAAATGTTTCATAGGAATAATTCACGTTAAGTTAAAAAAAAGATGATGTAATTAAGACTCAGGTATAGAGAAATTTGCAATTATAAATTACTAACTTGTAGTTTTTCAAGTCCTAATGCAATAGCCTGCACTAATTTTTTTTTTTTAAAGCAATCAGGGTTAAGTAACTTGCTCAAGGTTAAATGGCCAGTTATTTCTGGGTGTGGTGCTAAGTATCTGAGCCCAGATTCTATCCCCAGGTCATCCCGATACCAGAGCAGGTGCTCTTACTCACTGAGCCACCTGGCCACCCCTTGCCTGCACTAATTTCTGCTAGAAAAAGTCCCATACTTTGAAATTGCTTATGTCTCAGGTGGCTATCTTCTGCATCCATCTGTGTCTATATCTGCTCATTTGCCTTCAATGTGTTTCTGTCCCCTTTATTTGAATGTGTTTTCTCATATTGGTTCAGTCTTTCCGATGGTGGGTTTAGGGGTGGGGCTGGGAAGAGATTTTAATAGACCCTCTTAGCTCACTTCTTTACCCTTGATTTTTCCTTATATAGGTACACTATGTCCCCTAAATACATTTGAACTTGATTGCTTTGTGTATATTCTCAAATGCTGTGATTCCTCTAGTATTTAAAAAAAGGAATATGGTGAAATTTTTTGGTCAGTCAATCTCACTAATCCCTTCCTGACCTAATCAAAGAGATTCCAACCTCATAATGAATCATAAAAGTAAAAAGTATCACATTCACACCTTGAAAACTTCTCCATATCCTTCCACAGTAATGGAAATGGAGTGCATAACTTTATCCTTTAGTTTATATATCATGCCTACATTTCTCTCTTTGAGAAGTCTACCCATTAATGTTATTTCTCCATTCAATGGACAAAAACAAATCTAATTCCATTTTTTTTCTTCATAGGATCATGGATCTAGAATTAAAAAAGACTTCTGAGGTTATCTGACCAAATTGTCCCATTATGTAGATGAGAAACCTGAAGCTCAGAGAGGTTATTTCATTTATGCAAGGCTATTATGGGTAGTTAAAGTAAGCACTAGTATTGAGACTTAGGTCCAATGGCTTTGTGGTCAGCACTCTTTAAATTACTCATTGCTCCTTAACTTTTTTTTTTTCTTGAACTCTGGTCCAACCAATCTAAGCATAAAACACTGTGTGAAAGCTATATCTGGGACTCCAGGAAGTACTTCTACAATTTCTTAAAATTAAAATGTATTTTCAATTGCTGTAAGAAGACATTGGCATCCTGTTCACTGTTCCTTATAATGTAATATATATTCTCGAATTCTAATATTGTGTCTCTGATATCGCTGAGTACAAGGCATGAACGTCCTCAGAGTACAAATCAAAGAGATGCCCCTGTAACTTTATATTCACAACTTAACATTTCATTTGGGGATTCCATACATGACTTCCATGGCTGGTGTCAGGGAACTTGAAAAAGAAAGTGTCAAGAAGTTATATTTGTTCTTCATCTTTACTCTCAATCAGCCTCAGAAATTCACAACAGGTAAAAATGTCAAACTTGCTTCCACATGGGACAAGTGTCATATTTAAGATTTGTTAAATATTCTCTGCATCTAAGATCTGTCTAAATTGAATCAAGATAATTTCTGCAAGTTCTTAATGAGTGATATGGTACTAAACCAACATTTATATTTATTAACACAAAAGGTATTAAGTAGAAAGATCAAACCATAATTAGAAATGCAGAGATATATTTTCCTAACCTGATGCATTTTGTTATAATAATTAAGAAAATATAGGCAAAATATCTTGCAAAGGGCAAAGCATTTGGTAAAATCATGAAAACCACCACTTCATTCTGCTCTTCTTTGTTTGCTTGAAGCTATGGTTCAGTAGATAGAAGTCAACCCTTGCAGTGAGGAAGACAGGTTTAAGTTCTACCTCTGATACTCACCAGCTCTGTCAGTTATCAGGTTACTCAAACTCCTAGGTGCCTGAGGCACCTCTTTGAAAATGTAAGTCACATAGAAATTGGTTATGTATAATAGTGGAGTTTCCATGCTAGAGCTTCCTATGCTGATCAAGTCACAGGTTGGCCCTTCATCATGACTATGCGTCTTTCTCAAAAAATAAATTTTTATGTCATCACAGACGTGAAAAGATGGAGACATCTGGGCTCAAATCTTGGCTGTGACATTTGCTACTTCTTTGGCTTTAAGTAAGTGAATCTTTATGGCCCTGAATTTCCACCCTATACAATGAAGAAATTTGATTTGATAAATTTAAGTTAACTTTTTACTTTAACTGTAATTCACAGAATAATCTGCTAGTCAGATACATAAATCAAGTCAATAATCTCCTTTTGGCTATATACACAACCTATATTTTATACCTCTGTGAATTGGAAGAGGAATTTACCAAGTTATGTTTTCATATGTGTGAAAGTTACAAATCAGATAAAAACATTGCTGCATCCATAAAGTCCTCAAAGCATCATACATGGTTTAATTTTTCAAATGTAAATAATTTAACATGAGAGCTCATTATATGTTATTGAGATTAAACAAGGTGGCATGATTGAGGAAAAATGTCCCCATGTAGTGTGTGAAAATTTTCCTATAGCAGATTTACCTTTTAGCTTTTTGTGTGATTTTGTATTAGTGGGACTTTGAAAAAAAAATTATCCATGAACTCCATTTTATGTGCTATCACTTTAATACCTCCACTGATCTGTAATCTTATCAATGTGGGTGCTTTCTCCAATGACACAGATTGCATATCTTCTATGCCTCTTCATACTGTATAATTCTCTCCTATGTTCTCCTACAAGCCATGTACAGCAGGCCAATTCTATATGCTAGAGACCTTACATGACAATGGCTAGAAACCCAAGGAACATTCAGCCTTTCCAATCTTTGGTTTCATGATTTTACTAGAAAACATCTAAATATGTCAATGTAGGAAAGATAATACAGTAGTCTCCTATTTTGCCCCACAATAAACATTTTGTATTGTTATTTTCATTTTAGTATGCATTGACAAGTTGGCTTGCAGGTTTAAAGTCAGAGGTGAACGTGGGAAACTGGGAAATACCTGTTAAAATACGTGACCACTCTTTACAGTGTCATTTGAAACCCTTAACTACATAACCCTGTAGTCATGGCCAATCTGATTGTAGGCACAGGGTTTAGGATTTAGAATTAGAAAAAAACAGAGATCATCTTGCCCAATTCCCTCAGTTGATAAATAAATTTTTAAAAAAGTAATGGTCAGAGAAGGAAAATAATTTGTTCAATTATACATAGATAATAAATAGCAGTGAGAATCTAACCCAGGCCCTCTGAATCTAGGTCCAGGTCTCTTTCCAGTACATTGCATTGCCAAAAGTATTAGCCTTGACATTCATAGCTTTCCAAGATTGGTCAGAACCCACTCGTCTTCTACTGTCTCCTTTAGTGCACCCCAAATTCCTGACCACTTGACAAGATTCTAGACCTCTATCACAGGAGGTTTGTTCATGACGCTTCCCCTGATTGCCATGGCCTTCTTCTAATCCTTTGCGAAAAATGTTAGTTTATTTAAATTATTAATGAAAATGTTAGTTTATTTAAATAGTTGTTTAGTCTGATTACTTATAGTTTTGGCTATTAATAAATACACTACATTGTTAGTGTTTCCTTCCTGCTATGACGACCACAGCCATATAGACATTTACTCCTGCCCTATCTCCCAATGAGCATGTCAGTCAGCACCAAGTCAAGAGTAGATACCTATTATCTTGACTACCTGATTGAATGGGTTCTATCCATGTCTATCCCAGATGCATTATACTCCTGAAACTTCTACTTAGCTCAGTAGCATCCTTTCCTCTTAATATCTATCATTATTTTTAATCCCAGAGATCTGTGTTTGTTTTCCTAGCTTCTCATTTCATATCTTAACTCTGATTTTTACTTCCTCTGTGACTTTGGGAAAGATATGCAACCTAATTATGGGATTACACTTTAATGGGGGGGGCAACAAAACACATGAAAGCAAACTGAAAAATTAGTGGCAGATAGAAGATACTCATACGTGAACAAGGTGGAGAATATGTGGAGAGTTGAGAATGGAGCAGAGAGGACTTGAGACAGAACTGTCCTGGGTAGTCAATATGTGAATGGCAATAGACAAAACTGCCTACAGGTAGCAAGATGGTACAGTGGATAGAATGCAATGCCTATAGTCAGGAAAACCTGAGTTTAAATTGACCTCTACACTTACTTGCCTTGAGGCCCTGGACAAGTCATTTAACCTCAGTTTCCTTATCTATAAAATGGGAATAATCATAGCACCTACCTCTCATTATTGTTGTGTGGATCAGATGAGATAATAGCCATAAAGTGCCGTAATGGTAATGTAAATGGGAAGATATTTTCCATCCATTAATAGGCCCATGTGACCAGCTTAAGTCATATTGAAGCCTAAGTCACAAGAGTTTGAGTCACATGAATACTGTAGTGAGAGGAGCTTACTGAGTGGGTGGAGCAGAGCCCAGAAGAAGTTGGTCAGAGCAGTTAGAGCTGAGAGAGAGGAAACAGGCAGAAAGCTGTGAGAATTTGTTTGTGGGAAGGTCCTAGCAGGGAGAAGTCTTGGGGATGTCAGTGACCCTTGCATTGTTATTATGTATAGATTTCTTTGTTGCAATGTTGGATTTTGGCTTTCCAGTGCTGGGATTAAGCTTTCTGGTGTTTGGATAAATGTTTTGGTTCTGTTATCCATGTAGAGAGTCTGTTCTGTTTTGTGATTCAGAATTATGCCAGCGTATTCATACTTGTTGTAGGTGCTGTGAATATCACATTGACACTACAAGTGCTTAGCACTTTGCCTGGTATGTAGTAAGTATTAAATAAAAGTTATTATTAAAACAAAGCCTTAGCTATGTTCTCTGTATACTAGCAGTAGTTCTCAGCTTTCACCTTAAGAAAGAATTCTTTCCCCAAAGAGTTTATCCTTCAAGGAATGTATCATTTTTTCATGGACAGATTTTCTTTTGAAAAATATCTGTTAAGAATTTGATTACACTGAAATTAGATTATTCAGTTCTTGTTCCTTTAAATTCAGTTTTACTACAGCATCTGTTCAACTGTAGTAAAAGAATGAAGGTAACATTATCCCTGATCTGTCATTTGAGGATATCCAGTCAAAGGACTGCTGAGGTCCTTAAACTTCCCTTGATGATGGAGGTAGCAAGGATGAAGTGAAATAAATCATTCATGTCATCACACAGGCCATCCATACTACCAAAACATCTGACAGAAGAGTTTGTCAGTTCCCTTCATCAATATTCATATACAGTCCAGCTTCTATTATGGACACTGAAGAACACAACAGACCATTTAGCTATTTTAAATTGAAACCAAGCATGGGAATTGATTGTCAAAAGAAACTAATCACATCACAGTTTCTCATTTCAAAATTCTGACTAACCTTTGGTCTCTTATTCATACCTCAGATTACCAGAGTCCAGCATCCATGTAGCTAGCATAACTAAATTTACATCAAACATTCTTATTAAAAAAGACCTGAAACTTTTAAAGTTATTGTCTGGTTCATTAATAAAATGCAATTGAACTTTTTTCAACAGAGACAAAAGATAATATTAAGGATTTTCTTAAACCTGCAGTTTCTTTTGTCTCCTCTAGATATCTTTGGTTAGCTACTATTTTGGAAGGTTCATTGAGAAATATATGAATGGTACATATGTACAATGTTATGCCAGTAAACACTTTTAGCTTTTCTGGAGTTTATCAAAATGAAATGGGATCATTAGTCCTGAAGAAACTGCTACTCATCCCTGTCTCTCTTGTGGAACAGGCAGGGAACAGGCAACTGAACATCTGGTAATCCTAGTAACTAGCATTAGTGAAAACAGATGAAAAATTTAAGTTAGTCTCCCAAGAACTTTATGAGAGGTTGGGCAAGGAGCATAGCTTGAATCCCAAGGACTATAGGCTAATACGGAATAAAGTCAAAGAATAAGAGATAACATGGGCAGCTAGGTGGTGCAGTGAATAGAGCACCAGCCCTGGAGTCCGGAGGACCTGAGTTCAAATCCGACCTCAGACACTTGACATAATTTCTAGCCATGTGACTTTGGGCAAGTCACTTAATCCCAAATGCCCTCCAAAAAGAAAAAAAAAGAATGAGAGATAAAAAAACAAGACAAATCCAAACAGTGATTCCAGTCCAGGAAGCAGGAAGAAAAATAAAAAAGAGACATGGATTTATTGAAGTTCAGAATTTCCTAAAAACATCATAAGGAAATCAAAGTATTGTACCAGTCAGCAACAATAAAGCAGTACTTTGGAGGTGATTCAATTTTGAATTAAATTCAAAGAACAATCAGTTATTAGTTACCTATAACATATAAAGTCTTAATTTCCGTCATGGATAGAAGAATGAAAAATAATATAGCAATTGTCCTCCTTCATGGAAGGAGTATTTTAGAATCACCGTATTGTTTAGTTTAGTTTTTAAATAGCAAGGGGGCTCAATGCAAATCATACCTTGAAAGATACTTGAGCTTAATATTTTTAACAAGTGATCATCCTGCCTCTAATTGAAGAGGGGGAACAAACCGTCACTCCAAACACTCCATTCCACATTTTTAAAGAGATAATCATGAGAATGCCCTGACTTCATCCTCATATCCATCCCGCCATCACTGTGGACTCTCTACCTAGTCTCTTATAAGACCATTTGGCTCATCTCATGGGGGACAAGCACTTCTTTTCACTCTTCTTAATAGGATGGTGTATGCATAACTTTTAACTCCAGTTTATCAATACTTCTTTATATGTTGTCTTCTCCCTCTAAAATGATTGATGCTTGAGTGACAGAGACTGCTTTGCTGGTAGTTACATTCACAAAACTTACTTTAGTATCTAAACTTAATAAATTCCTTAACTATTTACCTATCTGACATTAAATCTAACTTGTCCGTAAACAATGATAATTTTTTTTTGTTTCTTTCCCCATGGAGCTCAATGGAACAAGACTGTTCCCCTTTAACATGACATCTTTTAAATACTTGAAGATAGCTATTATGTTTCCCAATATAGAATGTCTCTGAACCAGTCTTCCTTTCTCCAATTACTTCAGCCAGTCCTCATATGATGTGCATTCAATCAAAACCTTTCAACAACATATCTGCCCTCCTCAGGATGTTCTACAGATTATTAAATCTCTATTCCTCCCAAAACTTTGCCATGAAAAAGAAATGAATGGAAATGATATAACAATTGTGAAGGTTTAGCACAGTAGCTGGAACATAATTATATATAAATTATAATTATTATTAGTCATTATTATCACTCTCATTATTCCTATTATATTCCATTTTATGAGATTCACCTTAGTGCTCTAGTCTAATACTTTTTTTTAGATAATGACTCTATTCCTCTAGTATAATAGCTATCCCTTCCATTTGGGGAATTATAATATTTGATAAGAATGAATGCATTCTGTCATTTTACATTGATAAAGTATTAAATAGCACAGGGCCTGACACTGATCCTTGTGACACTTATTCCAAGGTAGGCATCCTACAAAAGCATTGTTAACAACTACTCTTTAGGTCAGGTTTTTCCAGCAATTCCAAATCCATGCATCATTTCTCATTGAGAAGGCAAGCAATTTGATATGTTATATATGTGTAGTCATGCAAAACACATATCCATATTAGTCATGTTGTGAAGGAAAACATAGAACAAAAAACAAACAAAAAAGTAAACAAAAAAATCAAGAAAAAATAAAGTTCAAAAAAGAATGCTTCAGTCTATGTTCAGACACCATCAGTTCATTCTTTGAGGATGAATAGCATTTTTCACCTTAAGTCCTTCAGTGTTATCTTGGATCATTGTATTGCTGAGAATAGCTGTCATTCATAACTGATCATCCTATAATATTGCTGCTATTTTGTTCACAGTATATTTCACTTTGCATCATCTCGTGTGAGTCCTTCCAGGTATTTCTGAGAGTATCTTGCCCTTCGTGTCTTATAGTGTGATTGTATTCTGTCAAAACCACAAAGCACAATTGGTTCAGCCATTCCCTGATTTATAAGCATCCTTCCAATTTCCAAACTCCCTGGTACCAGAAAAGAGTGTCTATAAATATTTCCATACATATAGGTCCTTTTACCCTATGTTTTTGCTTGTCCATTTTTTAATCTCTTCTTGGATACAGACCTAGTAGTGACATTGCTAAGTCAAAGAATATGCATGGTTCTATAGTCTTTTACGCATAGCTCCAAATTGCTCTACAGAATGGTTGAATCAGTTCACAAATTCACCAACAGTAAATTAATGTCTCATTTTTCCCACATCTACTCCAACATTGGTCATTCTCCTTTTCTGTCCTATTAGCTAATCTAAGAGGTATAATGTATTTCAGAATTGTTTAAATTTGCCTTCTTTCAAACAATAGTGATTTAGAGCACCTTTTCATGTGGCTATAGATATATTTGATTACTTCATTTGAAAACTGTTCATATCTCTTCATCATTCATCAAGTGAGAAGTATCTATTTTATAAATTTGACTCAGTTTCCTATATATTTGAGAAATGAGGCCTTTATCAGAGAAAAACTGTTTGAATTAATTTTCAGTTACAATTGCCACCTGTATTTCCCACCATAACTTTCCCCCTTTTTCTATACTGTCTCTCCTTTGACCCTGCCCCTCCTCAAAAGTGTTTTGTTTCTGACAATCACTTCCCTCATCTGCTGAATCTATTGCTCCATCTTCTCTTATCCCCTTCCCTTTCTATTTTCCTGTGGGGTAAGATAGATTTCTATACCCTATTGAATGTATATGTTACTCTTTTTTGAGCCAATTCTGATGATAATAAGGTTTATTCTTTCCCCTAAACTTCCCCTTCTTCTCCTCTACCACAAAAGCTTTTTTTGCATCTAATGTGAGATAATTTACCCCATTACTCCATTGTCTCTCCTCCTTTCCCTTTCTCCTAGAGTATTCCTCCTTATCATCCATCAAATTTATTTTTTTAGATATCATACTTTCACTGTGCCCTCATTTTCTATATACTCCTTACTGCCCTAAAAAAAAGTTAGAAGTAAGAAAATAAGTCTGGTTACTTTGCAGAACCCTCCTTCATTTAAAACAATTTCACTTGTATATTATGGCATCACCTCCTTGATGTCATGGTGCTTTTCTAGAACTAAGGACTAGCAATAGTGTCTGTGAATGTGAGTAAAAATAGGAGCTGGTCTGCTTGGGACCCAACTGGAATTGACCAGCTGGGGAACACAGATTTCTTTCTTTCTTTCTTTCTTTCTTTCTTTCTTTCTTTCTTTCTTTCTTTCTTTCTTTCTTTCTTTCTTTCTTTCTTTCTTTCTTTCTTTCTTTCTTTCTTTCTTTCTTTCTTTCTTTCTTTCTTTCTTTCTTTCTTTCTTTCTTTCTTTCTTTCTTTCTTTCTTTCTTTCTTTCTTTCTTTCTTTCTTTCTTTCTTTCTTTCTTTCTTTCTTTCTTTCTTTCTTTCTTTCTTTCT